>NC_083226.1:39102311-39440183 GCF_032191835.1 Heteronotia binoei
CTACCTAATCTTAAATAGGTACACACATGGCCTGGCCCAACAAAGTCTCATTTATGTCAGATCCATCCCTCATGAGTTCGACACCCCTGTTAATGTATTCTTTTTTGTATTGACAAACTGGAATTATGCTTATAATGTATACTGCATGTTAAAAAGTAAATTAAGTGGACAGGAACACCTCTGAGAAAAATATGTTCACAGTTTAAACCAGGTTTAAGGAGCAATAGAGCAACTAACAGATGCTGCATTTATTGCCTTGTGACACTCTCACCATCATTCTCCAATTCTGACATGTTTAGTTCCTTTGTTGTTTTCTCATGCAAATTCTATCCAGACCAAACCTTATCCTTTCATTTTGTTAATTTCAATATTTTGCCTTGGATCTAACTTTGTACTACTTTGCATGCTTAACCACCGTCCACCAGCTATATGTAGCACTGCTCAGAGTACCCCATTTCATTGTCTGATTAACTGTTCATGCACACGAAAACTTACATTCTGAATAAAACTTTGTTGGTCTTAAAGGTGCTACTAGAACTTTGTTCTGATGCTTTAGACCAGTATGGCTGCCCACCTGGATCTGCCTTATTGTTCAGGAAGCCTTCTTGGTGGTGGTGGTTTTTGTTTTAATTTAAATGCCAGTAACCTATACTGCCTTGAAGGCTGGCAAGGGTGGGGTGGGGGATCTGTTAGCAAGGAACTGTAGGTAAAAGTTCTCAGCTTTTAGTTATACTTTAAGAAAGATTATTGGTTTGCAAGAGATGAATGAATGCTGAAGGCAGGATGGCAGAAAGAGAGAGGCAGTAAATGTAACAAGAGCATACAGATCCTAAGGAATAGTAAATTATTTTGAACTGTCATAACAAACGATCTGAGAGTCCATGTAACATGCAGTGTCATCCAAAGTAGAGGTGCTTCTCAGCCCACTAAAGTCAATGGGCTGAGAAGAGTGAAAATCTGCTTTAGGATGGAACTGATGAATCACCAGGGTTTAAAAAGGGAGAGGGAGAATAGGGGAAATTAGCATGCATTCTGGATTAAGAAATCCAGCCTCTACCAGTTTCAGTGTGTCTGTCATTTGACTCCAGCCTTAATTGGCTGATTGAAAAGCTAATGTGCATTCAGCAGTGCTGGGGGAAGGAAGGAAGGAAGGAAGGAAGGAAGGAAGGAAGGAAGGAAGGAAGGAAGGAAGGAAGGAAGGAAGGAAGGAAGGAAGGAAGGAAGGAAGGAAGGGAGAGAGAGAGAGAGAAAGAGAGAGAGAAAGAGAGAGAGAAAGAGAGAAAGAGAGAGAGAAAGAGAGAGAGAAAGAGAGAGAGAAAGAGAGAAAGAGAGAGAGAGAAAGAGAGAAAGAGAGAAGAGAGAAAGAGAGAAAGAGAGAGAGAGAGAGAGAGAGAGAGAGAGAAAGAGAGAAAGAGAGAAAGAGAGAAAGAGAGAAAGAGAGAAAGAGAGAAAGAGAGAAAGAGAGAAAGAGAGAAAGAGAGAGAGAGAGAAAGAAAGAAAGAAAGAAAGAAAGAAAGAAAGAAAGAAAGAAAGAAAGAAAGAAAGAAAGAAAGAAAGAAAGAAAGAAAGAAAGAAAGAAAGAAAGAAAGAAAGAAAGAACACTTCTCCCTTCAATTTCTCCTTGGGTCTTCAATTAACGCTCAGTTCAACTGTTGCAGTTTCTGGCTTTGATTTGTCTTGGTGGATGCTCTGCGTTTGCTACCAAACAGTGCCGGCGCGCAGCCTCAAAGAGCAAAACTGCCTGCTCTTCCCCCCCCCCCTTCCCTCCGTTAGAAACAAAAATAATAAGCGTAAATGACACGGCAAGACGAACCTATGGACATTTGAAAGAGAAATCACAAGCAAGCAAGGGAAATCCCGCCCCCTACCCAAGCTCTGTCGACCCGGGTTCTTCCCACTCGACCAAACAGAAAGCTTTTGCCTCGCAGCTCTTTCTTTCCTTCGCGCCCCTCCTCCGCATTTTCGTCTTTTTAGGTCAAAGTCTGATATTTGCTGGAAGAAATTCCAGCACTAGGACGCATGAACCCTTGTGTCAGCGCGAAGCTGTATTTCACAAGAAGAAAAAACCGAGCTAGATGGAGATAACTTTTTTGGGAATCCCTACCTGCTTGCCCCGACACATTCTTCACGCACTTCTCCAATATTACTGCTCTGGCCCAGCGCCAAACAAACGCACATTGGAACCTCAATATATACAATTCGTAGTATCACACCTGTCCCGCCACACATTCACACGTCTCCGACCAAGCAGGTTGTGATCCACAACACTTTATGCTAGAATAAAAAAACTTAAAGATGCCATAAAATACTCCTGTTCAGTTTTGCTGCAACAGACTAATGGAATAAGCTTCTGGAATTTATTCCTACATTCCTGGCTTCCTAAGTACACTCAAACCCTTCTGCATGAGATCTACACACACACGCACGCACTTCTTGAAGGCACACCTGCCCCTACACAAACCCACCGGGTTTTGTCACACCATGGAACCGTGTTTCTTCCCCCAACACGCGTAATCCTTTACCTTCAACTACCCAAAGACACACGTTCTTCAGGACCCAGTCCACACACCTGCCTGCACCGGCTCCCCTCTCCACAGACAAGCTCTAGATGCAGCCACATCCCCCTTAGAACCTCTCATATCACAACAAAGATCCAACTACCTCTTCGTCCAACTATCTTCCACGGCCCAGAGGAGCTGGGGTGTGGGGAGATACCCGCGCTTCCTTCCTTTCATGTTCTAAAGAACTTACGCACGGGGAAAAAATAAACACTGGGCAATAAAATAAAAACACTGAGGACCCTTCCATAAGGCGCGGTTGGAGCTCTTCCCCAGGCCATTTCCAACACAAACCTGCCACCGCTAAAGAACTGCAATATATTTGCAATATATCCCCATACAATAACTGTCCTATCTCTCTGGCACCTCCTCAGACAAGACAGTTATCTCAACACGTCTCTAACACAGCTCCCTCTCGATACACACAGGCAAACAGACAAGGGTCGACTTTTCCCCTTTCTCCCAGAAGGCAAATAACAAGCACCCAACCTTTTCACCATAACACACCCCGAGACAGATAATAGAAGACATATAACCCCGGCACAGCCTCGCCATTTCGCCTTTGCCTGCTGCTTTCCTTTCCTCCCCCGGCGGCCCCAGTTCCCCCAGATATCCACCTACCTGCACGTGCCTGTCCATAGGAATGTGATGCGCTTGTGCGCGCGCTGGGGGCAGTGGGGAGGGAGAGACCCGTGGTCTATGCGTTATATTGGATGGCGCGCTTATTCATCAGATATTGTTTGGGCTAGGAGGGAGAGTTGTTGTGTCTGAGAACGGGGGAAGGTGTCTCTCTCGTCCACAGTTCCCTGGCGGAGGCGGCTGGCGCTGCTGCTGCTGCTCCTCTTCCTCCTCCCCCCGCTGAGTGTGTGTGCTTGCGGGAGGTTGCCCTCCTCCTTTGCTCGGTGATATTAAATGCTCTGTGAGGAAGAAGGAGAGAGCGAGAGGGAGAGAGCTTGTATCTGCTACCGGAAATCGAAGCCTTGGTCATAAATATACCACAGGAAGTGTGCAATAACACACACACACACCCCTACGGTTACACACACACCGGACTACCCCTGCCCCCGCCTCCCACTGTGCCAACGCACAACAACAAGTACGCTGCACTTTTATCTCATCTCACAGCTACCCCCGAGAGAAGACTGAACAGAGCAAGAGAAGGGAAAACATCGCCACTATCATATATCATGGGTGTCTGTCTGCCAAAGCGGATTTATTACATAGCCAGCCCTGAGTATAGAGCAGAAATGCCTTTGGGAATGGCAGCATAGCATAACCACACAGCTACCACAACAGGTTTAACTTACTTATCAACGCACAAACAGCAGGCAGCATGTTATAATGTATACATGCACATGTTACATGTGTGTGTGCATTAGTTTGTGTGTGTGAAGTTGCATATTATGTATCTATATTTATATATTCTGTGTGCATACATAGTGAATGTGTGTGCGTAGAGTAGATAGATGCATATATTCTGAGCTTTTTCAAGGCAAGCTTAATTTTGCTTTTTAGGAATTCATGGGGGGGGGGGAATGATTGGAAATATTGCATAGGCGTCTATCCACGCTGGAGGTATTTACTTCTCACAACTCAGCCGTGTACCACAGAAAGATTTCTGTCACACCCTTCTAGTAGGACTGATGAAAGCTACTGGAGAAGGTGGATCACTCCGATAACTGTTAGCATAACTCGAGGAACTTTCAAACCCCAATTAAAAACCGATCAAACCAATTAAGATTTGCGAGACCCTTCAGTTGCGTTGAGAGGAGATGCTTAACTGAGCAAGCAGCAGGGACTGCACGTGAACTTCAAAATGCAGTTGGATGATGCCTTGTATCACTGAGCTGTCCTCAGTTTCACACGACATAGATATGCTAACCGCACGGATGAAATCTTGTAAAACTGGTTTCCCTTATTGCAGATAGCATCCGATAAGTGATTCCTCATTTCCCTGAAGCCATCCCTCCTTAAAAAAAAAAAAAATCGTCAGTGTTAACATTTGCAAGAGACCAAATTCTGCGGAGAAAGATTTCTTATTAGTACTTTAACACTTATTGTTTTGTGGAGAACAGTCTCTCCCGCCTTTTTTTCCCCCTGACGGAAAAGAACGCGGTGATGGGGAATATCCAACTGAAGGGGGAGCGAGAAAGATGGAGGAGCTGCAGGAGGGAGGGAGGGGAGTGTGTGTGTTATTCAATGGCGAGGCAATAAACAGCACATTAAATACGCTGTCGAGCAAACCTCCGCCTTCGGAACAGCAGCTGCGAAACCTCTCCCTGGGTCCTTTTTCTCAGCAGAAGCAGAAGAGAAAGCGGCAGCTGGGGAATAGAATCTGTGCTTATTAAATTAAAAGATCTCTGGTTGTGTTATTTGTAGAAGGTTTTCCTTATTGTTGTTTAAGAACTAGAAAAGTGGGGCAATGGAGGGGGGAGAGCTCTGAATCGAACTGCTGGTCTAGGTTTTTTTTTTTCTTTCAGTTGTTTGTAGATGGGGAAGGAAGTCTGTCTTTTGAAACATTGCTGCTGCTTGCAAGAATCAGTGGAAGCTGAAGAGGAATCCTTTCTTTAACTTCTCAGCCCACAAGTGTATTTCTCCTGATGGATCTTCCCCACCAAGCATCCACTATGCCAGTGACAGTTCACTGCTTGCTTACAGGCATGGTAAGAATCTTCAGTCTTCAGCCAGATCTCCCAAGCTAAGCAGGGGCTGTATTTGAAAGGGAAACCACCAAGGAAGACTCTGAAGGCAATGGCAAACCATCTCTGCTTCTCACTTGCCTTGAAAAGTACCTTGCTGGGGTCACTGTAATTGGGCTGCGACTTAAGGGCACTTCACACACATGTACACCAGAAAGTTTGGCTCCATTTCCCCCTCCCCAGGTGTATTTATATGCCTGAACAATCCACACTACATTCCATCAGAGCAGGAACATGATATCTGGGTAAGCAAGGAAGAAAATCCATTTGGTAATCCACCCTACCCATCCACTCCAGTCCCATGGTGGCAAAAATATAACTGACCAATTTTCTGCCTTTAATGGTATCTTGCCTTGACCTGGATGGCCCAGGCTAGCCCAGGTTGGAAGCTAAGCATAGTTACCCCTGCTTAGTACTTGGATGGGATCACCAAGGAAGTTCTGCTACCCACTGGCAAACCACCTCTGCACCTCTCTTGCACTGAAAACCCTACACGCAGGGGTGTCAAACATGTAGCCTCAGGGCTGGATCAGGTCGCCAGAGGGCTCTTATCAGGCCCACAAGCAACTCACTGTCATCTGCTTCCTTTTCTCTCTCTTGCTTCCTTCTGCATCACAGCTTGCTTTGCCAGGCTTGCTCAATCACACAGGAGCTACAGAGCAAAACCTCTAATTACTCCATTGGCTGACCAGCACATGAAGCAAGTTACATACAAAAGCTCGCAGTATCTGGCCATTTCATGTTTTCCCGAGTCTTAGGCTCAGAGTATTGACCACAAGATTTCTGTAATGAACATCAATATATCAAAAGCAGGTTTGCAACTGGACAACACCTGAACAGAATACTCAAGATTGCTACAGCACAGACATTGTCTCCAGACTTTGATGCAATAATTCAGAAGAAGAGGTGTCAGTTATCAGAAAATGTTAAACAAAATATTGCAAGAGTGCTGATCTTTTAAGCATATTTTATTTTAAATTTTAAAAAATGTTTAGTTGTGTTTGTGTCTTTTACAAAGTTTATCTCTCTGCTACCTGGCATTATATTTGATGGCACACATGACAAGGTCTCATTTATGCCAGATCTGGCCCTCGTAACAAATGAGTTTGACACCCCTGCCTTACAAGGTCACCATAAATATGCTGTGACATGATGGCACAATCACCAATGATACCCAGACTTCTTCCCCTTCCTAATGATAAGTCCAATGCCTGCTATCCATTAGCTACCTCTAATTAGTTCTTTCCTTCAATTTTTGCACAAGAGCATGAATCTCATTAAAGAGAGATAAAGGTTCAATGTTCAGCCTTACCACATCCTCTGTAGTCACAGCATTTTTATTTTTCCCATATATCTTTAGGATTAGTTGGCAAGCACTCAATATCATCCTTGTGCCCAACAACTAATTTGGGAGGGGGGGAGAAGCAACAATCTGTTTATTTCTTTAGCACTGCACAACCCAATACTTTAGCGTGCAATATGATCCATTATATTATATATTTGCTTTCAAATCTGCTGTTCAACTTCTGCCTTATATGTTTGGATTGTAAGTCTCATTCCATTCTGTCTGACAAAGTGTGTGTGTGCACAAAAACTTACATTCTGAATAAACTTTGCTGATCTTAAAGGTGCCATTGGACTCTAACTTTATTCTATTGCTTCAGACCAACACGGCTACCCACCTGGATCCATATTTAGCTGGGTCTTCTTTTTTTCCTACTGCCCTCTAGGTTTTTGTTTAGCATTATTCTTTTTTCCAGTTACTCTTGTCTTCTCATAAACTGACCAAAATACGATAGCCTCAGTGTAGTTATCTTATCTTCTAGGGAGAGTTCAGCCTTGATTTGATCTAGAACCCACTGATTTCCCTTTGTGGTGGTCCATGTTGTCTGTAAAGCTCTCCTCCAACACCATATTTCAAAGGAATCAACTTTCTTCCTGTAAGCTTCTTCACTGTCCATTTTTCACATCCATACACAGTAATGGGAAATACTACAGAATGAATTAAGTTGCCAGTGACACATCCTTGCACTCAAGAATCTTTTGTAGCTCCTTCATGCTTTCCCTTCCCAGTCTCAATCTCCTTCTGATATCATGGTTGCCATCTCCCCTTTGATTGATTTTGGAGCCAAGGAACAGAAAATCATGAACAATTTTGACTTCTTCATTGTCAGCCTTAAAGTTGTGTAATTCCCCAGTAGTTATTACTTTTGTCTTCTTGAGGTTCAGCTGTAATCCTGCTTTACAATTTCTGCTTAAATCTTCATCATTATTTGTTTCAAGTCTTCACTATTTTCTACCAGTAATGTGGAGTCATCTGCAAATCTCAGATTGTTAATGTTCCTTCCATTTGTTTTCACTTCACCTCTATCTAACTCTAAGCCACCTTTCCATACAATATGTTCTGCATATAGAATGGACAAGGAGATAAAATACATCATTGTCTGACACCTTTGCCAATTGGAAACCATTCTGCTTCTCCATATTCTGTCCTAATAATAACCTCTTGTCCAAAGTTCAGGTTGTGCATAAAAAGAATCAGATGCTGTGACCCACCCATTTCTTTTAAAACCAGCCATATTTTTTCATGATCCACACAGTCAAAAACTTTGCTGTAGTCTATGAAACACAAGTTGGTTTTCTTCTGAAATTCTCTTGAATACTCCAGTAACCAATATAAATTTGCAATATGATCTCTAGTACCTTTTCCTTTTCTGAGTCTAGTTTGAATAGCTGGCATTTCTCATTCCATATATAGTATTTTGGTATATAGTGTAGTATTTGGTATATAGTATAGTATTAAAACATCTTTGTTGTAAGTTTTTGAGTATCACTTTACTCATATGAAAAATTAATGCAATGGTCTAGTAGTTGCTGCAGTCTGACAACTCCTTTTTTCAGATTTGGAGTGTAAATTGAGCATTTCCAGTCTGTGGGCCATTGTTTTGTTTTCTGTACTTGTTGGCATATTCTTGTTAAGATTTTGATGGACTCCTTTTTTTTTTTTGCTTGGAATAGCTGTATTGATATCCCATCTACTCCTGGTGATTCGTTTCTCCCCTCACAGATGCCATCCCTGTATATTTGTACTTCTGTTAAACCTAATTTATTTTGTCCACATTCAACAAATGTTATTACTATTTAGTATTAGTAAAATGTTACACTCAACATAATTTATGCTTTTTTGTTGTTGTTGTTCAGTCGCACAGCCGAGTCCGACTCTTTGCGACCCCATGGAAAAAGTCATGCCAGGCCCTCCTGTCTTCCACCATCCTCTGAAATCTGCTAAAATTCGTGTTTGTTACATCAGTACAGTAACACTGTCCAGCCATCTCATCTTTTGCCGCCCCTTCTTCTTTTGCCTTCTGTCTTTCCTAGCATCAGGGAGTGATCCCTTCTCATTTGGTGGCCAAAGCATCTGACCTTCCAGGGAACAGTCTGGGTTGATTTCCCTTAGGACTGACTGATTTGATCTTCTTGAAGTCCAAGGGACTCTCAAGAGTCTTCTCCAGCACCACATCTCAAAAGGATCTATTCTTCTGCACTCGGCCTTCTTTATGGTCCAGCTCTCACAGCCATACATTACTACTGGGAATACCATCGCTTTGACTATATGGACTTTTGTTGGCAGGGTGATGTCTCTACTTTTTATTATACTGCCCAGGTTCACCATGGCTGAGCTCCCAAGGAGCAAACATCTTTTAATTTCATGGCTACAGTCACCATCTGCAGTGATCTTGGATCCCAGAAATGTGAAGTCTGTCACTACTTCTTCCATATCTTCCCCTTCTATTTGCCAAGGTGTGATGGAGCCAGATGCCATGATCTTAGTTTTTTTGATGTTTACATTATATCAAATACATTCCCATTACATTATATGAAATACATTTACAGATTTAGTATAGTTGGTCCCAAATGCAGATTGGGGTAGAGATGGTACCTCTTTGTTTTACATCCCATTCTTTCAGTCTGTAGATTCTCATGATGACTAACAGGCATAACACTACAGTAATAATAGAAAATAACAGTTGTTCCAACCTTTCTTCTTCTAGGGGAAAAGTGGCATTGGAAACTAGCTAGATTTTAGAGTTGTTCTGTGCCTCAAGAGTTTGTTCCAGTGTTCTCAATAATAGAATAATTTAAGAATAGCTTTGCTGGATCAGACCAAAGATACAGGATCCTGTTTCCAATTAGATGCTCCAAGAAGAACTATAAGGAGAGTGCAAATACCAGGACAAAATAATAGCCATGAATTTATCTAGTACTAATTTAAAGTTATATACAATGGTGGCTCCAGTCTGCAGCAGTGAATGTCTTTAGTTAAAAAATATTGTCATTCATCTATCCTGTATCTGTTGCCTCAACTTATTTGGGTGCCCCTCAAGTTCTCAAATAAATTGATAATCCCTCTCATGGATTGCTGCCTTGTTGTGGTGAGAGAGCTTGCACGGTTCAATTAGGCTGTGGGCTATGCCATGAAGGGCCACCCAAGATGGACAGGCCACAGCTGAGAACCCAGACTAAATACAATCCACTGGAAAAGTAAATGGCAAACCACTCCAGTATCCTTGCCAAGAAAACCCCATAAACAGAAACAAAAGGCTAAAAGATATGGCGCTGGAAGATGAGCCCCTCAGGTCAGAAAGTGCGCAATATGCTATTGGGGAAGAGCGTTCAAGTAACCATGGAAAGAGTGAAGCGGCTGGGCCAAAGCCAAATGGACGCTCAGCTGTGGATGTGTCTGATGGTGAAAGAACAGTCCAATGCTGCAAAGAACAATACTGCATCGGAACGTGGAATGTAAGATCTATGAATCAAGGTAAGCTAGATGTGGTCAAACAAGAGATGGCAAGACTGAACATCGACATCTTGTGAACTAAAATGGACAGGAATGGGTGAATTTAACTCAGAGGATCACTACATCTATTATTGTGGGCAAGAGTCCTGTAGAAGAAATGGTGTGGCCTTTATAGTGAGTGACAAAGGCAGTAATGGGATGAAATCTCAAAAATGACAGAATGATCTTGATCCGTATTCAAGGCAAACCATTCAATATCACAGTAATCCAAATCTATGCCCCAACCATTGATGCAGAAGAGGCTGAAGTGGACCAGTTCTATGAAGATCTACAACACCTTCTAGAATTAACACCAAAAAAAGATGTCCTCATCATCATACGGGACTAGAATGCCGAAGTAGGAAGTCAAAAGGTGACCAGCAGAACTGACAAGTTTGGCCTTGGAGAACAAAATGAAGCCGGTCAAAGGCTGATAGAGTTTTGTCAAGAGAACAAGCTGGTCATAGCGAACACCATCTTCCAACAACCTAAAAGGCAACTCTACACGTGGACATCACCTGATGGGCAACACAGAAATCAGATTGATTATATACTCTGCAGTCAAAGATGGAGAAGCTCCTTACAGTCAGCAAAAACAAGACCTGGAGCAGACTGTGGCTCAGATCATGAGTTACTCATTGCAAAATTCAGGCTTAAGCTGAAGAAAACTGTGGAAGCCATTAGGCTGTTCAGGTTTGACCTTGATCACATCCCTGATGAATATACAGTGGAGGTGAAGAATAGGTTTAAGGAACTAGAGTTGATAGAGAGAGTGCCTGAAGAGCTATGGACAGACGTTTGTGACATTGTACAGAAGGCAGCAATCAGCACCATCCCAAAGAAGAAGAAATGCAAGAAAGCAAAGTGGCTGTCTGATGAGACTTTACAAATAGCTGAGGAAAAAAGGAAAATGAAAGGCAAAGGTCAAAAGGAAAGATTCACCCAACTGAACGCAGATTTTCAGAGAACAGCAAGAAGAGATAAGGAGGCCTTCCTGAAGGAACAATGCAAAGCAATAGAGGAAAATAATAGAATAGGAAGGACAAGAGATCTATTCAAGAAAATTGAAGAAATCAAGGGAACATTTCATGCAAAGATGGCCATGATAAAGGATAAAAATGGTAGGGACCTAACAGAAGCAGAAGAGATCAGGAAGAGGTGGAAAGAATACACAGAAGAATTATACAAGAAGGATCTTAATGTCCCGGACAACCATGACATTGAAATCCATGACCTTGAGCCAGACATCCTGGAGTGTGAAGTCAAATGGGCTTTAGAAAGCATTACTAACAACAAAGCAAACGGAGATGATGGTATTCCAGTTGAGCTATTCAAAGTCCTAAAAGATAATGCTGTTAAAGTGATGCACACATTATGTCAACAAATTTGGAAAACACAACAGTGGCCACAGGATTGGAAAAGATCAGTTTATATTCCAATCCCAAAGAAGGGTCATGCCAAGGAATGTTCAAACTATCGCACCATTGCACTCATTTTACATGCCAGCAAGGTCATGTTAAAGATCCTACAAGCTAGGCTTCAGCAGTATGTAGATCGGGAACTACCAGAAGTTCAAGCTGGGTTTCAGAGAGGTAGAGGAGCTAGAGATCAAATTGCCAACATTCGCTGGATTATGGAGAAAGCACGGGAGTATCAGAAAAATGTCTATTTCTGCTTCATTGACTATGCTAAAGCCTTTGATTGTGTGGATCACAACAAACTGTGGTAAGTCCTTAAAGAGATGGGAGTACCAGACCACCTCACATGCCTCCTGAGAAACCTGTATAAGGGTGAAGAAGCAACTGTCAGAACAGGATATGGAACAACTGATTGGTTTAGAATAGGAAAAAGAGTTTGGTATGGATGTATATTGTCACCCTGCTTATTTAATTTATATGCAGAGTACATCATGCGGAATACTGGCCTGGGTGAAGCACAAACTGGAATTAAGATTGCTGGGGAAAATATCAACAACCTCAGATATGCAGATGACACCACCCTAATGGCAGAAAGTGAGGAGGACCTAAAGAACCTCTTGTTGAGGGTGAAAGAGGAGAGCACAAAAGTACGCTTGAAACTCAACATCAAAAAAACTAAGATCATGGCATCTGGCCCCATCACACCTTGGCAAATAGACAGGGAAGACATGGAAGTAGTGACATATTTAACATTTCTGGGATCCAAGATCACTGCAGATGGTGACTGTAGCCATGAAATTAAAAGACGTTTGCTCCTTGGGAGGACAGCCATGGTGAACCTGGGCAGTATAATAAAAAGTAGAGACATCACCCTGCCAACAAAAATCGGTATAGTCAAAGCGATGGTATTCCCAGTAGTAATGTATGGCTGTGAGAGCTGGACCATAAAGAAGGCCGAGTGCAGAAGAATAGATGCTTTTGAGATGTGATGCTGGAGAAGACTCTTGAGAGTCCCTTGGACTGCAAGAAGATCAAATCAGTCAGTCCTAAGGGAAATCAACCCAAACTGTTCCCTGGAAGGTCAGATGCTGAAGCTGAAGCTCATATACTTTGGCCACCAAGAACATAAGAACATAAGAGAAGCCATGTTAGATCAGGCCAATGGCCCATTCAGTCCAACATTCTGTGTCACACAGCGGCCAAATATATATATATATATATATATATATATATATATATATATATATATATATATATATACACACACACACACACACATACACACTGTGGCTAATAGCCACTGATGGACCTCTGCTCCATATTTTTATCTAACCCCCTCTTGAAGGTGGCCATACTTGTGGCCGCCACCACCTCCTGTGGCAGTGAATTCCACATGTTAATCACCCTTTGGGTGAAGAAGTACTTCCTTTTATCCGTTGTAACCTGTCTCCTCAGCAATTTCATCGAATGCCCACGAGTTCTCGTATTGTGAGAAAGGGAGAAAAGTACTTCTTTCTCTACTTTCTCCATCCCATGCATTATCTTGTAAACCTCTATCATGTCACCCCTCAGTCGACGTTTCTCCAAGCTAAAGAGCCCTAAGCGTTTCAACCTTTCTTCATAGGGTAGGTGTTCCAGCCCTTTAATCATTCTAGTTGCCCTTTTCTGAACTTTCTCCAATGCTATAATATCCTTTTTGAGGTGCGGCGACCAGAACTGCACACAGTACTCCAAATGAGACCGCACCATCGATTTATACAGGGGCATTATGATACTGGCTGATTTGTTTTCAATTCCCTTCCTAATAATTCCCAGCATGGCGTTGGCCTTTTTTATTGCAAACGCACACTGCCTTGACATTTTCAGTGAATTATCTACCACGACCCCAAGATCTCTCTCTTGGTCAGTCTCTGCCAGTTCACACCCCATCAACTTGTATTTGTCGCTGGGATTCTTGGCCCCAATGTGCATTACTTTGCACTTGGCCACATTGAACCGCATCTGCCACGTTGACGCCCACTCACCCAGCCTCAACAGATCCCTTTGGAGTTCCTCACAATCCTCTCTGGTTCTCACCACCCTGAACAATTTAGTGTCATCCGCAAATTTGGCCACTTCACTGCTCACTCCCAACTCTAAATCATTTATGAACAAGTTAAAGAGCATGGGACCCAGTACCGAGCCCTGCGGCACCCCACTGCTTACCGTCCTCCACTGCGAAGACTGCCCATTTATACTCACTCTCTGCTTCCTATTACTCAGCCAGTTTTTGATCCACAAGAGGACCTGTCCTTTTACTCCATGACTCTCAAGCTTTCTAAGGAGCCTTTGATGAGGAACTTTATCAAAAGCTTTCTGGAAGTCAAGGTAAACAACATCTATCGGGTCTCCTTTGTCCACAAGTTTGTTTACCCCCTCAAAGAAATGTAACAGGTTAGTGAGGCAAGATCTTCCCTTACAGAACCCATGCTGAGTCTTCCTCAATAACCTGTGTTCATCAATGTGCCTACTCATTCTGTCCTTGATAATGGTTTCTACCAACTTTCCCGGTATTGAAGTCAGACTGACTGGCCTGTAATTTCCTGGATCTCCTCTGGAACCCTTTTTAAAGATGGGGGTGACATTTGCTACCTTCCAGTCCTCAGGAACAGAGGCAGATTTCAATGAAAGATTACAGATTTTTGTTAGAAGATCCACAAGTTCAACTTTGAGTTCTTTCAGAACTCTCGGATGTATGCCGTCCGGACCCGGTGACTTATTAGTTTTTAATTTGTCTATCAGTTGTAGGACCTCCTCTTTTGTCACCTCAATCTGACTCAGGTCTTTCAACACCCCTTCCAATATTAGTGGTTCTGGGGCGGGCAAACACTTCTCATCTTCCACGGTGAAGACGGAGGCAAAAAATGCATTCAGCTTCTCAGCCATTTCCCCATCCTCCTTCAGTAATCCTTTTACCCCATGGTCATCCAAGGGCCCCACTGCTTCCCTGGCTGGTTTCCTACTTCTAATATATTTGAAGAAATTTTTATTGTTGGTCTTTATGTTTTTTGCAATATGCTCCTCATAGTCCCTTTTTGCCTGCACCAAATGAGAAGGGAGCACTCACTGGAGAAGATCCTGATGCTAGGAAAGACAGAAGGCAAAAGAAGAAGGGGACGGCAAAAGATGAGATGGCTGGACAGTGTTACTGATGTATCAAACACGAATTTGAGCAGACTTCAGAGGACAGTAGAAGACAGGAGGGCCTGGCGTGACTTTGTCCATGGGGTTGCAAAGAGTCGGACTCGACTGTGTGACTCAACAACAAAAAGTTCTACTGTTACGGGGTGAGAAACATTTTCTATCTACTTCCCACATACCATGCTTAATTTTATAAACTTATAATTTTATAAATTTTATAGTAATACCCTCCCTCCAAGTGAAAAGTTTCAGCTTCTTTAGCCTTTTCTTGTAGGGGTAAATGCTTCAACTCCTTGACCCATTTGGTTGCCTTTTCTCTGCCTTTCCAGCTCTATGGTTTATTTATTTCATTTTGTGATGGCACAAAGAGCTGTACTTTGTAGCTTGGATATAGATTAGTATTTCCACACATGTGAGGGATTTCTTCCAAATCAAATGTTTTTTGCAATACTAGAAAGTAAGGTTGCCAATCCAGGTTGGGAAATGTTTTATGCAACACTAGAAAGTAGGGTTGCCAGATCCAGGAGGACTTACTCTCCTGTCCCCTCATGTGGCTGCTGGGAAGGGTACTGATTCTCAGGGCTTTTTTTTTTTTAGCAGGAACTCCTTTGCATATTAGGCCACACACCCCTGATGTAGCCAATCCTCCTGGAGCTTACAGGGCTCTTAGTACAAGGCCTACTGTAAGCATTTGGAGGATTGGCTACATCAGAGATGTGTGGACTAATATGCAAAGGAGTTCCTGCTACAAAAAAAAGCCCTGCTGGTTCTGGTGGTCCAGATCCTTCTTTAGTTAGTAGAGTGTGCAAGGTTTTAACATAGCAGTGCTTGTATTAGACCTGACCATGTGGTTGCAAAGTTATAGAGTTACACAGAGTTACATGGATTTACACAAAGTTATAGTTACAGAGTTACACATTTCAAATTGAAACAAAACAGTATCTACTTTATTCTAGAAATACATGTGATGTAAGATAGTGCAGCGTAAAGAGATATAGGATTTCTAGGCTATCAATCTAGCAGATGGGAGTGGAGGCAGAGAGGAGTATTCTGGCTCCCCATCTTGTGTGCAAGGAAGGGGGGGGAGAGAGAGAGAGAGAGAGAGAGAAGGGAAGGATGTTGCTTTTTCCTAAGGAGTGTTGATGTGTACTTCAAAGGGAGACTGTGACAATAGAGAATAAGCAGGAAAATGCTTAGCATTTGTCTATCTGCCTGCATATTCTGTGGTCACTTTCTTCTGGAGGTCTGAGACGCAGGGATATCACACCAGGCACTTCCAATAGTGGCAAACTGAACTCTTCCTGAAAGCCCGTCCCTGGGGACTGTGGACCCACAGGAATAGGATTGGGGGAGTATTTTGGCCTGGGAGGGTAGAGACCTGAAATGCACATGCTCCACAGGTGGCAAGCTTTGTGTACACGAAGTATTAGTCTAGATACATGTCTGGATTTCAAATGTAGCCATACCATCAAATTTAATCAAGCTATCCATCCCTTTAGAGGGAAATTAACATGGCACCTCATCAGATCTCAGAAGCTAAGCAGGGCCAGTACTTGGATAGGAGACCACTAAGGAAAACAGCAGAGGAAGGCAATGGCAAAACCACTAGGGTGGCATATCCCCAGGTGGGCTGGAGAAAAAAGCTAAAAAGCCTCCACGCCAACCAGGCTCACAAATGAAATACAAATATGAAAGTAGAAAATTTCTTAAACCAAGACCTACAAGTACTAGTGCATATAAACAAGAATGTCTGTCACCCCCCCCCCCTTCCCAGAGTCTCTTCACAATGCTGCCAATGCAGTCTCTTCAAACAGAAGGGTCGAGAGGAAACATCCAAAGTAAGTGTTCTCATAAGAGTCCAGTGCTCCAATCTAAGAATTTCTTGCAGCTTGCCAATATTATCAAGCAATGAGACCATACTTATATCCTTGTTTCACGTAGGCTTCACACAATCATTTCCCAGAGTCATTCAAATAAGTGCAGCATATTCACATGCTGTCATCCGTTTTCGTGTAATGTCTGACACTCCTGGGTGCAGTCTGCTTTTTTCTTTTGCCACAGCTGAGCCAGTGAAGCATCATCAGTGGCAGCCAGAGCCAGGAGAACTGAGCAGGACACTGCAGCAGTAAAAGCAGCAAGTAGAGACGAGGGGGGCTGAAGAGTTAGAGGTGAAGGAAGACGTGTGGAATGGACCAGGGATGGAAGGACAGATGGAGCTGCTGGCTGTAAAGCGCTGGGGTGGGGAAGAGGGAGGTGGAAGGAAACCCCCCTGCTTTTATGCAATGTGCAGTCCCTTCTTGACTCCAAAGTTTTAGCGTTAGCTGCCTTGACTTGGCCACTTTTAGAGTCTCCAGCTTTTGCCCCTGCCCCAGAACACTTCTGAGAAGTGGAAAGCCCCTCAGTAGATGGGAAAGGGTGCCCTCCAACTTGTTAAAAAGCCGCTTGACTTTTAAAATCCTAGCTATGCTGCTGGGCTGAGGTAAAATAGGGGGTAGGATGATGGAGAAAGAGGAGGCATGGTTTTCCCTCTCTCCCACCACTTCTGACCACAGTGAGGCCTGGTGAAGCTGCTCCATGGGAAATAGAATGGAGTAGCCAGCAATGCCACTACTGCACCAAACGGAGACTGTGAGGGGGGGTTGGCGAGAGCAGGTGAGCAAAGCAGCAGTTTGCCAATGAAGGGAAGCGGAGAGAGGAGGAGGGCTGGTGTGTGTAGTGGGAGGCAACTGGGCAGTCTTGTGCATGCTGCTCTGAGGGGAAAGATGTCCCAGTCTTGGAAGTGAGTGGAAGAACAAAGGGGAAAAGGAAAGCTGCTGTTGCTGCTGCATGTCTAAATAGCCATGGAGCTAGGAGGCCAAATTAGTGTCAGGGAGAGTGGGAGACAGTGACTTCCCTTCTCCCCTGCACCACCTCTCAGCCAATGAAGGAAAAGGAGTTGTGAGAGGACAAAATGCACTCCCTGAAGGCTTCAGGAGCAGCATCTTCGTCAGGCTTTCCCCTCAGCCCTGCCACTTCTTTCAGAAATGCAGAAAGTATGAGAACTGGCAGTGGGGGGATCTGAGTAAGCCAGGTTCAGACTCCTCCCCCTCCCCACTTCTCCAGAGCTGTGACCTTGTTGTCTGAGTCACCCAGGGCCAGTTGCTCAGCCTGGACCACCTCACAGGGTTGTTTGTGGTGGGGATGGGGTGATAGAGGGGACGTCCGATTTGCCTCCTTGAGATCCTCAGAGGTAGGGCAGGGGAAGAAAAGAAACAAAGAGTGAGAGATGGATCAGATCGTAGCCATGCTTGGCTGCTGAGACTGGGCATATGGGGGGTGGGGGTGCTGAAAAACTACCCTATTTACTTGAAAGGTAGATGACTCGTCTCCTAAAAGTGCGATATATACAAAAAGTAACTAATTTGTTTGGAAATGTAAGATAAGATAGGAAAGGAAAGTTCCCCTGTGCAAGTACCAGTTGTTTCTGACTCTTGGGTGATGTTGCTTTCACAATGTTTTCACGGCAGACTTTTTACCGGGTGGTTTGCCATTGCCTTCCCCAGTCTTTTACACTCCCCCCCCCCCCCCGGCAAGCTGGGTACTCATTTTACTGACCTCGGAAGGATGGAAGGCTGAGTCAACCTTGGGCCGGCTTCTCCTCCCTCTTTTATTGTATCCTTTGGGGGAGAGAGCAAGTCTTGCATATAATTAAACACATTTATTGTGACTTTCATAGATTTCCCAGTAAATCAATCATTTTCACTCCTAGGAATCAATTGCTTTTGTTTGCATTTGAGTAAAAAATATATATCATTCATTGGGTTTGCCTGTGTCTAAATGAAAAGTGTATATCTTCAAAACCTGGCATTACATTTTATGACAGACATGGCCCAATCAGAGAATGTCAGTTGCAGCCTATGTAACAAATGAATATGAATAGAGTTGCCAATCTCCAGTTGGCAACAGAGAATCCCCTGTTTTGGAGGCCCTCCCCCCTTTTCAGGGTCTCAGAAAGTGGGGGGAATGGCTGCTGGGCACTCCATTATATCCTATAGAGACCAATCTCCAAATGGAGAATCAATCCATAGGTATCTGGGGCTTTGGGGAGCTGCTTTTTGAGGTAGAGGCACCAAATTTTTAGCACAGCATCTGGTGCCTCTCCTCAAAAAGCCCCACCAAGTTTAAAATAGATTGGACCAGGGGGTCCAATTCTATGAGCCCAAAAAGAAGGTGCCCCCATCCTCCATTATTTCCAATGGAAGAAAAGCATTTAAATTGATGTCCAGAACTCCTTCTGGGGTTCAGTTGTGCTTGTCACAACCTTGCTCCAACCCCAAAGTCTCCAGACATTTCCTGAGTCAGATCTGGCAACCATAATTCGATGCCTTTGGAAATCAAGTTCTGAAGAAACTGGCCATGTGTGAATAGCAGCTGGGGCAGTTTGGGAAACAGAATCTTGTGTTTTAAGATTGCCAACCACATGGAATGGTGTTTGTTTTCTCAACCTATGGATCTCTTGCACTCATAAGACAATTAATAAAATAAAGCCATAAGTAGGATGTGGTGATCTAACTAATGCCTTAGTCATAATAGTTTGTAAGAACGTTTAATAAAATGATAACAGATCAAAAGAACCACACTTCAATGTACTTTTCACAGCAAGCAGCAAGTAAAACGGTATAGGAAGCTTTTTTTAATTAACACAGAATAACATGATATATGTTCGGGATGCCTTGCAAAACCATTATGTCTATTTGTCATGATTAAATCTCTTCTGTGCTGTTCAGCATATAATGCAGTTTTGATGTACCACTTTTTAACTGTAACATCTATTTGAAGCAATGTGTTCACCCATACTTTGAAATGAAAACTGCTCTGTTCCCAGATCTTGATTGTTCTTTCAACCCAAGCCTATTTTCCATCCCATGCATCGGAAATTACTTATTGAGCTGCTTTGCCAAATCTGAATGGGCTTACATGTTGCTAAAAACTGTGTGTAAAACACTCTGAAGACTAAAAAAGTTCTATAAGTATTATCTACAGTATCTTATAGTAATAATTCTGTTGTGGTGGCAAATTTGACCAAATTTGATTGGTTGGGGCTCGGTGGGACTGTGGGGTATCAGCCTTTGGCCCATCAAACTATCAGTCAACAGTACTTGCATGCCATTGGTTGAGCCTGTTTCTCTCCCCTGCCCGAGTGGCTGTTGCTAGACAGCAAAGCTGATTCTGTCAGTAAAACACAACCAACCTTCATTCTGGCAGTTACTGTGGTAACACACTATTGGCTCATCACATGTCAGTCACTGTCTCTGGCCTCTCGTGAGCTGACTCCCCTGCCCCTGTCTACTGCAGTCCCAGGAATGTTGAACAAACTGCCAAAAGCAATCTTACCTCAGAAACAGCCACATCTCCAACTCTTCTCTGTGCCCTCTTTGTCAACCAGCCTTAGAAAGGGCTGCAGAGCTACTGCAGCCTCATAAAAGGCCTCCCAACAAACACAGCCGCCAAAGACCACAGAAATATCCAGGGAGGCCAGGCCCCACTGGGAATGTTTCCTTAGAGCCTATGGCTGCCCCCTGGAAAGTGCTAGCTAGAGGCTGTTGCTAAGCAACCCAACCTGCTTTTTGTCAGATAAGGGACAGGCCTCAGGGGAATATAATGACAAGCAGTCCACATTCCAATTCAGTTATTTTCTCCAGGATGGGGAAAGAGATTTGTTGTCTAGGGTCCACATGGCAGAGATCAGCTCCCCTTGTGGTGGGGTTGCCAATCCCCAGGTGATAGCAGGGGATCCCCCAGTTTGGAGGCCAATCCCCCCCCCCTCACTTCAGGGTCATCAGAAAGTGAGGGGGAGGGAGGGAAAGGTCTGCTGGACATTATTCCCTATGGAGACCGATTCCCATAGGGCAGGGGTGGCCAACGGTAGCTCTCCAGATGTTTTTTGCCTACAACTCCCATCAGCCCCAGCCACCATGGCCAATGGCTGGGGCTGATGGGATTTGTATGCAAAAAAAATCTGGAGAGCTACCATTGGCCACCCCTGCCATAGGGTATAATGGAGAATTGATCTGTGGGTATCTAGGACTCCAAGGGGGCTGTTTTCTGAGGTAGAGGCACCAAATTTGCAGCATAGCATCCTGTGCCTTTCCCCAAAAGACTCTCCAAGGGTGCGGTCACACTAACCATTAAATCCATCTGTAACGTGCCTCTATTATAATCCACACAACCAATTTCCCGATCAGACAACAGCCAGGCTCCCGTTCTATCCCATGTGGGTCCCATCGCTGGTCGATCAGAGTGCTCTACTGGACCTTGTTTCATGAGACGTCAATCTGCATTAGCGCAGGCGCAGTGATGCCCGCTATCTGCACTATCGAGCAGATCCAGTGTCTCCTCCCTTCTCCACGAGAGACCTTGCACACCCACCATGACCTCGTTCTTGAGGGCGGGGATGCGTGTCGCTTTTAAATGGGTCGGATCACTAACAGTTTTGCTACTCTATTGGCACTATTTTTCCAGCACAAGCACTACACATGCAGAAAAAAACCCAGGAATTCAAATCAGTTCACATCTAGTTTCAAAAGTGAGTTTTGTTTCCGGACATAGGGGCGGGTAAATGATTTATCGAGCCAACATTCACTCGCTCATTCACTGGTGCAATGATATCACTTGCAGGGGGCTTTGGACGGGAAACGGTGGTGCGCTTCTGACGAGTCGCCAACGATGGAGTGTTCAAACAGAGAAATTCCGCTCAGGAACCGTCAGAAGAATTTTGTTCTGGATTTAAAGCAGTATCAAATTAGTTCGCGCCCCAGTTGTCTCAATGTGGGACTCGAACAAGCTATCCACCATTCGCAGATGCTGACGTTTGGACAACCGCTTAAAATTCGAAATGCTTCCGGACTCCACTCATGCCCGTAGCGGGATTTTCTGAACATCTGACCTCACCCCAAGTTTCAAAAAGATTGAACCAGGAAGTCCAATCCTATGAGCCCCCTAAGAAGGTGCCCCTGTCCTTCATTCTTTCCAATAAAGGGAAGTCATTTAAAAGGTGTGTGGTCCCTTTAAATGTGATGGCCAGAACTCCCTTTGGAGTTCAGTTATGCTTGTCACTACCTTGCTCCTGGCTCCACCCCAATGTCTCCTGACTCCACCCCCCAAAGTCTCCAGATATTTCTTGAATTGGACCTGGCATTGAAGTGGGGGTGGGGAGTGAATGCCTTCACTTGGGTAGGTGGGAAGACAGCAAGGATGGGGGGGGGGGGGTTTATCCAGAGGCCTTTAGTGATTTCAGGTTGGTGGAAAATTGCTGGAGTTTCTGTGGTGGAGTTTGAGAAGGGCATACAAGTTAGGGCTTCAGAGCGAGGTCTGTCAGGTTCTGTGGAAGCTGACTGGGTGATTTTGGACCAGTCACAGACTTCCAGCCCAATCTGCCTCACAGGGCTGTTGTTCAGATCAAATGGGGGAGAGGAAAATGATGTGGAGAAAGCCTGTCCTTTTCCTATGCAGAGGCTGCAGGGAGGGGGGAGGCAATGGAAAGCTGAAGTCAGAGGGACAGATAAAGGGAAGGAGACAGTCTTGCCCAGGGCTTTTTTTGTAGAAAAAGCCCAGCTCATTTGCAAATTAGGCCACACCCCCTGACACAAAGCCAGCTGCAACTGCGTTCCTGTGCGTTGCTGCTCAAAAAAAAAAAAGCCCTTGTCCTGCCAATTCCAGGTTAGGAAATTTATAGAGATTTAAGGGGTGGGGCCTGGAGAGGGTGGGGTTTGAGGAGGGATGGGACCTCAGATAGGTACAATGTTATTTCCTCCTGAGGAACCACTGTTGCCAATCTCCAGATGAGGGCTAGAGATCACTCATAATTACAAATGCTCTCCAGATGGCAGAGATCAGCTCCCCTTGAGGTGGGGGATGGGGGAAGTGAATGCCTTCACTTGGATGGGTGGGAAGATAAAGGGAAGGAGACAGTCTTCTCCTGCAAAGGGGGGCATTCACCCAGCAAAGGGGGGCACTCACCCAGAGCCTCCTTCTTAGAACCCATTGTATTTTTCCTCACAACAGGCCTTAATCCTAGTAGATAATAACTTGTTTTTCTATTTAGCTGTTTGGGGTATGTTCCATGCATTACAGAATTAGGCTTCCCAAACCTCCGCTCTGGCAGGAGACTTCTGGGTTCGCAGCTTCATCTCCCACTCTTCAAAACTCTGGAAGCGGGGGTGGGGGGGAGGGGGGGAGAACATACTTTTAGGGTTCATGTTGTAGAGCTCCTGAGCCGTTTGCAAAATGTCTGCCCCTTTAAGGCTGGGCAGGAAGCAGGAAGCAGAAAGGGCTTCTGAGAACGGCCCCTCCCTTTCTTTTGCTTTCTTTTTCACAGTTTTAGTTTTCATTGTCCGGAGGAATATCTGGTAAGTGTGTGTGTGAGAGAGGGAGGGGGCAGGGGATTCCCTAGTTTGGAGGCCCTCCCCCCCTTTAGAAAGCGTGGGGGGGAGGGAAATGTCTACTAGGCACTCTATTATTCCCTATGGAGAACGATTCCCATAGGGAATAATAGGAAATTGATCCATGGGTATTGGGGGCTCTGGGGGGGCTATTTTTTGAGGTAGAGGCACCAAATTTTTAGTATAGCATCTAGTGCCTCTCCCCAAAATACCCCCCAAGTTTCAAAACGATTGGACCAGAGGGTCCAATTCTATGAGCCCCAAAATATGGTGCCCCTATCCTTAATTATTTCCTATGGAAGAAAGGCATTTTAAAAGGTGTGCTGTCTCTTTAAATGTGATGGCCAGAACTCCCTTGGAGTTCAATTATGCTTGTCACATCCTTGTTCTTGGCTCCACCCCCAATGTCTCCTGGCTCCACCCCCAAAGTCTCCTGGCTCCACCCCCAAAGTCCCCAGATTTTTCTTTAATTGGACTTGGCAACCCTATACAGAATACTTCTGTTCTTCTTCCCTTATGGTTCTACCCTAATCAGAATTTCACAAAACATTTGCTTTCTGATAGTTAGGGCAAGAAGGCAATTAGTTGTTTGTAAAGTGCATCTCTTTTATTACCCCTCTAGATGGCTGGCAGGAAAGTGAGACAAATGGGGGCTTAGAGAGATGTATTTAGGTCTATAACTGGTACAGGTGTCAAAAAATCATACCAGATGTTTAGTCTGGAAGCCTCTCAAGGGTATTGTTATGACCACCAGGCTTTTTTAATACTGATTAATTCAGAAAACCTGGAATATACAAAGTAGCTTTCTAGCTCTTTAAATGCAGTGCATTTCCTAATTCCTTCTGGGACCATATCCAGCTCACTCATCTTACCCTGCATTGAATAACTCATGAGCAGAGACGTCAGGCAGTCTGTCTTGAAGATACAGAATGCCATGTTGACTCAAAAGTTATTTTGCTGGAGATACCATACTACTGAATCGTGCACCGTAATATAACCAATTAAAAAAATAACACATTGTAAAAATAACATTGCAATTCCTGCAAATGATTGTAACCATTACCTCACACTATACAATTTCTGGATCCTTTTCATTTAAAATGGGAAATGGAAGCAAATAAGTGCTTGCTGGATTCAATTGTTTTCATGCTATTCCTTTAGTGTTTCTCTCTCATTAATGCGGTTAAAGGGGCTGTCACACCAGCCTCATGCTTATGCTCCAAAATTTCTGTACCTGGTTTCTCCCAAATACAAGTATATCATGTACCCTGTGTTTGACTAAGTGCAACCATCACCGCTTATTTTGTTTGTTTGTTTGTTCATTTATTATGGGCTGTGATAGGTCTCTGCCTCCTTTCATCAGAACAAGTATCTCTTTCGTTTTTCAGAATTCTCAAGGTATATTTTGCTCTTGACAAGATGCCCTGGAGAAACGTTTAAACCTATGAAAAGCTCAAAACCTAGGACCATATAGCTTAGTTACAAAGATGCATATATGGGACTATTTTCCTCATACAAATGAATTGCCTCCCTGGTAGATTATTTAATATATTATGGTATTGTACTATTTATTGTCCACAGCCTTTGCACCAGCCAGGCAAGTCACCATGCAGTCAAAACACCTGTCACTGACCCAAATCTCTATTTCTAATAATTGCATCACCCACTACCAAAAGCCCACCTCCCCTCAACCGTTGAGAGGTATCCTTGATACAAGAGGTTATTGGTCCATCACCTGAGGAATAGGTCCCCTCTAAGGGATCACATCCCTCCTCCTCAGACCGATGCCCTCTGACCTTAAGACTCTCATTCTCCACAACAGCAGAAGAGCTGTCAGCACAGAAGTAGGACTGTTCTGATAAGTCCCTGAAGGTCTCTTCCCCAAACCTCTCTCTCTGCCTCGGCTTCTTCAAGTCAGCAACTTAAGCTTCAAGGGGATGAAACTGCTTCCTGAGAGCCAATAGCTCCATTTAGTGAGCACACACCCATGATCTCCACTAAGTGGGTAGAAGCAGGCCTTTTTTTAAAAGCAGGAACGCTCAGGAAGGCAGTTCCGGCTGGCTTAGCATCAGGGGGGTCTAATATGCAAATGAGTTCATGTGTGAAAAAGCCCTGTGTGAAACAATAGTGATGTCAGTGGGTGCAGCCTAATATGCAAAGGAGTTCCTGCTGCTGCAAAAAACTCTGGTTTTTATATTCTGCTTTTCTCTACCCTAAGGAGTCTCAAAGTAACTAACAATCACCTTCCTTTCCTCTCTCCACAACAGGCACCTTGTGAGGTAAGTGAGGCTCAGAAAGTTCTGAGAAAACTGATTGCTGAAGGTCACCTAGCAGGCTTCCTCTGGAGGAGTGGGAAATCAAATCCAGTTCC
Organism: Heteronotia binoei; assembly: GCF_032191835.1. NCBI lineage: Eukaryota > Metazoa > Chordata > Lepidosauria > Squamata > Gekkonidae > Heteronotia > Heteronotia binoei. Next base: position 39,127,795 of record NC_083226.1, read on the forward strand.
CCAGTCTAGAGTCCACCACTCTTAACCACTGCACCAGGGTGTCAAATGTGTGACCTGCAGGCTGTATCAAGCCCCCAGAAGGCTCCTATCAGTCCTGTGAACAATAGAGTTGGGGGCAGAGGTTCCTCTGGTTTTGGGGCCCCCAATCCACTGGCCAGTGGGGGGATCCTCATCCCCAAAGAGCTCCAATATGCCTGATGTTACCAGTGCAATGACATCACCAGAAAGTGACTTCATCATGTTGGGCACATTACGAGGGGATACTCTAGCAATTTGGGTAAAACTCTATGGCATCCTGGTTTTGGGGCCCCCAACCCTCCAGCACGGAGCTGGCCAATGGGGGGAATCCCTGTCCCCAAAGAAACTCCTTCCTGTATGGGACCCAGGTAAGACCTGACAACCCTAGTGAGCAACTCACCATCATATGTTTCTTCCTCCTTCTCTCTTGCTTCCTTCCACATCACAGCTTGCTTTGCCAGGCTTGCTCAACTGCACAGGAGCTACAGAGCAAAGCCTCTAGTTTCTCCATTGGCTGAGGCTCCTCCCTTGGGGAGGAAAGGGGGAGGGACAGCTTGCTTTGACAGGCTCTCTCAATTGCAAAGCAGAGCTCCTGAGCCAAGTTTCTCTTCCTTCTGTTGATTGAGGCTCCTCCCCCTCCTCATGTCCTGGAGAAGGAGAGAAAGAGCCAGAGTTTCCTTTGCCCCGTTCCCTTGATCCTATGGGAGAGATACAAAGAAAGCACCTTAAGACCAACAAAGTTTTATTCAAGGTATGAGCTTTTTGCTGAGAGAGAGAGAGAAAGAGAGAGTTATTGGCTCATTAGGTGCAACTGGCTTTGCCTCAACCTTTTCTCTGTATTCATGCCTTCATGATCCAGTCGTTATTAGTAGGAAATCAATGTGAACTATTTAGATGAGGAATAATAACAAGCCAGTGAGATGGATTAGGCTGAGAGTATGTGTCCAGATCAAGTTCACCCAGCACGTTTCCTTTGCAGACTGGTTTTTTTTACCAAGGCTTCTCATATAAGTAGGCTCATATTGCCCACTATACATTGTGATCTCTGTATTCCTGCACTGCCTCATAAGAGTTGTAGTTATTTCCAGGAGTCATTTCGTAGAAAAAGTGGTGCCAGAGTTAATTTGCATCTCTCATTTGTATATTCCAAACACCCCTGACATCACCGGAAGGTGTACTCAATTATATATTTTGGTTATTTTCCCATTTGTTGTGTGGGAAAATTAGAAAATTTGTCAAATTATAGAGTTCAGCAAAATTCTCACAAGGGGGTTGAACAATGAAGCCCAGAAGCAAGTATTTGGGGGACAGGGTAAGAAAGAAAGAGTACAATACAATTTAGAGGTTCTGGAGCCCTTCTTCTGTGAGTTCCTGCCCAAAACTAGGCCTGATTATTTCTCTGAAAAAGTCTACAGTTTAGTAGACAAACACATGCTGCCTTCACATGCTCTTGACCAGCAAATAAATCAACTTGTATACAAAAGCTTGCAATACCCAGCCATTTTATGTTTTCTCTGGGTCTTAGGCTCAAAGTATTGACCATGAGATTTTGGTAATGAATGGCAATAAATCAAAAGTAGGTTTGCAACTTACAGATACACACCTGAACAACGCCTGAACAGCACACTCAAGATTGCTACAGCACAGACATTGTCTCCAGAGTTTGATGCAATAATTTAGAACAAGAGGTGTCAGTTATCAGCAACCATTAAATAAAATATTGCAAGAGTGCTAACCTGTTTTATTTTATTTTTTATTTTTAAAAATCTTTAACTGTGTTTGTGTCCTTTATAAAGTTTATATCTCCTCTACCTGGCATTACATTTTATGACACACATGGCCCTGTCTGACAAGGTCTCCTTTATGTCAGATGTGGCCCTCATAACAAATGAATTTGACACCCTTGCACTACACCATGGTGGCTCCCCAGTGGGTAGATAATCATACATGTGACACTCTCTGTAATACACGGAATAGCCCCCACTCCCCTGCTGGCTTTCTACCTTCATAACAGGTTTCCCTTTCCAAGCCACTTTCCAAGTGAGCTAAATATCTTTCTGTAAATGGGACAAGATTCACAACAAGCTTCAGTAATGCTTGTAGATATATTTAAAGTTACTGAAAAAAAGACAGTAATGTATTATAAGAACAGTTGAGACTGTTCAGCAGGGACATACCTGACTATCTGGAACTTGCTCCCTAGCCAATTACTGTCCCTGTTTTGCCTTCAAGGGAAGATTGTAGAGATACCTTTCCAAAACCTTAGCATAAGTTATTACAGTGATTGTCTTCAGACTTTAGTCCTCTTCCAAGAAGATCTAGAAATTAAAAATCGCTGTGCCTCTTATGTTTCTTGTGCTGATGCACTGAGGAACTATAAAAGTGCATAATGTGACAGTACCATTACCACTAGTCAGGGCTTTTTTTGTAGCAGGAACTCCTTTGCATATTAGGCCACACACCCCTGATGTAGCCAGTCCTCCTGGAGCTTACAGTAGGCCCTGGGCTAAGATCCCTGTAAGCTCCAGAAGGATTGGCTATTAAGGGGTGGCCAACGGTAGCTCTCCAGATGCTTTTTGCCTACAACTCCCATCAGCCCCAGCCAGCATGGCCAATGGCTGGGGCTGATGGGAGTTGTAGGCAAAAAACATTTGGAGAGCTACCGTTGGCCACCCCTAGCTGGCTTAATATGCAAATAAGTTCCTGCTTAAAAAAAAAAAACCTGCCGCAGGTTTGATGCATTTGAAACATCTGATAACCTGCTCAGGCAATTATGGTTTTCTAGTACAACCAAAAGAATAAATGACCATAGCCTACAGATATTAAAGAACTCTTAGCAAATTAGGGGGGGGGGGGGTAGAGAAAGGCTGAGACTATGATGCTTGGTATGAGACCAGAGACATAACAAATGCACAACAGTCCTGATTGCCATCTGTGAACTGATGGAGGAATTTTGCCCTAGTTAATTATTATATTTCACAATAACATTAGCAACATTAGCAATATAGAGCAAGTGTTCCCCTCTCCCTTGGATGGAGAGGAAAAAAGAGAATTAGTTGTCTGCAACAATTGGTGGAAAGTGCCATCAAGTTGAGATATAGCAACTCAATAGGGTTTTCAAGGTATGAGACAGTCAAGGGTGGTTTACCATTGCCTGCCTCTCTGTAGTGACCAAGAACTTACCCCTCTAATGTAGCCAACCCTCCAAGAGCTTGCAGGGCTCTTAGTACAGGGCCTAATGTAAGCTCCTGGAGGATTGGCTACATCAGGGTGTGTGGCCTAATATGCAAAGGAGTTCCTGCTACAAAAATGCCCTGTAAAGAGGAAATACAAGAGCGCTCTCTCTCTCTCTGCATCTGTGTGTTTCTGTGCTCTATCTATGCAGATGTTTAAAACTCCTACTCTTTTGACATTCCCATTTGGGTTTTGAATGAAACTTGGTTTGATCTCAGTAGCTATTTTGAACAGTCTAATCTTATTCACAAAGAGCACACAAGCAGAACATTATTTTACCTAACTGGTAACCTCAGCAGAATTCATTCATTGCTTGGTATGAGAATAGAATAGAAAATGCCCTCTAGTGGTTTCAAGGAGATCTTGGCCATTGACTATCGCTTTAGTTAACAGTGACACCTGCTGTTAGCAATGGCTTTCCACTTCATTTTAGAACTCGTGCATACTACAAAGCTACTACTCTTTAAGCAACAGACTAATTTATATGAATTGATTTTAACAATTTATTTCTTCTGTACATCTGTGAAATCATTGGAACACACTATATTTTAATCTTCTTTTAAATATAAAATAATGTGACACTTTACTATGCACTGTTAACTTGTCTGTCAAGGACATAGCTGCTTTTGGTGATTTATTTGTGTTGAATTAGTTCTTTGCCTCTTTGATACAGCTAGCCCTAAAAGACTGCATGGGCTAGAAATCAATAAAATTATGTAATGAAGCTGATCAAAAATACAGCCAAATTCCACAACTTTGGACTTTTTCTTTGCTACTATTAGAAATACTGTAGAAAAATTAATTCCAAATATTTTTAATGAACTCTGGTTTATGTTTCAAAGAAAAATGACAACGTTATGTGCAAGTGAATGAATGAGATTAAGAGAACTGTTCATTTTATGTTACTCTTTGTGACCAAACAGAAGAGTACTTACTAGACCTGGCATGAACCCACAAATTGTGATTTGTGCATGAATCGGGCCAATTCATGGTTCATTCTGAACCAGTCGGACTTTGGTGCGTTTGCTTTGTTTTTGGCTGCTTGTTTTCCCAGACAGCCTGGCGCTGATTCATTCAATTCCTAGGCAACACTGGGGGTGGACTTCTGTGAGTTCTAGAAACACCCATAGCAGTTGTCCATAGCTTGATTGCCAGCTCTGGGAGCCAATCACAGAGCTCCCATTCTGCAGCACAAAGAATTGTCATAAGAGCTGAAGCTGAGCTTTCCTGGGGGCACCTGCTTTGGGGGGGCTATAACTTGGACATTCCAAATCCCATCTTTACCAAACTTGAAGACCTGGTGGATGAGAGCCTGCTGAAAACTTCCAGTGGGTTTTTCACCTCCTGAATCAAACCAATCAACAAAAATATAAACTGGGTCAGAAATCAAACAAATCATGAAATTTAACAAACCACCATGTCACAAAATGTAATGCCAGGTAGTGGACATATAAACTTCATAAAGGGCACAAACATAGACAAACACAATATTTTTTTAAACTTGAAATACAAACATGTTTAAAACTCTATCTACTCAGATTGGCAATGGCTCTCCAGTGTAATATCCCCCTTTGGCTATTGGTTCCCAGGTTAGAGTACTCACTAGGCACTAGTTCTCAGGTCCATTCAGCGGAGACAAACCAGCTCAAAGCATCAACCCTTTATTTGCAAGGACAGAACTCCAGAAAGCAGGCCTCAGTTTCAGCAGGAACTCACAGGAGCACAGATCCTGAACCTTTCTGACAGTTCCCCTCTTCCTCCCCACCTACCTTGTCCATTGAATAGTAGGTGCAGCTGCATAACAATCCCTGGATTAGGAGAGCAGCCAGCCAGCCAGCCAGCCACCAGGGGCTTTGCCACACCCCCAGCAGCCCTCATTAACCCCTGGAGAAACATGCACCATCCTTTCTCCACTTATGTGATTTTGGGCAGTGGGTGGCTTGCTTGTCTTTTGACTGGGTGGGGAGGGGGATGGCCCAGGAGAGCCCTGGGTGAGTGAGACCTGCTTGGGCTGGCTGGATCTCTAAGCAGCCCAAGCAGGCCTCACTTGCCCGGGGCTCTCCTTTCTTGCATCGGGCTGCATTTGGCTGGGAGGGGGCACCATATGCTAATAAGTTATGCTAATTAGCCCTGCCATCTATTTTTCTACAAAACAACCCCTCTCGGGAAGCAATAGCTTCTGATAGGGTTACCAGCCTCCAGGTGGGGCTTGAAGATCTGTTTTTACAACTGATCTCCAGCTGGCAGAGATCAGCTCCCCTGGAGCAAATGGCTGCTTTGAAGGGTGAACTGTATGGAATTGTACCATGCTGAGGCCCCTCCCCAAACTCCACCCTCTGCAGGATCCACCCCTAAAGTCTCCAGGTATTTTCTAACATAGACCTGGCAACCCAAGCTGACTATAGGAACACTGGAAAGTGAAACTGAACTCCACTCCACTGAAACACATTGCAGCACAAAGTTGCAAGGAAAATGTGGAATGCATGTTCCATTAAGGTCTCTCTACTCAGATAGTCAACACCAGTGTTCCCTCTAAGCTGAGTTAGTGTGAGCTAGCTCACAGATCTTTAGCCTCCAGCTCACACATTTTTGTTTTAGCTCAGAAAGGATGACCCCAGAGCGCACTCTGGAAGGATGACCCCAGTAGTTCACAGCTTTAATGCTAGTAGCTCACAAAGTAGAATTTTTGCCCACAAGTTTCTGCAGCTTAGAGGGAACATTGGTCAACACCACATTTTCTTTGCAGCCTTGCAAGCACTGAAGAGCTTCCTGCTGCAGCCGGCAAAGACAAGCAGAAGGACCTGGGAACTTTAGCAGCCTTGAACTTCAAAGGGTGAGGACAAGAGGGGAAGGAGGGGGAAGAAAAGAGCCACGGGCCTGATTAAAGCCCCGGGTGAGATGGTTCTGGCCTGCAGGCCAGACAGCTGACACCCCTGCCAAAGATGTATTCTGCTTAACCTGCCTTACAGAGTTGTTGTGAGGATAAAATGGAGGACAAGAAGGCAATGTAAGAGGCTTTGTGTCCCCACTGGGGAGAAAGGTAGGGCATAAATAGAGTAAATAAATAACATTTGGTTAGAGTTAACATAATCCGGGAAGAAAGTGCCACTTCTAGCAGAACAGATCCACAGGATGCAATGTAAGCAGAAGAGAGCTGTTGTCCTTGTGCCCTGCTGGTGGGCTCCCTGAAGGTACTTGATTGCTTGCAGTTTGAAACAGGAAGCTTGACTGGGTCTGATTTTACAAGGTTCCTTTGATTATTTTGTATGCTGCATGTGCTTCCATGTTACTTTTATTCTGACCCAGGGCTTTTTTGGTAGAAAAAGCCCGGCAGGAACTCATTTGCATATTAGGACACACCCCTTGATGTCACAATTTTTCCACATCGGGCGTTTTTGTTGATTCCAAGCCAGCTGGAACTGCATTCCTGGGTTCCTGCTTTTTTAAACAAAATCTGTTCTGACCCAACCTTCAGCCTCCATCAGTTTGGCCTTTGAATCCTGCTAGTGCCTTTGCAGCTTTTCATAGCATACCTTTTACTTATACCCTTCTTGTTCCATACTAAAGCCAAGTCCATGTTTTAGATTGTCTTTTTGTCATCATGCTTCCAACCAAGGATGCGCTCCCTCTTGCCCAGTCCTTCTTACAGCTTGAGTTTGTAAAGATTCCTAGCCCACTCCAACCTACAGAGACATTTGCCTGTTTTTTGTTTTTGCTGTTAAGTTACAGCAAATTTATGGTAACCTTGTAAGGTTTTCAAGGCAAGAGAAGTTCAGAAATGGTTTGCTATAGCCTGCTTCTGATTAACGATGGGTCCATGACCCTGGTATTCCTTTAGGGTTGCCAGGTCTGTGTTGAAAAATACCTGGAGACTTTGAGGGTGGAGCCAAGAGAGGGTGGGGTTTGGGGAGGGCCTCAAGCATGGTCCAATGACATAGAATCCACCCTTTGAAGCAGCCATTTTCTCCAGGGGAGCTGATCTCTTGCAGCTGGAGATCAGTTGTAAAAGTTGGAGATCTCCAGGCCCCACCTGGAGGCTGGCAACCCTATCATACAAATATTGACAGGGGCCAACCTTGCTTAGATTCCAATATGAGATCAGGCTCCCCTGGGGTATCCAGGATAGGGCCTACTTGTATGTAGTAACGAATAGTTCTTGCTTGCCTTGATTTTACATACATTACTCCTGGGCAATGCCATTCACCCCCTCCTCGTATAATCTCAGCTGAAGGCAAAGCTGGGTCGTATTTCCCCCCAGAGCTATCAGTTCGATGCAGACATGCAGTTCAAACTGTGATCCCATGCAGGAGGTTTGTAGGAGAGATATTTATTCTCCCCTTTTCACTGCAGCCCACCAGCTAGCTTCATCTCAATTCACTTTGGTACATACCACTTTCTTTTTTATGACCAGACTTAACACAAAACAAGAAAGGTGAGGGCCAGATAAATCCAGCTGAAGACAAAACACCAGGCTGTCCTTTTGTCTTGCAGTGTCATGGAAGTTGCTAGATTCCAAGGGAAATACATAAAATCACAGTGGGACTCTAAGCACACATCTCTGTATGCCTCTTCAGAAAAAAAGGTCACCAGTATTCTTCTGGCAAACTCAAAACATTCAGAGTATATAAACATCACATGCATAAGTTACAAAAGGCTTATTCATAGCAGGGGAGAAAAAGCCCTGCTACTGTTCAGAGTTTAGATAATCCCTCTGAAGAGATCTACTTCACAGTTTTATTTGAAAATAAATGAATTCACCTTTTACACGCCTGTAGCAATAGGAGACTGCAGAAAAGAAGTATTTATAAAGCTGAAAGAAGTAAGAAAAACATAGAACTCTTTAGTTTATAGCAAAGTGGTTTTCAATCTTTCTATAGGAAACACTTGCCATAGCTACTCATCTCTTGAGGGACTGCCCCATTGGTCTTTTATGAGGCTGGAAGGACCATCTATCCTGTCAAAAACTTGTGTGCTAACTTCTACCAGCTTCTGCCACCTGCTCCCTGCCCAAAATCATCAAATTTGGCTTGGCCTGATTATTTTTAGAAGTGGCACTATTCCTCTGGAACAGTTTTCCAGAAAAGGTTAAGAGGAATCCCCGCTTAACAAGTATTGGGAAGCTCTGAAAAAGAATACTGTGTAGGATTGTCTTTGAAGGAAGATTAATCTGTGTTGGTCTCTTGCTTGGTAATTGTGGGATTGATGCTGCGGGTTTGTATTATTTGGTCCATGTCGTTTGTTGGGAAGGAAAGATATAAGGGTATAAATATTTCAATTAATAAATATGTCTGTCATGGAACCTCATTGATGTTTCCTATGGATCAAAGGTGCACGTCTTGCTTTTGTGGAATGCTAACCAGGTTTAGGCATCAAAAATATCTTCTATGATCTGTTTTTGAGAACACACCCAATGCAGGCTTGTAGCTGTGCACTGCAGAGCAGGGCTAGTAGAGATAAGCAGGCTGACTTTTAGGAAGACTTGACAGCTGATCCTGGCTTTCTCAATGAGAAACCCACCAAAGTCCAACAAAATCCCAGCTACCATGTTTAATTTGGTTTTGCTATTTTCTGTATTTACACATTAGATTAAATCCTGTCAAAAGAAATCTGTACGCAGATGCAGCTCCCTGGGTGAGGGGCATGGAGGCATCTGAATGGATTGGTGGTGGCAGAGAGTGCCGCCAAGCCACAGCCAATTTACGGTAATCCTGCAGGATTTTCAAGGCAAGTGACACTGAGAGGTGGCTTGCTGTTGCTTGCCTCTGTGTAGTAACCCTGGTATTCCTTGGTGGTCTCCTGTCCAAATATTAACCAGGGCTGACCCTGCTTAGCAGTTGAGATCTGATGAAATCAGGTTAGCCAGGCTCCTCCATGTCTGATGGAGTATCTGGTTGGAAATCTGCCTGAGGCAGAATGCTCCAGGAACTAGGCTGGAGCAGAGTGACAGGAAATACCAATGGAACTCCTTGTATGCTCCATCCCGATTATGCTGTTACAAAACTAGTGCAATAAGGCTAGAATTGTCCCCTTAAATGTTTTATTTAGTTGCAAGAAGTCTTTTAATGGGTGGGAGGGATTGCATTTCCCTACAACAGAGTTCTGAAGTGGTATGGTCCATTCCAGAGGTGGCCATGTCGTTTTATCATTATTATCACTAGCCCTGGTAGGTGAGTCAATATAACCAGCAACAGTCCAACTACACTCTGTGCTTAACTATATACAATTTATTTACAATATTTACATTCACCAGCAAAGTGCTCCGCCATCTAGAGTAGAAAGAAACATTGCACAGCACAGCACTGCTTATATACAAATTACATAGTGTATGCACCAATGGGTTACAAGTGCTGAGTCATTGTGCACTGGACACTCAACCTCTGCACTCATTTCCAAATGCCAGTCAGGACTGGTTTCACTTGGAGACTTGCTAAACACTGATGTCATCTTTTTGACACTGACTGTCAGTTAGATCAGAATGATCTCAGGAGTCACTAGCCTAATGCCTTATTGAGCATTTATATATGCTGACACTCCCCCTAAGGCATAGGCAGTGAGACCTAATCTAGATCATTGTATACTTATCAACATTTAGGCTTTTGGTAAACATATCAGCCACATTCATTACAGATGTACAATCCTGCAACATGATTAACTTTCTTTGCACAGCATCGTTAACATTTTGATACCTGATGTTAATGTGTCTGCTTTGTGGTTTTACTCCTTGTGCATCTGCTAGTTGCAGAGCTGCAGTGTTGTCACAGAACACACGTATTGGCAGTTTGCATGGTATTTCTAGATCAAGCAGTAATTGGTACAGCCACTCTAGTTGTATTACACAATCAGTAAGTGCAGCATATTCAGCTTCACAAGTACTAGTGGCCACATAAGCCTATTTTAATGATTTCCACAATACCAATGCACCGTTTATGTACACGACATACCCTGTTGTGGATCTACCATCCTGCCTATCACTCCAGCTTGAGTCACTGTAGGCAGTGATTTGTTGTGCCTCATTAGCTTTTAACACCAATGTGTAGTTGGCAGTACCCTTAAGATATCCAAGTAGCCTTTTTGCTGCAACCCAGTCCTTAGCATAAGGATTTGAGCTTTTCTGACACAACATGTGTACAGCAAAACATATGTCAGGTCTGGACCAACAGGCAATATACTGCAACGAACCGATTAGAGATTGATACATAGACCTGCTCTCAAATACTCTTTCATCAGGCTCGTTTTTATAACCTGTAGTCATCGGTGAGTCTACACAATGTGCATCCAGCACGTTATATTTTTCAAGGTGTTTAAATATTTTCTCTTTCTGATTTAGATTAAACCATCCTTGTAGGTCTCTGCTTGTCAACTCCCAAATAGTATCATATGTTACCCAAGTGTTTCATCTTGAACAGATTTTGAGTTGACTCCATAAACCATTTCAATTGTGTATCAATGTGGAACAAAAAACAGATATCAACCACAAAAACTAATAAGTAACATTTTGTTTGCTCAATTGTTTTGCAGAACATACAGGGATCAGCTATACCTTGTTCAAACCCAAAATCAATCAGTGCTTTACTCAAGCACTGGTTCCATTCCCTGGCACTTTGTTTTAAGCCATATAATGCTTTGTTGAGTTTCAATACCAAAGTTTTGTTTGAGTTCTCAAAGCCTGATATCTTTTCCATATACAGTTTATTCTAGATGTGCATTTAGGTAAGCAGTGGTAAAATCAAAGTGATGCACCTGCATTTTTTCTTGCCCTGCTTTACACAACGCTGCTTTTAAAGCGTCTGCTTTTACAGTTGGAGCGAACACTTGATCATAGTCTTCTCCTTCTATTTGAGAAAAACCTCTAGCAACCAATCTTGCATTTCTCTGCATTTGACCATCTGGTAGTGTTTTCACTTTGTACAGCCACCGACACCCAATAGCCTTTTTATCAACTGGCAGACAAGTCAAAGAAAACACATTATTTTCGGTTAACGAGCTGTACTCCCTCTGCATGGCCTCCTGCCAAGCAACCCTTTCTGGTCCTGGAATATTCAATACTTCTTGAAAGCTTTGTGGCTTTCTCACATAAACATGATTCACTGAGGTATTCTCAAACCCATATCTGTCAGGTGGTACACCCTTAGTACTCCTAGTTGACCTTCTAGGTACTGCTGCACTTTGTTCACCCTCAGAGATACTAGGTGAAGGAGAACTTATTTCCTGTTTTACAGTCGTGGTTTGTTTCTCAGTTGTTATAGGCAGTACAACCTGATCAGGCAAATCATTGGCATGGATTCTTCGCCACCCCTGGTGTTCACAAAAGTTAGCAGATCTGCTGAAGCTAATATTCTGTTGATCATTAGCAAACTGATAAGCTTTCATGCAGGTTTGGTAACCCAGAAATAGAAGTTTTTTAGATCTTGCACTTCCTTTTCTCTTTTGGTTAACCGGAACGTTTACCCAAACTTTGGTATCAAACACTCTTGGATGATCTAGGTTGGGATTTTTGTTATATAGCATCTTATAAAAAATGCTATCAATGGGTTTAGACCAGAGTCTATTGTTCACATAGCAAACAGCTTTTAAAGCTTCTGCCCCAAAACTGATAGGTAACCCAGCATCTTTTAATAGAGAATGCATCATTGTTTGCAACACCCCACCTTTTCATTCAGCAACTCCATTTTCTTGAGGCGCTGCTACGTTAGCCACTCTATGAGATATTCCATGTATGTAATGCATACATTTTAAATGCAGAGGACATAAACTCTCCTCCCATATCTGTTTGAATAGCACACAGATTACCCAGTTGTTTCTGAACCTTTTTGTACCAGTATTTCACAGTGGTGAATACATCTGATTTCTGCTTTACCACATACACTCAAGAAAACCTGGAGTAGTCATCAGTTAGGATTAAAGCAAATTTGTTATTGGAGTGGCTTTTGGGAAATGGACCAATCATATCTGCACGTAGTAAGGCTAGTGGCCTTGCCGACACTATCGCTCCTGCGAGCTACGGGGAAAGCTTGTGATTTAGTGCACTTGCATACCTCACGGTCAAGGAATTGACTGCAATCTTTCACACCTCCCTTCCCCACAATAGTGTTTTGTTTATAGCATGGAAGCTAACATGCCCCAATCTCCTGTGCATTAAATGTACACAATTGTCATGAGGGTTAGAATTGGTTACAGCCTTAGCTGTTCCTGATGAGTTCTCAAGAACGTAAACATTGTTCTGTAACCTCCCAACTCCCAGCACTTTCCCTCCTTTTATGATTTTACAAGTCTTGTCAGCAAAAGTGACTGTAAACCCAGCCTTATCTAAGACAGGCACACTTAGTAAATTGTTCTCTAATGAGGGAATGCACAGCACCTCAGAGAAAGTGTGCTGCAAAGCTGGAAAATTTACTTGCCCCTGACATAGTACCTCAGAACTACGTCCATCAGCCAAACTAACATGCTGAAGATCAGAAGGCTTATTGTCATGGAGCAAATGTTCATCTTTGCAGAAATTCTGTGATGCCCCTGAGTCTAAAATCCACACTCCTGGAGCAGTAGTAGTATCTGTCACCACCAGCAAAGCCTTGGAGCAATCCGTTGAACCTTTATACTTTCCTCCTTGCCTCCGCTTGTTCTTCCACTCAGGACAAGCATGCTTAAGGTGTGCCATTGAGCCACAACAAAAACATTTCCGCACCTTTAGAGCCACCTCCGACGCCTCTCTCTACCGATTCCTGGCATCGTCAAGGGAACTGCTTGTGCTTGCTTTCGTTTCCTCCCCCAGTCTGGATCGCTGCTAAGCCTGAGTGTAACTCAACTCCTGTAGCCTCTTCTCCTCCTCGAGAAGTCGACTGGTCACATATGCCAAGGTCAGTTTGCTTGCTTCAGCTGTCTCAAGCGAAATAATAAGCATGTTGAATTCAGCAGTGAGCTGAGAATTATGTATACTTTATCTTCATCTGGCACCGTCTTCCCCCTCTGCTCTAGCTGTTGGAAACATTCCGCCAGGGCATTTAAGTGTGCCCTTACAGACTCGCCTGGCTTCATTACTGTCTTGTATAGCCGACGAGTAATAGCAATCAGGGAGCCGGCAGTACTTTGTACATAGACTACTTTTAGACTGTCCCAGGCAGCTTTCGCTGTGGTCGTACCGGACACATGAATCAGCTGGTCATCTCCCACATTAAGGACGATGTTAGCCAGCACCTTCTCATTCTTTACCACGTCCTCACCATCAAGCTGGGTTGGAGGTGCTTCAACCATCAACCACAGACCCTCTCGCTTGAGAAAATGCTCCATACGAAGAGCCCACACACTATAGTTAGTGGAGGTGAGCTTCTTGACAAGCTGAGCTGTTGAAATATGAACGATGCTGATGTCTTCTCTGCACAGCTGTTCAAAGCCTTACGGAGCTTGTCCTTGCTCTCGTCCTCAAACAACGGCAGCAGACATCCACTCTGGCTTGGTTCACCACAGCAGGCTGGCCTCACCTAAAGCCTCCAGAGCATAGCAGACTGGGCTCATAACCCTGTTGTTTTATCATTATTATCACTAGCCCTGGTGAGTCAATATAGCAAGCAACAGTCCAACTACACTCTGTGCTTAACTATATACAATTTATTTACAATATTTACATTCACCAGCAAAATGCTCCACCAAGCAACCATCTAGAGTAGAAAGAAACATTGCACAGCACAGCACTGCTTATATACAAATTACATAGTATCTGCACCAATGGGTTACAAGTGCTGAGTCATTGTGCACTGGACACTCAACCTCTTCACTCATTTCCAAATGCCAGTCAGAACTGGTTTCACTTTGAGACTTGCTAAACACTGATGTCATCTTTTTGACACTGACTGTCAGTTAGATCAGAATGATCTCAGTAGTCACTATCCTAATGCCTTATTGAGCATTTTTATATGCTGACAGGCCAAACTTGCTCAATGTAAGAGCCACATAGAATAAATGCCTGATGTTTGAGAGCCGCAAGACACGAGCATCAGATTTTAAGAGCCACAAGGAAGAAAGGCAGACAGGCAGATGGGAGGAGCAGGGAGAGGTGGAAAGAAAGCAATTTTAACTTGAAATGCATTCTCCAAGCTGCCAGCAGGCTTGGCTTGGATAAGTGATTTAAAGAGAAAAATGCCTTCTCCAAGCTGTCTGACACGGTGGTGAGGGCTTTGAGAGCCACATGTGGCTCCCAAGCTGCAGTTTGGCCACCCCTGGTCCATTCTATTAGCTCAAGATTCCACCTCCTTATTTTGCTGGATATGTAGTCCAGGCCACAATGTATGGCTGAGCAATTATTTAGTATAAGGCAGCAATTAACATGTCATTTCCTTGCTTCTCCCTCACTCCTCCCATTATAGATTCACTGAAATTGTGAGTGAAGAAATATGATTAATCATGGGGTGGGGGGCACCAGAATGTGAAGATGATGGTTTTGTACCCTATGCTGCAAATATACTGTGGCAAAAGAAAACATCTATTTGGTGCCTTCAGCATCCTCGATTTGCTCAGTGTACCAAGCCTTCCCCTCCAGATGAGATTTAAACCCAATAAATGAGGAAATTTCAGTTATATGATAGAGCACAGAAACACACAGTATCATTTCCTTCTGCCCCACATGGACTACCAAAACATTTGGAAACAAACATCTTAATTCTAAAGTATAAGTACTATAAAGCAAGCAGACAGACACAGAAACAATACATTTTATTTCAGCTAACTTTATAAGTAGACTTCAGTAGTAACTGAGTTTTCACAGCAGCAAAGGCATTTAAAATATGAGAATTAAAAGATTAAAAAATTAAGGCAAATCTCTGGTTTTTCCCTGCTTAAAGTCTCTGAATTTAGAATTCCGTAAAGGGGGGAGACTGCGTAATTGAAACCCATGTAGAAAACAACACTTTAAAAATATTTAAAGGAACATAAAAACTCCAAAGCACCAATACCAGAAGCAAAAGTCAAAGGCACTTTTGAGGTAATTCAGTGGCACTGAACAATGGCATTTTCCCACTGGGCTCTGCAACATGAAAAGGAAGAGCAGGTTTTTATACCCTGCTTTTCTCTACCTTAAGGAGTCACAAAGTAGATAACAATTGCTTCCCCTTCCTCTTCCCACAAGAGGCACCTTGTGAGGTAGGTGGGGTTGAGAGAGTTCCAAGAGGACTGTGACTGGCCCAAGGCCACCCAGCAGGCTCCATGTGGAGATGTGGGGAATCAAGCCCAGTTTTCCAGATTAGTGTCCACTGCTCTTAACCACTACACCACTTTGACTCCCACACCATGCTGGCTCCCAAAGATTTGCAACTTCAGGCCTGAAGCTAAACTCACCAGAACAAGATCAGCGCTTTCTTCAGTTGAAGAACTAGCTTATATTAACTCCATCAGTGCTATGCTTTTTTTTAAAAAAAATGCAATCAGGTACAGTCACTTATCTGTAGTGAATCTTCACATTTGGAAAGATGACAGAAACAAGGCAGAAGGTAGCTTCCTCTAACCTAAACAGGGCTGACGTGATTGTACCAAAGGAACAAGTGTTCATGTGCAAATTGTCATCAGAAGAAATTTGGAATACTGTGTACAGTTCTGGTCATCACACATCAAAAGAGATATTATAGCATTGGAAAAAGTCCAGAAAAGGGCAACTGTAATTATTAAGGGGATGAAACACTTTCCCCTTGAAAAAAGGCTGAAGAAGTTTGGAGAAGTTTGAAGAAGTTATCTTTAGCTTGGAGAAATATCTACTGAGGGGTGACATGATAGAGGTTTACAAAATTATGCATAGAATAGAGGGTAGAGAAAGAAGTACTTTTCTCCTTTTCTCACAATACACGAATTCATGGACACTCAATAAAATTAAGATTTAGAACAGATACAAGGAAGTACTTCTTCATCCAAACAGTAATTAACATGTGGAATTCACTGCTACAGGAAGTGGTGGCAACTACAAGCATAGGCAGCTTCAAGAGGGGATAACATATGCAGCAGAAGTCCATCTGTGGCTATTAGCTGCAAGGTATGGATGCAACACTATGTCTCAGGCAGTGATGCTCTGCATTCTTGATGCTTGGGGAGGTAACACTGGGGGGGCTTCTGGCGTTTTGGCTCCACTAGTGGCCCTCTTGATGACACCTGGGTGTTAACCACTGTGTGACACAGGGTGTTGGACTGGATGGGTCACTGGCCTGATCCAACATGACTTCTCTTATGAAATAGATATATGGCCAACACTGATCCTATAAACAATCTCTAAAAATTAGTCCCACTTTAGAGCAATACAATTTGATCTCCAGTAAATCTAGTTAGGACTGGTTCCATATATTCTACAAACGAAATACAACTTAGGAAATTATAAAACTTATGAATTAAATCATAATGTGTTAAAAGCAAACATTAGCGCGCTTCCACAGTAAAGCGTTGCACATTTATTGAAAAGTCAATGTGACACACAAAACCACGCCCTACCCCCGCTTTTTAATGTTATCACAGTTTGGCACTGAACTGGCCCATCAGTTTTTCCAGCTTGATCGCTAAGGCCATGTCACCCTTAATGGTCAGTTTTCCAGACATGAAAGCTATGGTTGGCTTTAGTTTGCCTGAAAGAAGCAGAGAGAAAGAAGGCTTTTAAAACAGGCACCATAAAAAAACCCCTTACCATGCAACCCTATGCAGAGTTACTTCTGTCTAAACCCACTGAAATAAATGGTTTTAGACTGAAGCAAGTCTTCTCAGAATTACATTTTTGGCATACTTAATAATTAAATACCTGCCAGTTCTTTTCCATTCACTGAATCCTTTCTTAGGAAAATGCTAGCATGGATTCAAGCAGGAAGCCCAGTGAGGAGATGAATTGCAGAGGTCTTTATGAAACAGCTCAGTCAGACAAAGAAAACCTAAGAGCCCTAATTAACATCAAAGAGCCAGCCATTCCTTCTGAATCTGCTTAAAGAGGCTGCAGTATTGACTAAAGTCATTTATGTACACATACATATATGGACCTGCAGGACATTGTAAAATCCTCCAAGAGCTTACAGGGCTCTAAGTACAGGGAATCTCCTGTAAGCTCCAGGAGGACTGGCTACATCAGGGGTGCATGGCCTAAGAAGCAAAGGAGTTCCTGCTACAAATAAAAGACCTGCTTTTGTTCCATTTTTTCACATTTACATTTTAGCTAATAAAAACCTGTTTCCCTCTCCCCATCTGACCTGTTTTGTGCTGTGTACATCACTGTTTTTTGTAAGTTTTTTTTTTTAAAGTTCTCAGGTAAGTTCTAGGCGTGTTTTTTTTTTTTGTCAATGTCTGCCATCATGGATAGGAATAAAACTACTTATAAAAGTACTAAAGACATTTAGAGACTTTTTTGGAGGTAAAATCTGAAAATGAACAAATTAATTTTATACAATAAATAATCAAAGCATTTACATTTCAGTGAGAAGACAGCAAGATACTGCCTGAAAATCCTTACTAGCTAGTCTATCTGCCCAATTAATTCTGAAGACAGGATTAATCCACTGCAGACCTCAGGGCCCAGAAAATGATCCAAGGGCACATGATGCTGTTGCATCAAGAGTGCAGTGCCCCCACTGTGTAGATGATACTCATTCCTCTCTCCCCATCTTATTCTAGGGAGGTAACAGAAACTTTGAATCGGTGTCTGGCGTCAGTAGAGGGCTGGCTGCTGGCATAATACACTGTGACTCATGGATAAAACAAATCTGAGACTAGTTGTAGAACTAGTTCTGTCTGGAACCATTTGTGCTTACCTCCACCCTTGTGTTTAGGTTTCCTTCCTGGCAGACCTTCCACTTTTTAAAAGAAGCATCTTTACTTTTCCTAGCTTCCTTGATTTGTATTGTTAACCAGCAGGCCTTCTTTTAGACATGGCAGTGCCTTTCTCTACCTGTTGAATGCATTCTATTTGGGCTTCAATTAGCACAGTTTTAAATAGCTTCCAAGCATTCTCTAGCTATCTGACTCTCCTGTGTTTCCCTGTCAGCTTCCTTTTTACCATTCCTCTCATTTTTGTAAAGTTCTCTTTAAAAAAAAATCAAACGTAACCATTTTGGACTTTAGAGGTAAATTTCTATTGACCTGAATGCTGAACTTAATATCATTGTGATCAGTGTTCCTATCTGGTGTAACAACCTCTACATCTCTCACCAGGCCTTGAGACCTATGCAAAACCAAGTCCACAATTTCTACCTTTCTGATTGGCTCTGTGACCAACTATTCCATTGCACAGTCATTTATGCCTAGGAATCTCATTTCTACAGCATGAGTTGAGCACATGATTACCCAGTCAGTGTGAGGGTACTTGAAGTTACCCAGTATAATAGCATTATCTATTTTAGTCACTTCCCTTATTTCCTTCTTCATCTCAAGATCAGCCTCAAGGATTGGATCAGGTGGGCAACAGTACACTCTACTTTTAAGTAACCTTTAGGACCCAGTATTTCCACCCGTATCTCTTCTGTTGGGGAATTAATTCCCCTGATGTTTTCTAACTTATGTGTTTCTATGCTTTCATTGTCGTACAATGCAACTCCTCTCCAACCTGTCCCTCCCTGTCCTACCTATGCAACATATACCCAAGAATGATTGTATTCCACAGATTTCCCCCATTCCACCATGTTTTTGAGATACTTACCATACCTAAATTGTCACTGAACACCAAGCATTCCAGCACTGGCATACAGACATCTACAACGTGTTTCCCTCTCCAGTAACCCTCACCTCCCTTGGCCATCTTAGGCATCACACACGGCCCTCAGCCACCATCCTACCTTCATTCTGAAGTTCTATTACACTCCTATATTATCCTGAGTATTTATGCAATCATCCCTTGGGACAGACTTGTCCCAAACAAGAGGACTTAG
Source organism: Heteronotia binoei (assembly GCF_032191835.1). Taxonomy (NCBI): domain Eukaryota; kingdom Metazoa; phylum Chordata; class Lepidosauria; order Squamata; family Gekkonidae; genus Heteronotia; species Heteronotia binoei. The sequence continues at coordinate 39,146,916 of NC_083226.1, forward strand.
TGTTAATCTTGCTGCTTTAATCTAGTTTTAAAAAGCTGTTTTAAAGTGGTGGTTTCAGCTTCATTCTTAATTTTTAAATAATCTTATTATTTTGTTCATGCAGCTTGTCTTTGTTAGATGTCATATTTATGATAGAAAAGCAGGATACACACTTCCTAATAAACAGGTAATAAATGGATACAAGGTAAGTGAGTCTCAGCATTGTAGTGACTGCACTGGAGACAGCCCAGGTGCATGTCACAAGGGGATGGCTATACAATGAAGAAATAAAAAACAATACACATGCCTCCGTGGGACACAGGTGTCAGCAACTCTTAAGACCAGTTAGCAACAAGACAACAGAACAGATACTCTGGCTAAACCAGGGCAGATTTTTCTAATACCCACCTGAAAACATTTTCACAAAGTCACTGCTGGATATGCTCATGATCACATCAGCTTTCTCAGGTGCCTCTCCACTTCCTGCACTGCCCCCTTTGTTTTTAAGGTCAAGGTACCACGTTCCTCCTTCTTCACCTAATGCAAGAGACAAAAAACTCAGCATGTATAAAAGTGAGCCAGGTTTTTTTTTTTTTTAAATTATTTACAGGTTTAGCAGCTAGGAAATTTTAAACCTAAACATTGTAGTTTCATGAAGACAGTTCCATGAAGACAATATTAAAGAGAGATTCTTACAAACACACCAAAAAGAATTATTAACCAATGCTAACATGATGGATTACCACTGGAAGGGGTCAACATAAGATACAGATTTGGCTAAATGTATGGTGTCCTGCTTCAGTTAGACTCAATGGCCCCTGGATTGGTTTCATCTTTCTTTGGGGGCGGTCCCTCCTTCTTTTGTTCTGCAGATTTCAGTTCCTGTTTTCTCTAGCTTCAGGCAGGTTAGCTTGCATTAGCAGAACAAAATCTGAGTCGAGCAGCATCTTAAGAGACAAACAATATTTTCCAGGGCATAAGCTTTTGTGAGTCAAAGCTCACTTTGTCAGATACAGGATGAAGAGAATTTGGACTCATGCCCTGGGAAATTTTGTTGGTCTGTTAAAATGCTACTCGACTCAAATATATTCCGTTCAACGATACTTACCCTCAGGTAAGTGTGCATAGTCTTGTGGCCTCAAAAGGCAAACCAGGTAATACGCTGTATGCATTTCTCACTTTCCCCAAACATTAAAGTGTGCTTTAGGGAGAATGTATGCAACTGTTAAAAATAACCCTCCAAAACAGGCCAGTGTTTTCTTGACTGACATGGGCACTGATGCTGGGAGATATTGAGTGACTTAAGGCTATCCAGTAAGTTCTAAGGGTAGAAATGTGAAGGGTCTGGGGGGGGAAACCAGAAAAAAGGGGGGGGAAATCTTGAGCTGCACTGTGTGGGGGAAGTACTTTCTGTGAAATAGCTTCTGTGCTAGAATGACTGAAATGCTTTCTAAGACAAGGTTGTACTGGACAAAACGTATATTATGACTATTTTTATGTAAGACAATTCACAGCATTGCAAAATGATTCCAATGTATGCGTGTCAAGTGCCACCAAGTCACAGCTGACTTATAGTGACCCCAGCAAGGCAAGTGAGAAGCAGAGGTGGTTTGCCATTGCCTTCCTCTGCAGAGTCTTCCTTGGTCTCCCTTCCAAGTACCAACCTGTGCTGATCCTGCTTAGCTTCTGAGATCTGATGAGATCCAGCTGTACCATGCCACCTTCCCTTCCATTCCAGTGTATACTAGTGATATAAACAGTAACTTCAAGGATATAACGATAATTTAAACACAGCTAATTTTGTCCAAAATTAATATGCTATAATACATGCATGACTGAAGAATGCAATATTTTCCATGTTACAAAGTTTAATTCTATATATACATTTGCTGCTACTCCTTTTGTGACTGCAAGGGTGTTTCTGTCCAAATCATACATTTTCTTTTTTATAATAAAAAAATTGTGCTTTCTATTTTCAACTTCTTATTTTTTTTTCTTATTTCTCAGCTGGCAGAAGCAACAATATGTGCTAAAATAGCATAAGATGCAACAATCTGCAGCTTGCTCTCTCTGGTACTGGGTACATTTGCAATTCTGCTTCCAGAACACCAATACTAGCTCTTCTAAAAGCATCCTTTCCCACTCTCTGAGCTTACGTTGACCGCCAGGGAGAGACCTTAACTCATTTCAAGAGCAGCAATCAGCCTGGGAATAAGCAGAATAAGTGAGAGTTTTCCTGTAAGAAGGGCTTTTTTGTAAAAAAAAAAAAAAAAAAAAACCCCAGCAGGAACTCATTTGCACATTGGGCCACACCCCCCATCACCATTATTGCACACAGGGCTTTTTCTGTAGACAAAGCCCAGCAGGAACTCGTTTGCATATTAGGCCACACCCCCTAATGCCAAGCCAGCTGGTACTGTGTTCTTGTGCATTCCTGCTCAAAAAAAGCCCTGCCTGTAAAAAAATACATCCTCTGTATTTCTGATCAACAAAATAAAGCTCCTCGTGGTGTGTTCTACTTAAGTCAGAACCAGGTAGTAATCATAGGTCCAAAAGAATCCTAGTGAGAGACAGTCCAAAGAAAATATACTTACCAGTTAGTTCAAACTGATAATGAAAGCACAATTTTTAATAACAGAAAGAAAACACTAGTGACACATAGGCAAAAGAAAGCACACTTACCAGATAATTCAAACTGATAAATGCCTTGGACTGACTTGACAACCTCTTCGTTGATTGCTCCTTTTATAATCTTAAATGTTTCCACCACTGGGCCCCCCGAGTTCTTGGCTGCAAAGTGCACATGATGCTTCCCTCTTTCCGGACCTTCTGCTTTAGCTTTGTCAGGACCTTCATGCTTGGGTAAGTCTTGCTTCTTTCCTTCTCTGAATACTGGAGAAGCCCCTGGAGAGTCAACATTGACCCGAGAGGAGTTGATACTTGCTCGGCTTTCACAGAAGCATGCCTCAAGTCAATCCCCTTGCCCTCTGAGAAACCTGTTTCCCATTCCGCCCCTTATCCACAAGGAGCCACATTTTATTCTGAAATTCAAATTTGGTTTCAATAAATCACGTGGAGCAAAAGAAAGGGTCAAAGGTCAGGAAAACTGTTTAGGAAGAGGACAGTCTTTCTCAGAACCTCCTGGCTCTATATTTTGAGACTGGAATCTCTCCCCTTCCTCCATGATGGGTTTCCTGACTTTCTGTGCTTTTATACAAGCCAGTAAAACAAATGTGCTTGTCATACTTTGGACATTGCTTGGCACATAACTGATCAGACAACAAAAAGCTTTGCCAAAATTGGCAAAGCTTTTCAGAGAGTCACCAATTGCAGCAGTACACAGGCGGTCAACTCAAATGATGCAACTAGCAAACTTTAGCAGCAATTCTGTACAGAAATATAAATACCAGCTTTTGGAAACCTGTACTTTCAGAACAATGTCCTGTAATTTAAACCCTCCCCCCAATATTTTCCCATTTTCTACTTTAAAGGCTCTTTATGTCCCAACCAAGAGGCTGAGATGTCTCAGCAACAAAATACAGCCCCAAATATAATGATGTTAGGAAAAAATGAGCACTCAGTGAGCCATTGCCAGATGTTTGAAAGTGATGAAGCTCAAAAGGAGAGAGATTTACTGCATATTTCAGTAGCCTCAGGGAATGTTCAGCTAACCGCATAATTTCTCACCATGCGCTTCCATTTTCATTGCTAGCGTATCAGGATCCACATCTAAAAAGAAATCTGGTAGCAATGGATGACCTAAAAATACAGAATGAATAAGTGGCAAAATTTCATACAGCAAAATCAGACTGTGTGGTCAGACAGGGTAATGAGAGTTTTAAGCTGCTCCATGTGCAATGACTGCTGCAGAGAACACTTGTGTTACACAGGCCAATTTTTGTAGCAGTTGGATAACATGGGTTCCATATATGTACGTGTGCTTTAAACACCTATGCATTGTACTGCCATCAGTCATCTTTTCTGGAAGATGTAAAAAAAATCCATATGAATTAAGACGATGCCCTTACAGTCTGGGAGCTATTAAATCCATTTCCCATGTTTTATTAAATTGCCCATTTTACATTAAGTTTCAAGAAAAATTTCTAAACACTCTTCTCTGTACATGGTGTAGCCTTCCTGACAGAGCTGAAGTCCACCGGTTACTTTCTGGTCATAATCCTCTCATAACCTCTAATGTCACTTTTTTTCTTCAGTCCACAATCCAAACCAGGGAAGCTTTTAACAGATGCACTTTGTTTATTTCTCGCTTTATTCCTCCACTCTATTTTTAAACTTTTGATCTTTGATATGCCCAGGGGTTATTTTGTAGAAAAATAGGTGGTGGAGCTCATCCAGGGATTGTTATGCAGCTGCACCTACTATTCAATGGACAAGGTGGGGAGGAGGAGGTGGAACCCTCAGAAAGGTTCAGGAGCTGCAGTCTTGTGAGCTCCTGCTGAATCCGAGGCCTGGATATGCCAATAAAGGTTGTCTGTGTCTGTCACATATGTACATTCATCTAGAAAACAAAACTGGACCATCTATGCAACACTCACACATTACCTAGGAGGCACTGGCCTAACACCATCATCTTCTGTGACAACTGCAATTTGTAGAGCTTCCCTTTGAAAAGGAGACTCCTTGGCAGCAGAACAAACTATACCAATTGGCTGCATTGCATGATGGCAATGTTGGTTTTTCCGAAGCATACATAATGTACACCAACTAATGGGGGGGAAAACCCACCCTCAGATATGGGATGTTTCTTTGGAGTACCAGAAGATGACATTATTTGCTTTGGCTACACACATTCTTCTTTGGTACAAGGGGGAACGCACAGGCAGAGAAAAACACACATCAAAAGAAAGTTACATTTAGCAGTACAGTTCCTTCTCAGTTTAATTTTGCCGCAGTGGAACTTGCTTTCTGTGCATTTTGTGCATTGCCATATTCTAAAATGTGCAACTGAACACAGGAAGCTGCCTTATACAGAGTCAGACTCCTGGATTATCAAGGTCAGTGATGTCTAATTCCAACTGGCAGCGGAGGAAGGCAGGACAGGGGTAGTACTGATCTATAGATCTGCAATCCCACTGCCTTCGTACAGTTGCACATCCTTGTGCAAAACATATGAATGTAAATTACCTGGTGCAACTGCATATGCATCAAAATTCTTCACTCCTTCTTCTCTCAGCAAAGTTTCATCGATAACAAAATTTCCAGTGAAGCTTTTAGGCTTTGTTAAAATGCAATATGCAGCATCTGCAAGAATATCCGTTTTTCTGCACTGTTTCTCTACCCCGGCTCCTCCCAGCATATCCATAGCAGAAGTGTATATAGCTTAAAAGACACAGCAAAAGGAAGGGAAGAGAGTAAGTTGTTAGCAATGTTGTTTTAAATCCTGTCTTTCCTTACCCTGCAAATATGCAACAGTCTTACAAACTTGGCATCCCCCCCCCTTTTTTTTGCAAGATGAGCATCCTACAACTTCTGCATACATTATGCTAGAAACATTAAAATCTTTAGGCTAGAAACATCAGTGTGCAAGCATGCACACCAAGGGTGTACAGGTGTGGCATATCTGAATTTACTCCATGTCATATGTGGAAAATACTTTGATTAAGGAACTCAGAAAGGCAAAAAAAGTTCAGGCCGTCTCCTTGGACCAACTAGAGCAGAAGTCCCCACTCTTTCTGAGTCTGAGGGCACCTCCAGAATTCTGACACAGCGTGGTGGATGCAGTCACCAAATGGCCACCAAGGGAGTCCCAGCCAGTCATGAAATGGCAGCCACAGCTTGTCTTGAGACATGCAGAGAAGATTCTTGTTGCCAAAGCAACATTTCTAAAAACCTGCACAGCCAATGAAATCTCCAATGGCCAATCAAAATCCATGTTGGGCAAAAGCCCCCCCTGGCCCCGCCCACTTTCTAAAAACACTTGGCACATGCAAGCAATGCTGCCCATGGGTACCTGTCACTGGGGACTCCTGAACCTGCAACCTGAGTTTTAAGCATTTCATATCATTTGCCCAGTAATGTGTGCCAGGGATGAAATGTGATATTAAAAAGGCCAAGTATGTGATGTGAGCAACATTTCCAAACCCACAAGAAGATCTCACAAGCAATTTTTCCACCCATTTTGTAAGAACGAAAAAGGACTGAAGCGTCCAGGCAGAAGTGCCTATCTGGGATTATGAATGGGAGGCAAGAGCATGTATTAGTTCTGCTTAATTCTTAGACAGCCATAAGGTTTCTCATCCTTTGCAGAGGAGAAACGGAAACTGAGGAATGGGAAAAGAACAAGGAAAGTCCAGGAAAAAAGACTGCATTTGAAAGAAAACAGGTTTTTTAGGAGAAAGCCCAGGGTCAAAACAATCAGTCTGGCTCCCTTTCTCTACATTAATCTGATAACAACAACAATTTTAAAAAAATAAGAAATTGGATGTAGATGCTGCATCATTGTAAAGTATTAAGTCAGCAGCTGAGTTGCACAGGTGTGCATAGTTTCAGTACTACCACTTTAGAAATCTAAGACAACAATCCTATACACCGTTACTTGCGAGACTGTTCCATTTAACTCAGTGGGATCTGCTTCCAAGTAAACATGGAGAGGGACATGCTGCTTAATACGTAAAACCACATTTTGCAAGATGATGTCACTTTCAATGCACACAGTCAAGTGAAAGCAGATTACTTCTGAAGAATGGGCAGGAATAAGCCATTTGCTCCACTAGTTATGAACAGGGAAACCATTGGATTTTTGTTATTTACAGTGCACACATCACAAACAAAAGAATTCCATATTGAACATATCAAAACAGAAATGGGATTTATGTCTGCGGTGGTGGCAGAAAGTGCCGTAAGGTCATCGCTGACTTATGGCGACCTTGTAGGGCTTTCAAGGCAAGAGACATTCAGAGGTGGTTTCCAATTGCCTGCCTCCATGCCACAACCCTTGTACTCCTTGGAGGTTTCCCATCCAAATACTATCCAGGGTCAACCCTGCTTAGTTTCCAAGACCTGATGAGATAGCCTGGGCTAACCAGGTCAGGGATGGAGAGAGATGGAATGATTGCACCCTGATCTGGATAACCCAGGCTAGCCTGATCTTGTCAGATGTTAAAGTCAAGCAATACATATTCTTTAAAAGAGCACACACCTGTTTGAGGCCACAAAGCATTAACTGCGACTTCTCCTCTAAATTCTTCTGCCATCCCAAGTACACACATCGACATTCCATATTTAGAAATAGTATAGGCTAGAAGGAGATGTAAAGACAGAGTTAGGCAACTAAAATTCTTCTTCATCATCATCATCACAGTTCATAATTTTTAGATCTTTTGTTTGTTTTTCACTATGTACAAAATGCTGCACAAATCCTGTAAGAGAAAGCAGACCAGCATGAGAAGCATGATGGGTTGGGGTGTGTTTCTGCATGCACAAGATCTGCATTTTATTAACTGGACTGTTAGAACTAGATACTGATTCTCTTCCAGGACGATGATATCACTCCACTCGTGTTGCACAAGAACCCCAACACCAGAGAAAGGAATTGCCTGGCTTCCTGCCTTCCTGCCAAGGGCACTTGTAAGAATTTCACCTCAGCCTTCATCCACAGCACATGGTCAAATGTCCTGCTGCAGAGGAGGAAGACGCTGCTGCTGTTTGCTGCTGCAACAAAGCTCTAAGAATGGCTGAGCTGGACCCTCCACTACAATGCCCTGCATTTCCCTCAAAGGGAGAGAAAGTATATGAGTGGAGCCCTCTGCACGAGCAGGTGTCATTGAACAAGAGTGCTTGGCTCACGCAACACCTGAGGTGAAGACAGAGGGGGAAAGCAGCAGCTCCCCACCCTTCCCTGACACATGTGCTGTTTGCTTCAAAGGTTTACTGCCACAACCACAATCCCATACCCAGGGGACGTTTTGTAGGAAAATAGGTGGTGAAGCTCATTAGCATAACTCATTAGCATATGCTACCCCTCCCCCCCCCCACCAAAAGCAACCCTATGCAAGAAAGGAGAGCCTTGGGCAAGAGCCCTAGCTTGGGGCTCTCCTCGGCCACATCCCCCTACTCAAAAGGCCAGCAAGCCACCCACTGCCCAAAATCACATAAGAAGTGGAGAAAGGGTGCTGCAGGTTTCTCCAGGGGTTAATGAGGGCCACTGGGATGTGGCAAAGCCCCTGGTGGCTGGTTGGCTGCCAGCTCTCCTAATCCAGGGATTGTTATGCAGCTGTACCCACTATTCAATGGACAGGGTAGCGGGGGGGGGGGGGGGGGCGTCAGAAAGGATCAGGAGCTGCACTCCTGTGAGCTCCTGCTGAATCTGAGGCCTGCCCATACCAATGTAAACCCTGGCACTGATCCCTATATGGTTTCTCACAACACTGGTGGCATGTTTCCTGTCACTGCCAGAAATCTGACAGAAGCTGGGTAGTCAGCTGCTAAGAACAGAGAACAGCGGTGGCCTTTGAGCTGAGTTATATCATATCTATATAGCAAGCTCAGGGTAGTGTACCTGGCTTTCCTCCCTCTGTTTCATTGTCACAACACCCTATGAGTTATGTTAGGCTGAGAGAGTGGGACCGGCCCTAGGCCATCCAGTGTGCTTCATAACAAAGCATGGATTTGAACCCAGGCCTTCTCGGTTCTAGTCACACAATAACTGTTCCACCATTCATGTACCATATATCCATCTGGCTTCAGTGGCCAGACTCATTTCCCCAGCAGCAGAAATTCAGTGCAAAAAAAGCAGGAACAAAATAAGCTTTGACTGTATCAGAACTCTCCTAGGGCACAGAAAAAGAAGAAGAATGTGCCATCACCATAAGTCACTTGTGACCCCATCCACAGGGGGGTTCCAGGGACGAGTGAGCAGAGGTGGTTTGCCATTGCCTTCTACTGTGTAACCACCTCAGTCTTCCTTGGCAGTCTCCCACCCAAATACTGACCATGGCTGACCCTGATTAGCTCCCCAACCCTGACTAGCTTAGCCAACCTGGGCTAATGGGGTGACACAGCAGGGCAAATTCACGTTCATCCCACTTTGCCTTTGGAGTGAAGTGACAGAGCAGATGAGAACATGCAACAATTTTTTTTTGGGGGGGGGGGGCATAACAGTTTTCAGGCTGTAGGGGGGGAAAGATATGAGAGAGGGGGAGAGCCCGCCTTTACACCTGCCTTGAGTTTGGGGAAATCTCTCTATGCAAACACTTTAAGAAATGAGCTTACCACAGTGACTTCTAAACCAGACAGGATTCAAGTTTATCGGTGGGCTGATATTAAGAATATGACCGATCTTACTTTTCCTCAAGTAAGGCAGACATAGTTTAGATCTGGAGACATAAAAAAAACCACACACAAACAAGTGGATATTTAGTCTCGCTACTACTCACTTAACAGTGCTAGTCAGATTACATTTCTTGCACTCCTCCTTCCATACCCATGCCTTACCACTGGCATAATTTTATTATATTTCTGTTGTTCCCTAGCTTTAAAAAACTCAGAAAGACCCAGTGAACTCCCATCCACACACCATTCAAATTAACTCAAATACTTCTACGGTACCGAGGGCTTACAGATAATTCTGCGGACCCTTCAACTTTCTACCTGATCATGTACACTTCAGATCATGTTCCTAGAGAGATGCTGTACCTCTATTAAATGGACTGACGTTTCAGAGCCAAATGGCTCTCATGGGGGTGGCTTACATTAGAAAGGCCCAATACAGAATAGCTGCTATCGCTCAGTAATTGCAGAAACAGTCACGTAGAAGAGAGTTGGAAAGAATAATATATTACATATTCAAGTCATACTCATCTTAATTTGCACATTAACAATCTATGGGAAACTAATTTTATATGTAGCAAGTGACATCCACCATAAATACTCCCCATCAGCCATTAATAGGAAAACAGTGCCAAATGTCACTTACTGACAGTGGGCATGGCATGAGGCTCTCTTCTGACTACTCTGCTGTTGTTCCATAATTTCCCTAATAAAATTCTATTGTTGTTTCATAATTTGCCCAACAAAGTAAATGTTAATATAGCATAACACATTTTAATGTCACACAGACTGTAATTCAGCATCTTCCTTCTCCATATTTTTAAATGAAACTGAAACACTCCACTCCAAGAATAAACTGCAATCTTAAAAAAGCAAACAACCAAAAAATAGACTTGGTACATTATATTTATTTATATTTAAATATAAAAGCACAAGCCAAGCAAACCCAAGCACTTCTAAGACAATTCAAACACTGAACGTATGCATGGCCCAGAGAAACTAGTGGGACTTTGGAGGTCTTAAGGTTGAATTGATTGTATCTTGTGTTTAAAATGTTAATTTTAAATTTATACCCCCTCCCCCACCTAAATACTCATTCCAACTCATAAATGAATGGCTGTTAGTGACTTGAGTGGAACTTTGAGTTAGGTTTTGAACCAGGTCTATTAAGTTAAATCTAGTCACGGTTGATAAAACCTAACATGCAAAATCATAAAGGTTTTCAAGCTAGATTAATCAGTTCAGTGCCTTATAACTACTCTGTAGACAACATATTCGACATATGCAAATACAAAAGTACTTGGACTGATGTACAAACACAGAAGGCCAGTTTCTCTGTACCTAATTTGCCTCCCACTGTCCCTGTTATTTCTAAGCTGCAACATCTGTGGTTATCTATGAATTGTAGCATTTCTTCTTTTGTTGGTATTTCTGTATTTTTAAAAAATGTGCATGTGCGTGTACACCTGGAAGTCATGGCAACCTCTGGTGGCTGACCCCTACAGGGGGCGTGGAGGATATTCAGAGAGGTGACTGCATAAAGCCTGCCCCTGCCTCCTGGCTCTAGTACTCTAAGGAAGTCTCCCATCCAAGTACTTGCCAGAGCTGACCCTGCTTAGCTTCTGAGATCTGACAAGATCAGGCTTGCTTAAGGCTATCCAGGTTAGGGCTGAACTGTAGCATTTCATTTGGCACAACGGTATTCCAGAGAGTAACTGAATGAAGGACGACTTTTAACAATGCAGAAGCCGTTTTAACCGGTTCTACTCACCTGGCAAACATTTACTTATCAACGGTATATGCCAGAATTTCTTCCACTATAGCTCTACCAACAGGTTCTTGTTTTTCCAGTTTTGCACTAGTAGCTTTTAAACAACAGTCAAAGACCTGCCTGTGAATAACCTCTATTGTGGCAGTTCTAAACAGAGTGATACCCTTCTAAATCCATTGATTTCAAAGGGCTTGGAAGGGTATAACTGATTAGGACTGCACTATGTATTTCTTTTTCAGATCACCTCTGATTCTAATCAACAAACTGATCACTGCGAAGGAAATTTAGTTCCTAAGTGGTTTAATTAAAGGGCCCTTTCTTATAATTTTCAACAACGTCACATCTTTAACATGTATGTAAGAAATAGGCCGCTCTTATTTGATACCTCTGATCAGGGCTTTTTTGTAGAAAAAGCCCAGCAGGAACTCATCTGCATATTAGGCCAAACCCCCTGGAACCACCATTGTTTCACACAGGGCTTTTTTTCAGAAAAAGCCCAGCAGGAACTCATTTGCATATTAGGCCACATCCCTGACACCAAGCCAGCTGGAACTGTGTTCCTGCTCAAAAAACACCCTGCCTCTGATACTTCTGTGATACAATAACAAACATTTTTTCAAAAATAATTTAAATGGAACACAGTAACATTAGAAGACTAGACTGGACTCATCTCTCAAATATAATGCCATTATTCTTCTCAGATGATAGCTGATACACTTCCACTTACAGGATGAAGTTTCCATTAGTACTGTATCAGTTTTTGAAAGCATTATATAGCATATGAACTGCTCATATAGACCCTTCATTTCAAAATTTTGTTGAATGAGCTACCCAAAAATTCACTTTCAAAGTATATTCCAACAGTTTTATATAAATTTAACTTCTTAAGATTCAAAAAGGGCACATGTACATCTAGATCAAATCAAGCCTGCACTTGCCCTAGAAGCTAAAATGACTAAACTGAAGCTATTATTCTTTCGTCACATTATGAGCAAGACAAAAGTCACTGGGAAAAGTAATAATGTTAGGGGAAGTTGAAGACAGCAGGAAAAGAAGAAGACTCAACATGAGATGGATTGACTCACTGAAGGAAGCCACAGCCCATGGTTTGCAAGACCTGAGCAAGATTGTTAGCAATAAGATGTTTTGGATGCCATTAAGTCATAGGGTTTCCATAAGACAGAAGGAACTGACAGCACTCAGCACACACGTATCTGCAAATCTAACAAAAAGCAACCAATTTTCCTGACAGGCTAGGTATACATAATTTTTCTTTGCCTTTCCTTTGAATGGACAGAAAGTTTCACAGTCACTTTACATGTTAACTTTCTTTGACGTGGAAAACATTTCCATTTTACAAAGTGCATAAAACTTGACATGCAGTGATTCCATTCATGTACAACAATGACAATGCACACAGACATACAGGGAGGCTGTGCCCGGTTTCTCAGCATGCATACACTCGTCAAAACAATGAAGCTACACAATTCCATTCAAAACCAGCAACTCTTTACAATCCAAAGGCCTGATTAAGGAGAAACATTCAGCTCCCTACCTAAAAGGCACAGCTCAGGTATTTTAGACATTTACTCTCATCTGTCCTTTTGTTTGCTCCACATAGAGAGCATTCCAAAGCAGGTCTACTCAGAATCTTACCCAGGTCTATTCAATTGGGCTTAATCCCAGGAAACTGCTCTAAGGATTCCATAGCTAGGTTCCTTTCCCCCTGCCTGTGTCCCATTTGAAGGTCTATGACAAGTAATAAGCACCAAATATAAGACTACAGAAGTTAACTCAAATTGCTACATGCCAGCTAGTGCATATAGACGAGGCTCACAAATAAGGTCACAATCAGCCTTTGTCCAATAATAAAGCAAAAACCACTTAATCCAAAACAAACAGCTTGGCTGTCCACACTCCAAGGCCACCCAATCGCTCAGCCCAAACGCTCAGGGAGGGAGAGATGGGTACTGTTCATATGGGAAGGGACCACTTTGTTGGTCAGTTTGACACAGGGGACCACAGCAGTGATGATAGAAACCAGGAGGAACTGCTGGGAAGTGTGAATTGTCCATCAATTTTGCCCTAGTGCAGAGAGAACAGACCACAGGAAAAGTTACCTGGGTTGCACAGGCTCACAGAATGCCTTGAAAACCTCAAGAAGATGGCTGCCATTGGTCCCTTGAATAGTCCCAAAGATGACTGTGAAGGCCTGATGAGCTCTCCCTGTCCAATTAAGATAGAGATGGACAGTAACCGAGTAGTCTCTAGCCAGGGCTGAAAGAAAGAGATCGGCTGCTCAGCCCTGCTCAACCCAAAGCCTGAGACACCATAAGAACGTCTGGTTGGAGAAAAGAACTAGACCTGCAACGTGAGGGGTTTATTATTGTTTTTTTGCACTGTCACTTCCATCGGGTCCAACACCTAACAGAAGAAAGTCAGGATAGAAGATTTTAAAACCACCCGGGTTCGAAAGGGGTCACAGGAATGTGAATGTCTTACTAGTAGTCACTATGCTTCTCTTTTAAGGATGCCTGCCTCACACTACAAGAACTGTGGCATTAGACATTTCTTGAAAAGGAAACATTATTTAGAGTAGCAGCTTAAACTCAAGAACAAAGAAATTTCCTGCAGATTTGAAGGAAATGTGCCACTAGGGCTTGGCTGTATAAAAAAGCAGACTTAGAGGGAAACAAACAGAAAACAGCATTAAGTACAGGATGCCTCAGAATTTCGGAACTGACAGGCACACAATAGCAACCAAGTACTCTTTAGGGAGGCATTTCTCTTGCCATTGCTTTCAATCTGCAATGACACTACCAATGGGTATTTACAGATATTAGCCTGTGTCAGCTTTACTCCAGAATGCAGCTGTCACTACTGAGAAAAATGCTGCCTCCACTGAGAATCCAGTGGCCCCAATTACATTGGCTCAGCACACTGGACCTTATCATCAGTATTACAAGCCCCCTTTCTTCTGATCCAGCCCATGCAGTGCTATGGATGAGCTGATGGCCAACTCACAATCTGCCCTTATTTCTTATTTCCTGCTGACAGCAAAGATGGAGCTGGCAAAAAGGGGGAAACCCTCCCACCTTTCGATGGGTTTGGCAAAGTGTGGGATGTTCTTGTTGCTGGGAAAATTATGTACAACATTAAAAGCATAAGTAGAGCCACGCAGAAGCCTTTCTGCTTCTTTGGCTCCCATTTGCCATTATGCCAGATCTTAACAAATCTGCATCACTGCCCAACAAAAACAAGACAAAATACTTCTATTAAAGCTTTGCAACACCTGACCCCCAATTACCTCTGTGGTTAATTTATGAAACTTAAAGGTCTTGTCAGATTATGCCTTGTTTATCTAAGAACATAAGGATAGCTCTGCTGGAGCAGATCAATGGTCCATCTAGTCAAGCTTCCATTATGCCACCAAATGTTCTAGAATCTAGATGGCCCACAGACAGGGCACAGAAGTCAAATCCTCCCCGTGATGTCAGCATCTATCACACATTTTCTGCATGAATCTCTTCAGAGCTTTTTCTGAGCAGGAACACAATTCCAGCTGGCATGGCATCAAAGGGTGTGGCCTAATATGCAAACGAGTTCCTGCTGGACTTTTTTGGGTAGAATTTGAATCTGTCTAATCCACTGTCTGGAAGCAGGTCTCCCCCTCCCCCCACTTACTTCCAAGGAGACAGCTCTCCAGACAGTTCCAAGAGAACTGCAGGGAGGACCACAGAAGGACAAAATGTCCAGAGATGTCAGGCAAGCTAGAGGCCCACCAGCAGCCAATCCCCAAGGGCTACCAGCAGAGGAACAGAGCAACAAGGGTGGCAGAGGAGCAGCAAAACCCACCATTCCTCTTCTGCTGTGAGAGCCAGGCAAGTTTCTTTGGAGGGGTGGAGAAAGAAACAGGCTACAGTGACCTCCTTAGGCCAGCAGGGGCCAGAGGAAAAAACCAATAGGCTTCCCAGGGGGAAGGGCAGGGAAAACTGGATCCCAGGCAGGCTGCTACCCATTGGGTCTAGATTCACCACTTCCATAGGCCAACCCCAGGAGGGATGGGTGAGGCCGGAGTTGCCCCACACCCAGGTAGTGCTTAAAAGGGTACACCTTGGAAGAAACAGGGATGAAGAGCAGATCTCACTGATGGTAACCAAGGAGAGGTTACTGGCAGGAACAAGAGAGGGAAGAACCTGAGGAAAAGTCCTACTGAAGTAACCTTGGAGAAGAAGACAGCCCTTGACTTTACCCCAAAGCTTCAGTCTGACCATCCACATTTAAAATCATCTAGAACACTGGCCACAATCACATCCCACTGCACCTCCCTGTACATTGTTGTGAAAAAGTAATTATTTTGGTCTATCCCAAAAGCCTTTCATAGGGTGCCCCTGAATTCCCATATGTTGGGAACGTGAGGGCAAAGTCCCCTCTACCAATTTTTTAAGGTAATGCATAACTTTATATGCTTCTACTGTGCTCCCTATTAACCATAATTTTTCTAAAATAAAAAATGCCAAGCTTTTTAGCCTCTTCTTGTCAGGAAGGCATTCCAATCCCTTGATCATTTTGTTGCCCTTTCCTAGATCTCTGGCCCACACAACATGTATCATTTACAGATATAGTGCCAATTTTTGTCACTCTTTTGCAAGCACTTGTTGGCTGCTTATTTTACAAGTTTCCATTGATTTTACTTTTATGGAAGTCTACTTCATTGTCTTATTGTATTTATTGTTGCATTTGCCTTTTTAAAAGTCTGTAAAACAAATATGCTTTAATTTGGGTCTTTTGGGAGGGGGGGATGCTGCAAAAGTATTTAGCATTTCTGTTGAAATGTTTTCCTGCATATCACATATTTGAAGTTGCTCTATTTTCCTGAGAATGTGGATGGAGCTTCCTCAAACATTTGGCAGAAAGATGTAGCATATGTTGAGGTCTATAAAGGCATATTTTAATACAATATATTTTAAAAGTTGGACAGGTTCAGGAAATTTGTACCACAAGCATGCAGGCTTCCTGACAACTGTGCATTTAAGCAATAATTCACCATTACAGACACAGCCAAATGAAAAGGGTAAGAAGATGCCAAGAGTTAGCTGATACCTGTTTCAATGCAACATTTCAGAACTGAAAACATGTTATGAAAATGAAAAGATTTGTCCTAGCAAAAGAGATGCTGGAATTTATGGGAAAACTCTAAATCAGCACATGGGTTTGGGAAGTCAGTCACTACCACTCATTGCTACAAAGTTTTCAAGTGCAGGACTTTGCCTTTCTCTCTAAAAATAAATAGCTGTCACTCAATTTTATGGGTGAAAGGGGGAGACACTTTGAGGCACCATTCATACAATGCAGTCAACAAGCTCCCTGGCCCTGCTCAATGCAGCCACTGAGAATCAAGACAGTTTCCTGCATGCTTGCCTGCAGATGTGCAAGCATGGCATGACCCTGGGGAATTAAAGAGATTGAAAATGAAAATACAAAAGAAAATGACAGCAGAACATCAGATCATGCATCTGGCAAGTATTGTCCAGCTGGCACCCCCAAAGGCGAAAGGTTTGTGTTCCTAGTTGTAAAGGCTGCACAGCTTGACCTGGAAAATTTGCTTTTTCCCTCCTTCATTTCTAATTCTGGTAACATCTGCCTGATGAAGGGTGCTATAGAACCTGTAAGCTTGCACAATGTCTTGTGTCCACTGGTTTGGTCTGAATAAAAGGTATTGTGTGATTCGGTTTCTTTTTCTGGATTCTGCAAGGGTCATCACAGCTGTTTACAACTATTTTCTACTTTTTTTGACTTGCAGAAAATACTGTTCTGAGATGCAATAGTGCACGCCTATTCTAGCCAGGACAGGATCTGGCCAGAAATGTATTTTCTGTGCAAACAGAGGCTTGGTTCTGCCTAGATTTCCATGCACACATCAGGGGAGGGTGATTTCCACCAATCCCGCCTCTTCCACGGGACACCTCCTATTCCCCCTTCCCCACTATTCCTGGGTGTCCCCTGGATGTCCTCCATACCTCAGCAGCTGCAGGGGGGAGCTCATTTGAGCTGCCACAGGAAGAGAGAATCAATGAAAATTGCCCACGTATTTGCAGAACTTTAGGAAGGATCTAACCTAGAAACCAGCAGAAGAAAGCTAAAGAAACAAAGCAAACAAAATACAACCTTTTTAATGAATTCTCAAAGCAGAGGATCTAGAAGAGATCAGGCTATGACTACCCAAGCATAGAATATGCATAGAGCACTTTGCAGAATAGCAGGTTTCTACTATCAATCAGGGGAAGCAAGCATGGCTTACTTGAAATAGACTTAATCACTAGAGAGGTCCAGATGGGGCTTTGTACTCCTCTCAGTCTACTATATGTCAGATTAATTCTAACAATTTTACAATTTAAACCATTTTTAATCATTCAGTACTTTTGCATTACTTGCCTGTATGTCTTGAGTAGCTAATTGCTGTTTATTTATTGTGTTCTTATGATCAAGTAATTCACGTGTCTATTATTTGTGCCGCTCTAAGATCATTTTAATAAACTTCAGACTACTCCTCTCAGTCCACGTCCATAACCATCTGCCTGTCTTAACAGGTAAAACCAAATCCAGGGCATTTACCCATCACTCAGACACAGGGCAGATTTCCCCTCCCCTCCCCCCGCAAAAACCTGATAATTGGAAAAAAATTAAAATTTATCCATATTTACCCGTAAGCACTTACGTAAGATAGGTCCCTCTTGTGTTGGCACTCATCATGAGGTCCACTTTTTTTGTCGATGTTTCCAGGGTGCCAGTCAAGGAGATAGCGCTTGCATTGTTCACAAGAACATCTATCCCTGGTTATAAAACAATCCAGCATTTTTTTTTAAATCAACACTTAAAGACCACGTGCAGAAAAACAATCAAACTGTTTTGTTTGTTAGTTAGATTCTATTAATTATAAATATGCGCAACATATCCAGCAAAACCAAGGTCAGGTCCTACCTCCGTATGTCTGAACAGCCTTATTCACCGCTTCAGCTATTTGTTCTTCTTCTCTTACATTGACAATACATGGTAACGCCTTTCCTCCAGCTGCTTCAACTGGAAAACAGAAAATGAATTTATTTTCTCCATATATACTCCATCTGCTCCCCAATGAGAACACCAAGCAACTTGCCTCATTCTCCTCTGTTTTTATCCTCACAACAACCCTGTGAGGTAGGCTGGGCTGAGAGAGTGTAACTGGTCCAAAGTCACCCAGTGAAGTTCCATGGCAGAGTGAGGATCTGAACCTGGGTCTCCCACCCTGCCACGACACTACATAGCCAGGGGTCACAGCCACAAATATTACACAACTATTCCATCCAAACCCATGATAACTCAACAAAACTGTCAGGAAATTTCCAAAAAAAGACCAAAGGCTACATCCAACATGGATCATGATCCAAAAGGGATGTTAGCTTAAAAAGCCCTTATGGTGGGCTTGTAACTATATATATTTTTTGGCTTTCATTCTTATAAACACTACATACCTTGATAGCACTAAAATAAATTCAAAGAGAGTTCCTTCTCAGTAAAGCAGCCATGCCCTTGGTGAAAGTACCAACAGCCTTCCCTGCTCTATAATAATGTAAGTATAAGGATTACAGCTTCCATTACAGAACAAAAGCCTTACTAAACTACACACCCTGACAAAGATGGAGGCAAAGATCCAAAGAGCTGCTTTAGGTGCACACAAAGGTGAGAGAACATCCAGCAGGATTTTTGAGGGGCTTTGTTCCTTAACAGCCAACCTCCCACACTGCTTCACAAACTCCCCTCAGACACACTGTACTTGTATTCCTCAAACAACAGCCTCCTACACAGCATTCCCTGGAGCTTGCAGAACTAGTTACACAGCTGTCATGATATGGACCATAAAACATTCAAACATTAGAGATTAAGGGCTGCCAAAAGAGGCCTGGAGACAAATGTCCTGTCCCTTTAATAAAAGCCTAATACAGGGAAATGGGCTGTCGAAATCTTCCACAGCATGGAGGTATATAATCCACCCTGAGCTCACCGAAGGGATAGGGTGGAATAGAAATTAACATAAATACATAAACAAACAAGCATCCCAGAAGACCTCTATTAAAGGTTCAGGGCATTCTCCAGGCCAGTTGGCAACCCTAAGAAAGATTACCCTTCACTGTATATTACTGTACATATAACATGCTCATCTTGTAGTCTAATGGATGCAAGAACAGACAGCCATCCAGCTCCAAAACTGGGTCTTTATAGTTTTAGCCTACATTCTGGAGCCTCTTATAAACCTCATCTATACAGCCATGCCTAGATCCAGTTTCAGTTGAGAGAACACTCTCTTTAACTGCCAACATTAACACTGTCAGGGAAGGGCAGGAAGCAGCCACACACACACACACATGCCCCCAATGATGCCTGGATCTCTGGCTTCCAATTTCCTTTGATTGGGAGGACATTTGAACAGCTTTAAAAATACATGTCTGTTGTTTTAAATGATGTAAGCTACCTTGAGCCTGTAAAAGAACAAGGGCGTCAGCTTGTGAACATGAAACCCAGGAGATTTTAAATCCACCAGTGGCTTGCCCAAACCACTCGCTCAGGCTTCCCTACCTTAAAAAGCTGTCATGAAAATAGAAACAAAATTATACAAGCCATTTTGGCCTCTCAGAGGAATGGCAGAACACATCTTGTGTTTGGAACCACTAGACCACCATACAAATACATTTAAACAGCTAAAGAACACTGCCTGCAGGTTTCCAGTCTAAAGCTTATGCCTTGCTCAGAGAGCAGAGCACAAAGCTGCCAAGAAGCATACTAAAATTGCCTTCCTTTCCATTGCAATAGCCTACGATGGGGCACAGAGACCTTACTGCATCCTGATGCAAGTAGAAGAGTGGAAATAGATGGTTGATAGATATGAACGGGTGGAAAGTAAGTCCAGGTAAATTAGCATCAGGAAAAGCTATGCAAGGATGAAGCCCCACATGATCTAGAAGTCAGGGCACCCTGGATGTCAGCAGCAGTTCCACTCATGTGCCTGTCATCCTTACTTTCTTCTGCAGCAGTGTAGATGGTTCCTGGGAGTGTACGATGTGGCACTCCTGTCTTGGCAGCTATCACAATGTTCGCCCCATCCCTGGCTGCCTTCAAGGCAATTGCTTTTCCAATGCCACGACTTGCACCCGTGATGAAAAGAGTGCATCCTCTCAACTTCCTAAGCAAACAAACACAATTGGGAATGAGGAGAGAATGTTGTTAACCAGTAGGAAAGTTAACTGAGCTGCTCTCTATCTAAAAACCGTCTGAAATCTGAAAGTCAGTACTAAACATGTTCTTGAATACTGCAACTAGAAAACTCCAAACCTGAGTGCTTGGTTGGTAAGAGGGTTGCATACACTGCTGCTGCATATGTTGTATGCATTGCACAAGGGGTTTTGATTGCTCCACAAAAATTAAGATCACAATAGTATTGCATGTAAATCTGTAGTCCTGTCCAATCTTGCCCTCACACCATCCTTTTCTCAAATCAGTCTGTCACACCCCAGAATGCCACCAGAAATGACATTTCTGGACTCTTATCCCAACTGCAACATCTGCAGAGATTTACTCAAGACAAAAATTCCAGAAGGCTGGCCATGTTTGTCTGTTGTAGCAAAATTAAACAGAGTCCAGTGGCACCTTAAAGATCAATGAAATTAATTCCGGCATAAAATGGATGCATAACTATTACAGGTATAAAAGAAAACATAATCAAACTGTAACAGCCATGGATATACATGCATCCAGTGAAGGAACTCTGATTCATAAAAGCTTACACTGAAATACATTTTTAAGGTGCTAAGTACAAGATCACCAAAACACACATGATATGTCTCCACACCTGATCCTGAAAGGATATGGAAAAGCATCTGTTTTGAGCCTTTGCATAGCCCAGATCTTAGAAACACACTAACTTCAAGATCTCACGTTAATTTGGGTACAGCTGATGCATTCTTTACTACTGCCTTTGCTTTAATCATCCACAAATGAACTCCAGGGAACTTTCATCACTGAGCTATCTTTATAAGCAGAAGATGTAGTAAGTAGTATTCATCATGCTACTGCAGCAAGAGGTGCTTTTAAATCAGATAATGGAATCAAAAGATGTCAGAGTCAAGGACAAGTTACTACAAAGAAATCTGACATGCACTGGATAATGAGTTGAATCCAAAGATTCTGTTCCACTAAGTGAGACACTTTTAGGAAGTCTTTCACTTAATTGATGGATTTTTTGGGGATCCAATCCAATGACTTTAATGTAACAACAGGTAAAGGTAAAGGAAGTCCCCTGTGCAAGCACCAGTCGTTTTCGACTCTGGGGTGATGTTGCTTTCACAACGTTTTCATGGCAGACTTTTTACAAGTGGTTTGCCATTGCCTTCCCCAGTCATCTACATTCCCCCCCCCCCCCGCCCCAGCAAGCTGGGTACTCATTTTACTGACCTTGGAAGGATGGAAGGCTGAGTCAACCTGGAGCCGGCTACCTGAACCAGCTTCCGCTGGGATCGAACTCAAGTCGTGAGCAGAGGGCTCCGACTGCAGCACTGCAGTTTTACCACTCTATGCCACAGAGCTCGTAACAACAACAACCCCAAAAAAGGAAGCTGCATTAAGGCTTGTTGTTTATAGCATGAATAGGCTAATTTAGTCCTACGTGATTTACTTTTTTAAAAAAGGAAAAATAAGAATCGAAGTGGCTCGGTGATGTGCGTTACAGTTCACAAGATAACAGCACAAACTTGCTGTTCTAAGGATGCACTCTCACTTAAAAACAGGAAGCATCTCAAGGAATGTAAGCAGACCAAGGTCTGCACAGTCAGGCATTCTTTGCAGGAACCCTCGTAGGCACCTAGTAGGCGATCCACCAAAAGCCAGCAAAGCAGAGTCCACCTTATCTATCTGATGAAGTGTTATCAAATGAAGTGTGCAAGCACATGAAAGCTTATACCTAGAATTAAACTTGATTGGTCTTAAAGCTCCCACTGGATTCAAATTTTCATTCTATTGCTTCAGACCAACACAGCTACCCACATGAATTTATCTACTCCTCATTTATAGTAGTTGTCACCTGATCCCTGTAATGACCCCTCTCTCTTTTTTCCAATCCCCCCCAGATGCTTTGTAAATTTCCTTCTCCCCTCTGGTAGTCCAGGATTTAAGAAAACCTATAGCATACCATCTGAGTTTTTACAATTTTAGCTAATTTGTATGTTGCTATTTTTATGTATTTTAACTATGTTGTAAAGAGCCCAGAGCCTGGCCTGAGATGGGACGATTAATTAAGCGTAATAAATAACAATAATAATTCAGTTCTTTACTTATGCTCATTTCCTCCAGCTCAAACCAGATTGGAGCCACCAGGTTTGCAAAACCTTGGATACACCAGATTTCTGCCAATTCATTTTATTGGCCATATTCAGAAGCCCTGTACAGATGACCCATCCACAAGCTAACTCGCCACATAGGGAGGGGCAGTGGGTACAAGCACACTGCCCCCACTTATGTGCCATCACCAAGTCATCCACGCAGTGTCAACGTACAGAGGAAGTGCTTGCTTGCATGCCCACATTGTATGATCAGCAGCAATCAGAAATCAGTGCCACTGACCACAGGGTGGGGGGCGTATTCCTGGGCCATTTCTACAAGGGTTTGCATTGGGCAACACACTTGTTCCTGCTTTCCCTCTCTGCACGATGAATCAATAAGTGGACGGGTCATCTGCGCAAGGCTAGATACACTCTAAAACAGGGGTGTCAAACTCAATTGTTATGAGGGCCAGATCTGACATAAATGAGACCTTGTTGGGCCAGGCCATGTCAGGCCAGGCCATGCCTATTTAAGGTTGGGTAACAGAGATGTAAAGTTTATAAAGGACACAGACAAACACAATTAAAGATTTTTTTAAAAAAAACCCAACAACCTTAAAACATGCTTAAAACATTAGCACGTTGATCTTAAAGGCGCTTTCTCTGTATTTCTCCCATGGGATACAGGGAACTGGGCAATGGAAGCTTTGGCTCTTTCCTTCTTTCACCAGGTGACCAGAAGGGGGAGGAACTGCAGCCAATAGAAGGAAGAGAGGCTTGGCTCAGTAGCTCTGCTGTGCGACTGAGAGCCTGGCAAAGTAAGCTCTCTCTCCTCCTCCTCCTTCCTCCCCAAGGGAGGAGCCTCAGTCAATGGAGAAAATTAGCTCCTGTGCAGTTGAGCAAGACTTGCAAAGCAAGCTGAGATGCAGAAGGAAGCAAGAGAGAGGGAGAAGGAAGCAGTTTACATCCAGTTGCTTGGGGGCCTGATAGGAGCCCTCTGGGGGCCTGATTTGGCCTCCAGGCTGCATGTTTGACACCACTGCTCTAAAATAAAATCATGCTCCAGAGCACCCTAAATCTGAGAGTGAATGGAGGGGGCACATAGGTGCAATCCAAAGTGGGGTATCACAGAAACACAGAGCTGGAAGGGACCTCCAGGGCCATCTAATCCAGCCCCACTAGAAGAAGTAATAGCGTAGCCATAGAGGAGAGGGAAGAACAAGGCAGACATCCAGGAGTAACTAAACAGCAAGCAGGAGCAAAGATAGCCAGCTTTGGTGTCATCTGGAGTAAAGTCCTCCTCTAGTGCAGTGGTTTCCCAAGGGAATGGAAGGGCCTCCTCTGGAGTAAGCTAAGGGAGGCAGGGGCTAGGATGTGATTTGAGATGAATAAAAGGCTCAAGCAAGAGAAAGGTGGGTTGGGATTGGTTGACAGTAGCCAGAAAGGTCTGAGGTTTCAGTGATCTAGCAGGATCAGATCCTCCTTAGGACCAGGGAGATGGTGTTTCTGGTCAGAATTACGGCAGGCTGAATTACCTGCAAAAGTGCTGATTTTTGCTACCTCCTGGCTTGAAGTAAGTATGCAGCGGCCAAGGGCAGCTGCTAGAAAATCTGGGAGCACTCTTGTGATGTTGGTTGAAATGGTGTAGTGACCAGGGTTCCCTTGAAGCTGAGTTCCCAGATTTTTACCCTCCAGCTCACACATTTTTGTCTTAGGCAGGAGGGGTGACCCCAGAGCACACTAATTTATGCAGTAGCTCACAACTTTAACGTCAGTAGTCAGGGGTCGTTTTGTAGGAAAAAAAGGTGGTGGAGCTCATCCAGGGATTGTTATGCAGCTGCACCTACTATTCAATGGACAAGGTGGGAAGGAGGAGGTGGAACTGTCAGGAGGAGGAGGTAGAACTGTTAATTGTTATATTGATTTGTGATTTTATTATTCATGTTGTGCTCTGCTCTGAGCCCTTATGGGGAACAGGCGGAATATAAATAAACAGATTAATAATAATAATAATAATAATGGTTCAGGAGCTGCACTCCTGTGAGCTCCCACTGAATCCAAGGCCTGCCAGTAGCTCAGAGTAGACTTTTTGCTCACAATACTCTGCAGCTTACAAGGAACACTGGCAGTGACTGAACTTTTGGCTGGACTGTGGTCATGGATTAAGCTTGGGAGTTTGCCTTTGTGTTTGCCTTACACAAGTAAAGCAGATCCTCAGCAATTCCCTGCTGTTGGGTGGTTTGCGGTGAAGCTGGTAGAAGATGGCAGGGAAGTAGCCCTGGGGGGGGGGGGGTAAGGGCCATGCCCCATGATCAGCAGGATTCAGAAATGAATACAAAACAATCAATCTCTTATTGCACAAAGATGTACTATCAAGTCAGAGAACACTGACTACAGGTCACTTGCAACTGTAGGGCACTTTGCACCACCACCACTTAAGCTTACTTTACTTGTGCACTTCTCCCCCTTAAGTATGTGACTGTTTCTGCTACCACACAAAATCTAGTCTGTTCTTTGAACTATGTGCCCTAAGGAAAGAGTCACTGCAGGCGTTATAGTTCAGTGCATTCCGTTTACAATGTGCATATTTGTGATGGGCAAAAAGCTGACAGCAAGGATCATATTCTGTTGCCCCTTTTCTTATGCAGATGTTAAGTGTACATTCGGTAACTTACAATCCATTTGCTTTGCGTGTTTAAATAAAACAAATACTAGGTTAAGCTGGCACACTGACGCTCAGCAAGTTTCATGGCAAGGGGGAGTGGGGGAGAGAATCTCTGGTCCCGCACACGAACCGCTATCCCCCTCTCCCGCCAAAGTTTGCATTCCGGAGCTGCCATTCTGCCACCTAGTCCTCCGTGTGAACGAGGCTTAAGGCCGCCTGCCCAAGGATCAGGATGTTAAATGGGGGGATCCTGCTGCTCCCTCCGATGGGCCAAAGAAGGGGTGCGTGCAAAGAGCGAGGTGGGGGCAGATCAGCCGAGCGCGCCGCTTACCCTGTGTTGGGCAGCATGGTCATGTCCGAAGGGGCGGGGAAGGAGGTCCGAAGGAGGCAAGGGGGAACCTCCGGGTAGGCAGGCAGGCAGCGGGGCCCAGGCCCGGCCGGGACGGTGTCTCGAAGCCTTACAAGGCCGCTCAGATTCCAACACCTCGCTTGGAATCCCGCTCTGGGGCAAAGGGCTCAACAATCGCAGCGCGTCAGCAGAACCTCCACTGAGCCCCGCCCTTGGAGGGACCCGGGAACCAATGGGAAGCTCGCTTCAGCCTAAGCTCCTCGAAGCCCCGCCCCCGTCCGAGCCCAGAGAAGCCGAAGAGATCGGAGCTGGGATTTGGAGTCTTTGGATCCGCGCCGGACAAAAGTCGCCGTCCTCGGCCGAGCTGCTCCTCTCTCTGTCGCTCCGCGTCCATAGCAACCGCCAGAGCACTGTTGGGAAACCCGCCGTTTCCTAGCCACGTAACTCGGGGAAGTTTCTGCCCTTTCGCTTTCCCCGCTGCGAGGGGTGGGACGGAGAGGCCCGACGGGCGGAGCTGCCGGTGAAACGGAATCGTTCGGACTGCAAGGAAGGCCGGTTGAAACTGGGGCGAAGCTTTAGGGAAAAAAGACGCTGGGCACAGGGGAAGTGCCGGTGGTACAGTTCTGGACCCCCTCGAAACGTACTAATGAAGTATAGGTTTCCATCGAGCTTTTATATTTTTTTAAGCAGCTGGCAATCTGAATAAAAATCCACAAGGCTATTTACATATTTGTAACAAGAAGAATTGCAGATTTATACCCCCCCCCTTCTCTCTGAATCAGAGACTCTTCTCCCCCAACAGATACCCTGTGAGATAGGTGGGGCTGAGAGAGCTTTCACAGAAGCTGCCCTTTCAAGGACAACCTCTGCCAGAGCTATGGCTGACCCAAGGCCATTCCAGCAGCACCAAAGCCATTCCAGCATTTGACTGGGGAATCAAACTGGGTTCTCCCAGATAAATGTCCAGGCAGTTAACCACTACACAAAACAACATAAAAAAGAGAGTTTTGTGACAAACCCCCGAGATGTTAAAATAAAAGTGAGCCTTTTTGAGCACATAAATTATTTCTCAGTTGCTGGATGATCTGCTACAAAACTGATTCCGGTAAAAGTAGACTGAAGCCAAGTTACTAATTGGATGGACTTCTACTACCAAGACTTTGATCCTAAATGTGCTTCCATCTCATTGAGTTTAGTGGGACTTATTTCTGAGTAAATAGGTTTAGGACTGTACACTGATACACCATATTCCTGTGCCTGCTCTTCACTAGTTGCAAATGTTCATTGTTCTTATGTGGCCCCTTATGTGTGCAAACTGTCCATATACTAGATCAGTACTTGCAATGTGATAGCAAAGAACTTTGTGTGTAGAGGAGCAATAAACCCATGGAAGTCCAAGGGAAAGGGGGAGTGGGGATTGATCTAGTCTAAAACTATTTACTTTAATGGTTAGAGTTCAGTAACTTGTATATGGTAGGTTTGTAAGACTTCTAATAGAGGTGTACTCTGGAAGGCATACGTTTAGAAGTAAGAACTTTCTGGTTAAAGGGGCAGAGACCGGCTTTCCTTTGCTGTCCTTCATGGCTACTATAGCCCTTTTCACACTTTGGGGAAATACAGGCAATGAACTTTTAAGAAAGGAACAGGATCAATC
Source organism: Heteronotia binoei (assembly GCF_032191835.1). NCBI lineage: Eukaryota > Metazoa > Chordata > Lepidosauria > Squamata > Gekkonidae > Heteronotia > Heteronotia binoei. The sequence continues at coordinate 39,173,970 of NC_083226.1, forward strand.
CCCACTTCCCTTGGACTTCCATGTGTTCATTGCTCCTCTACACACAAAGTTCTTTGCTATCGCATTGCAAGTACTGATCTAGTATATGGACAGTTTGCACACATAAGGGGCCACATAAGAACAATGAACATTTGGAGCTGGTGAAGAGCAGGCACAGTTCTATTTCCCCTGCATTGTCATTGGTTTTGCAATGTGTGAAGAGTAGCTTACGTGCAGCATGAAGTGTCAGTCAGCTCCCTGCCAGAATAGAGGTTCCTCTTTTTCAGGGAAATGTAGGACCTTTTCAGTTTTAATATTATTTACTTCAGATATTTATACATTGATTTTCTCCCCAGAGTGGCTCACAATGGTGTTCTCTCCTGCATTTTATCATGTGAGGAAGGTTAGGCAGAAAGAGAGATACATGAGTGATTGGCCTAGGGTCACCCAGCCAGATTCTTTGGCAGAGTGGGGATTTGAATCCAGGTCTCCTAGACTAATCCAGCACTGGAGCTACTACACCATGCTGGCTCCCAGTAGCTGATTGGCATTGCTCACATGACTAATCAGGGGACCGTCATGTAATAAAATAAAAATTATATAATCTACACAAGAGTAGCATAGTGTCAGACCATGCATGATCTCAATGCAAATGTTTCAGTTACGGCTCCCCCCTTTTCTGAAAGAGGAGTTACAATTGCATAAAATTTGCTGCTCTAGCATTAGGATGCTCATGAAACAAGTATTTTTGTGACCAGGTTTTTTGGATTTTGTGTGTGTGTGTATTTAAATACAGGTCAGCTGCCAACTTCTTAATGTTGCCACCTCATTTTCTCCTCAGGAGCCATTTATGGGAACCACCCTTACATGAAAACCTGATGTTACCTCATCAGAGGGAAACTGTTTTCCCCACAAATAGCTTTTCTTTTGAGAGACATTTCATACAGTTCATTGCCCAGGCAAACAGGAATAACGTCTTGTGTGGAGTGGGAGGGATTTCCTGTCTCAAAAATAAACATGTTTGTTGACTCTCAAATCCTTTCCTTGAGAGATCTGATCTTTATGAAGGAAAGCAGTTTAATGTATTTTAATAGATACCTAAGTGTGAGCTGTTGAGACCTGGATAGCTCACATTAGATCTATTAGATCTTATCTCATTAGATCTTAGAAGCTTAAGCAGCATCTGTCCTGGTTAGTATTTGGCCAACATACCACCAAGGAAGTCCAGGGGAGCAACACAGAGCCAGGGTAGCAACACACAAACCACATCTTTAGTCTCTTGCCTTTAGAATCCTGCAGGGTCGCCATAAGCCAGCTGTGACTTGATGGCACTTTCTGCCACCAAATGTGAGAAATCATCCATTGCAGGAAAGCATATGTCTTTAAGTTAATGAAAATGATTTTTTTTGGGGGGGGGGAGGTTGTATGGAGGGATACTGCTACACACATAACCTGGAAATGTCATTTCCTTCTTTGTGGCTTCATCCCAAATTAGGTAGAATTGGCAAGCAATTCTTAGCAAAAGAAAATGATGCGATCTGAAAGCATTTCAATCTTCACCTAAAGAACTTGGAAGTGGAACTCACATGGCCTTAATGGTTAGATGGTGAGATCAAGGACCTGGGAGAACTGGGTTTGAATCCTTGCCCTGCCATACAAGCTTGCTGAATGACCTTTGCCATTCTCTAGATCCAACTAACAATCACCAGACCCCAAATTGTGCTTCTCTTGATCTGCCATCAAACATTTCCATGATTTTGTATACTAGTTCACTGCCCACTCTCTCTATATTAAGGGCTGTTTGCCATTCCAGCTATTGTCTGATGAAGTGTGCTTCTAGCACACGAAAGCTTACGTTTTAAATAAAACTTCGTTGGTCTTAAAGGTGAAACTTGACTCCTACTTTGTTCTTTGGCATTCTCTCTCTCGCTCTCTTCCCCCCATTGTAGGCTGGTTGTTGTGAGGATGAAAAAAAAGAGGGGAAAACAATTTTGCAAGTTTCTTTAGGTCTCAAAGCCAGGTATAAATAAAATATAAACAAGTTTGATTAGTCAATAAAGTGAGGACTTGTTAGTGTGACTTTTATTTTTGATCTGGAGTCACACTACAGTTCTTTTACTCTAGCGGTTCAACAATGCCATCTGAAGCAGAATTACAGTCATCCAAGTCCACTGAAGTCAATGGGCTAAGTTCTGTTTCGGATGGCACTCAATAAGACATGAACAAATTTTTATTCAGTCTTCCAGTGGTAGTTTCCAATATACTGAACAGAGTGAGATTCAGTGCTACACTGGTAGAGAAAGTGTAGAGGGGGTAGAATCTGAAAGACACTTAGCCTCGTATATAACTCCCACAGGCTTTTGGGAGAACTGCAGATACTCAGCAAGAAACTCATCATGATTAATTAGCTGCCCCAGATCACATCAGTGAGTGAGTCTCAGAGCTGGAATTAGAACACTTGGCATCTCAATTTAGTCTCACGCCACCAAAGTGTCTGTCTCTAGAGCATATGGGAAGCAGAAAAGTACAAGAGAAACCTGGTTGGCATCCACCAGGAATGGTTTGACTCTATTTGTTACAACTAGCGTAATGTACCAACAGGCAGCCCCCCCATTCTGTGGAACAGCTTGAAAGTTAAGGTCAAGGCTCTTTCAAATTGTTGAGACTAACACAAAGAAAACATTGCAAGGTTTCTATTGAGTAGGGTGGCATGTTGTTCCGATTAGGAGACAAAGTTAATTTGTTTATGTGGTGGGAGTGATAGAGCAGTCCTCTCTGTGAAATGTGGGAGGGAGAATATCTGTCTGGTGGACAAGCAGTATTTCAGCTGAAATTTCAAAGGAGACTAAGCAACAGTAGAGGGTGTGTGTGTGGAAATCTAATGCTCTCTTTCCTGACCACAGAAACTGGGTCAAAGGACAAGAGGCCTCTGCAGTTAAAAGCAACCTTGAGGCAAGATTTTCCTGCAGGTCCCAGCCAGGGTAATACATTAAAAGATCTGATGATTTGTAAACATGGGGAGCACATGTTTTAGAAGCAATGGAGTTGCATCTGGGGTCAAATCCCTGCATGCTCTGCTGCTGGTAAAGTAATCTTGGGCTTGTCGCTAACTTTCAGTCTGAGCTATCCTGCAGGCTGTTGCATGGACACTGGGATAATAGAGGCCTCCATGCATAGTTCCTGGAGGTATAGAAATAAAAGAGGTATAACAAGTTTCAGATTAAATTAAACTTTTATAGTGAATAAAAGTGAATAAATATGTACACTGTACACCACTTGAACCTGCCTTATACAGAGTCAAATCATTCATCTGTCAAGGGCAGCATTATCTACTTTGATGGGTTGTCAACAGGCCTGGGGGAAAAGCGTCCTGACACATTAATAAAGGCTTAATGTGTTAGAAATGGGTAGCTCGAGCTTTTCATGAGGTGGAACTAAATAAGCCTCTATTAAAGGAATAGGACATTTCCCCCAGGAATCTGGCAGCCCTAGGTCAAGCAACAGCTGTCCATGGGACTATTCTACATGTGAAGCAGAGGTGTGTCCCCAAATAACCAGTCCTCATATCCTGGGCAGAGGACAGCCTTACTGTGGGGTAACAGATAAATTGTTCATCTCTCTCTTTTTGTAATGATCTTAATTGAAGTATGAAAATATTGAATATAGACTTCAAGATTTAAAATGGACCAAACATGCAAGGACAAAGAAGCAATTGCCACATTCCCTTTGGCAATATAACAAAGTAGGAGTCATGTTCACCTTTAAAACCAACAAAGTTTTATTCTGAACGTAAGCTTTCGTGTGCTCCAAACACACTTCATCAGACGAGGAATCAGCTTATGTTCTGAATAAAACTTTGTTGGTCTTAAAGATGTACTTGATTCCTACTTTGTTCAACTGCTTCAGACCAGCACGGCTGCCCACTTAGATCTGCCTTTGACAATATGAAAGCCAGCCATTATTTTTTTATTTATATAAAACATTTATGTGCTGCCTTTTTCACCTGAATAGGGTCCCCAGTGAACATCAAAACACGAAAACATTTCAAAGCAGTTAAAGTGTGTGTGCATGTGTGTACACACACACAATTATGCGCGCACACATACACACTTCAATAAAAACAAAACAATAACACCAACACAAAAAGTGAGGAGGGTCAGTTACAGTTACGCCAAACAAAATGAAAAAGTTTTCACCTGCTGGTGGAAGACAATGATAGAGGACTCTCCCTGGGGAGGGAGTTCCAAAGATTTGGTGCCACAAATTAAAAGACCCTTTCTTGGGCATCATCTGTCTAGCCTTAGATGGCAGGGGCACTTGAAGCAGGAACTCCAAAGATGACTGGACTGTATGGGTAGGCTCATATGAGAGACAATGGTCCTTAAGGTAGGCTGGTCACAAGCCAGGTGGGGCTTTATGTAATTGTTGCACTGACTGGCTGGCTCATTTGAAGACAGGCTGCAAGATACAGACTGAAGGCAGATAGCCCTTTGGCTTCTGCCCCTTGGCTAATGACTTTGTCAATACTCTAGATTTATATCTAGGATTATCACCTCTGGGTTGGAAAACTCCTTTTGAGGTGGAGCTGGAGGGGGGATGGTGTTTGGGGAGGGGAAGGACCTCAGCAGGGTCTAATGCCATATCAAGATGGGTTTAGTCTATCTGTAGTATTAGAAAAGAGCAAGGGTCCAATATAGAGTTGCTAGGTCTGACCCAAGAAATATCTGGGCACTTTGGAGTAGAGCCAGGAGACTTTGGGGGTGTAGCTGGGAGCAAGGGTGCTACAAGCATGATTGAACTCCGAATGGCCATCACACATAAAGTGATCGCGCACATTTTAAATACTGTTCCTCCATTTGGAAGTAATGGGGCACCTTCTTTGGGGGCTCAAAGAACTGGACCATCTGGTCCAATCTTTTTAAAACTTGGGGGGTGTTTTGAGGAGAGGAACCAGATGCTATGCTGAAAATTTGGTGCCTCTATTTCAAAAAACAGCCTCCATTGATTATCAAAGCCATTATACCCTATGGGAACCAGTCTCCATAGGGTATAATAGAGTATCCAGCAGACATATCTCCCCCCTCCCCGCTTTCTGATGACCTTGAAGCGGGGAGAGGGCCTCCAAACCAGGGGATCCCCTGCCCCCAACTGGGGACTGGAAACTATAGACTCTAATAGCACATTAAAGACTAACAAAATTTGTGGCAGGGTGTCAGCTTTTGAGTCACTGCTCACTTCTTCAGATATGCACAGTGACAACTTTTGTTAGTCTTTAAGGTGCTACTGGACTCTTGCTCTTTTCTAATGCCATAGAGTTCATGCTCCAAAGGAACCATTTACTCTAAGAAACTGATCTATGCAGGCAGGACGTCAGTTTTAAGTCTGGGATATCTCCAGGCCGTACCAGAAGGTTGGCAACCCTATCATAGATTCTTGAAACAGGAAGAGAAAAGACAAAGATGTTAAAAAGCTAGTAAGATGTTTGCATTTCTTTTCAAGTGGACTAAAGCAGCTGCCTTCATTTTCAGCTTCTATATTCTATATATTTCTTCTGTCTGGCTCATAAGTAATGGTAACTCTAATTAGATACTATTCCCAATATAACAGAAAGATCAGAATGCCCTGCCATGTACTACTGATGCCAACTATAAACATAGTAATTTTTCTTTGAAACACCTAAGAATGAAATCTGCTTTGAGACTCTCATTTTCGGTGGATGCCAGTTTGGTATAGTGGTTAAGTATGCGGACTCTTATCTGGGAGAACCGGGTTTGATTCCCCACTCCTCCACTTGCGCCTGCTGGAATGGCCTTGGGTCAGCCATAGCTCTGGCAGAGGTTGTCCTTGAAAGGGCAGCTGCTGTGAGAGTCCTCTCAGACCCCCCCCCCCCTCACAGGGTGTCTGTTGTGTGGGAGGAAGATAAAGGAGATTGTGAGCTGCTCGGTGATTCGGAGTGGAGGGCGGGATATAAATCCAATATCTTCTTCTTATCCTGTGTGTGAAAAGGACTGCTCTCCTGGAGGAGGACAAGACAGGTCATCCCTGTTTCTACAAGTAGAGACAGGTCTGCCTTCACGTTGTTGCACTTTTCTCCCTCACTTGACTTCCTAAGGGATGGACTCACATTAAAATTATACTTAACAACAACCAGGGCCTGTCAGGGCACAAAGCAGACTTCAAAAGCACATGGCAATATGGAACATTACATTTTGTTAAAGAAAGTGGGTCAATGGGCACTGGGAGCTTTACTGCAATGTGAATGGAGGTGGGGAAGCTAGAGTATAAGCATTTAAGAAGTGCTGATTAAGAAGTTTCTGTTGTAAGCCAGAGTAAGCAAAGAAATGTCAAGCATGCAACCTTCACAACAATAAATTCTAGATAAGGATAGTTTGGATAGGCAAAAGTATCATTTCAGCAGATAATTTAAGCAGGATTCTGGGCTCAGAAGACCAAACTTTAAAGCCAGTTGTAAACAGACTCCGTTGCTTCTGTTTGGAAGTCTGTTTAAGGCAATCTTCAAGAGACTTTAGAAGTGAAATCCTAAGCACAGTTACACCTTTCTAAGATCATTTATTTAATTGGATTTAGAAGGGTGTAACTCTGCTTAGGATTCCTGTGTACATTTCTTTAAAATGAACTCCACAACCATTATTTTCTTACTGGTATCAGTTTTTAAAAAACAACCCATTAATCTGATATAGCTAAAAGGGAAATCTAGAAAATCTCAGCAAGTCATATTTCATATGATACATCAAGCCTGCCATACCTGGCCACTAATGAGAACAGAGAGTTAATAGGAAAGCATGTTGTTTCTTTAGATACATATAGTGGGAACAAAACCCTGACCTAGATGGCCCAGGCTAGCCCAATCTCATCAGATCCTGGAAGTTAAGCAGGGTACTGGTTAGTACTTGGATGGGAGATCACCAAGGAAATCCAGATTTGCTACACAGAGGCAGGCAGTGGCAAAACTCCTCTGAACATCTCTTGTCTTTAAACCCCTATGAGGTTGCCATCATTTGGCTGAAACTTGACAGCACTTTTCACCACCACCAACAGGAACCAAAGTGGTTTACAACCTTGCCCTCCCCTCCTTCATTTTCTATTTCTGTGTGTGTAAAGTGCCATCAGTTGGCAGCCAACTTATTGTGATATTACAGAAATATGTATCTGTAATCAATTCTCTACCTTCTGCTTGTATGACTTATCAGGGGTGTCAAACTCATTTATAAGGAGGGCCAGATCTGACACAAATGGGACTTTGTGGGGCCAGGCCATGTGTTTCATAAAACGTAATGTAGCAGAGATATAAACTTTATAAAGGACACAGACACACAATTAAAGATAGTATGTTTAAGCTTAAAATACAAACATGCTTAAAACTCTTGTGATGTTTATTTAAAATGGAAAGGTGAGGGAATAGTGGGATTTGGCAATGCAAATTTTAAAATAAAGCATAAAGAAAAAGCACAAGGATCGCAGTCGAAACTAAAACTATAAACTGCTCTGATCCTAGGAAAACAATGAAATGGTATAGCAAGCTTCTCTGACCCCTAGATTCTACTCAGATTGGCAATGGCTGTCCAGTGTAATATCCTTCTTTGGCTGTGGGTTCCCAGGTTAGAGTACTCTCTAGGCACCAATTATCAGGTCCACTGAGCAAAGACAAGCTGGCTCAAAGCATCAACCCTTTATTTGCAAGAACACAACTCCAAGCAGCATGAGCTTTAGTTGGCTATAGGAACACTGGACAGTGAAACTGATCTCTACTCCATTGAAACACATTGCAGCACAGACAAAGTTGCAAGGAAAATGTGGAATGGATTGTCATTGCAACTTTGCTTCCTGCTGCAGCTGGCAAAGACAAGGCAGAAAGATCAAGGAACTTTGGAAGCCTTGGAGTTTCAAAGGGTGAGGACAGGAGGGGAGGAGAGGGGAGAAAAGAGCCCCATGGGCCTCATTAAAGCCCTGGGTGGGCTGGTTCTGGCCCATGGGCCAGACATTTGACACTCCTGACTTAGAAAGTTATGCATGCAGATGCCAAATTACTCATTGGGCATTTGGGTCTTCTTGACCCTTCTTGGGTTTCAGACTGTGAGATAATATGCCTTCGCATTTTCAGCTACAAGTGGTTACAACAAGGTCAAATGGAATTAGCATCTCCCCCCCCCCCCCTCAAAAAAAGGCAGCTGAAAAAAAGCAAACCATTCACTTGGTCTCCTTGTTTAGAACTAGCCACAGTGAAGGCATGAGGGTCCTAACTGCTGTATATGTATACTGCATTCAGTCTACGGCAGGCCTTCAGAAGCAAGAATTATGGAAGCATGAAATACTTAAGAGCACCAATTTTAAAGGGCATGAAGTATGATGGATGAAAACAACATTTCACTTGGTTTGAGTTTGTAAAGAAACAGATCAGATTATGAAAATAAAGTGGAAGAAAACCCCAGAAATTTGAATGTTGAAGTGCAGTTTAGATCTCAGATGCATAAACCAGGAAAAAGAGAGATGCTTCCCAATAATTAATAAATGCCAGCAGGGAAGCCATTATTTTCACTGGCCTGCTGCTACATACAATTGATTACGTCAATAATCCCCAGCAGGATAGGCATTAGAAAGCTAGCAGTGCACACTTTGAGAGCATTATTAAGAAATAGGCTGAAGACTGTTCCTGCTATCTGACAAATGTTCCAGCTTTCTAATAATACATATCCCGCTGTGGCTTACCAAGCAAAGGCACATTCATTTTACAATTCATTCTATATAATCTTTTAGAAAAATCAGAGATTTATTCACGAAGGGGCAGATTGGACACATGAAGTGGGAAGAGAGTCCATAATGCATAAAATGGAATCAGTATCATGTACACGTTAGCTGATTCTTGGTTGCATCTCTTTGTTACGCTCTACCACAACCAACAACAGTTCAATTTGAGACTTCACAGATAGGAGCAGGTTTGATTCCTAATGGCTTTAAGTTTCACAAGTGTTATGGGTCGCAGGCTGTGGTGAAATGGCTGTGGAAGCGACAAAAATAGCTTGCTGCTATTGAAACAGGAGTTACCAAGGCTAGGGTATTGATTTAGCCTCCCCCTGCTGCCCCCCATGGTATTAAATACACTTTACTTTCTTCTGTGTGAACTATGTTTGTGTTATGTGGTGTCAAGTTGTTTCTGATTTACGGTGACCCTATGAATTAATGACCTCCCAAATGTCCTGTGGTTAACAGTTTTACTCAGATCTTGCACACTGAAAGCTGAGGCTTCCTTTATTGAGTCATCTTCATTATAGGAAAATGCAAAGTGATGAATGAAAATACTTGGGGAAAACTCTCACCCCCTCAGCCCACTTTTACCACACTAATAAAAGCTTCGAATAGTATTTGAAATACAAAATTTTTGACAACCACACAAAAAAGCCATGATTGGAATATCTATCTTTTGTCAACTGCCTTGAGAAAATCTCCTGTTCCCTTAACAGATGTTTAATATTTGGAAATGGTCAGCTAAATCTGTTCATGACATAGGGGCATATAACATCTCATTAAGCCTCTATTAAAGGGGGAATATGTTTTTCCTTCCAGGAGGTTGGCAAGAAAGTAAAAGCTGGCAAGAAAGCAAAAGCAGTAGAATATTTGTAGATTTATATATTGTCCCTACTTTATACAATAGACTGGATAGGGTTACATCTTAATTGACTATGGAAGATCCATGGTGAAAAGTGATATTACCAAGTTCCTCTCTTGTCTCCCAGCAGAAGATGTAGCATGTTATTCTGGGAGTACATTTTCAGTTGACACTAACCTGAAGACTCCTAACCAAAGACAGAGCTATATTTTTCTAGGAAATTTGACTGTGAAATTGACATAACCATATTGAGCGATAGTTTCCTATGAGGACATACAAGATGACAAGTCTGGGCTTGTTAAATGGAGAGAAGTTGGCCTAATCATAAAAGATTTAAAGATACATATAATTGGTATAATTTAACATGTTATTTATTTACTTCAAATTTTAATACAATTTTTCCTTAAAGCTCAAACTGGTTTCCAAACATAAGTTTTGAGACACAATCATAATTAAAGTACCATTAGATAAAGTACCAATAGAACCAAGTATAAAATATATTTTATATTAATAATAGTAAAATTAATATTTAGCCAAAGACCCTGCTAAACTGCTTGCCCATTCACTTTCCCCTAAACTTAGAAGGAACCAAACAACAATCCCTCTACTCCCACTTCTGCTTCCAAATGGATAGAAGTGCCACAAGAAGATATTCTTGCTTGGGCTGAGGCTGTCTTTAACTTCTCAGAGCGGGTCCTCAACAGAAGACCACCCAGGCTTAAGAAGAGTATTTATATTCTTCAAGTACTTATTTACCTGAGAGGAAGACCCTCTCCCCATATATGCTATCAAGAAAAACAGAGGGGGGGGGTCATCTTATATTCATATATAAGATAAAGTACAGGAATCAAAATCCTTTTGTATATAACAATTTTTAAGGGGAATCATCTTTCCTTTGACACATTCCTAACCTTCCCTCATAACGGCCTCTTCTACAAACAGGCAATCGATTTCTTTTATGCTTTTGGGCTTGGGTAGAGGGCAGGACAGACTGCACATTGCAAAACAACAATGACATTTCCATTTTTGGGTTATGATGGTGACATCAGGGCTATTGAAGACATTACAGGATAGGAAGGGGGTATGAAAACCCACTTGTAACTACCAGTTTGCCTTTGTTCCCTGTGCCCTCCCTTTTCGCCAATTCTCCCTCTCCCTTGGGAGGGGGGAGAATCTGAAGGACTAAATTGGCCAGCAGGAAAAGATTAAGCACCCCCTCCACTTGCTTGCCTATTCACCCCTACAAATCTGTCTCCCACATTCACCTTATCTCAAAAAACACATGTTTGGGAACACGCATTTGCTCAGGCAACGTATAGTTCCAACCTGAGCTGTTAACACATTGCATGAAATATTTATTTCATCAAGCTCTAAACTGTAACTTTTCTTGTTAGCTGAGTATTATATTGTCAATTTCAAGCGTCTGAAACAGCTGCAAATTAGCCCATTACCAGCAGATGGTTTTAGTTTTTAGTTAAATACTATAATCCTGTACAGCAGGAAATCAGCTCAGGATTTCCTTTCAGTGCTGCCTGCCTCCTATGAGTGCTGTGGTGCAGGCTTTCACTGTCAACAAAATGATAACTCTTAAATTAAGATTTTAAACCTTTCATTTTTTCCCCCCAACACACACATTGTCACAAATACGTTAACAGACTAGATGCCTATCAAAGAAATCAGAGGAATCATTCACAGTGACAGCCAGAAGATCCCATCCATGGTTAAGAAGATGAAATTATGTTGTCTGCCATATGTTCTTTCTCCTGCATTGTATAAATTCAGGTAGCCCATCTGCTAAACTATTTTGCTGCCACTAGGCCAGGCGTAGCTATATTGTATTCACAGGGTACCGGTATTTTGTTAAAGCATTAGCATCTTCTGGAACACATTTCAAAACCTGAAACTATAGTAGTGCCCACCCACTCACTGAGTTAAAATATAACAAAATTAATCTAAAAATGACAGTTTGGAGGAATTTTCAGAAAAAATAGAATAGAAACACTGGATAATTTATATCTTTTAGCAGCAGATATTATTTTTCTTAAACGTTATATGTGATATAGGCTATGAGTCTAAGATAGGACTTTGCTGTCTGTATTTGAAATGTTTCCCTGGTTTGGTTGGAATGTTTGTGTTTCCCTTATGTGTCTGTATGGGCATTTAGAAAATGAAAGGGGGGGGGGCTAGTTTGGATTTTAAATCTTGCTCCTGAGTGTGCTGTGCCTTTTCTGCTTTGGAGGGCAGCCCTGCTTGGTGTTAAGTGAAATGCCTATGGGGAGGGCTGCTCCTGCTACAGACAAGGTGCTACAAGTGTAAGTGGAAACAAGGCTCAAGAACTAAGCCTCTGTCTAGAATGCAGGAATTTTTTTAAGAACAGTCAGCATTTCCATGTGAGAATCCAATTATGGCAAACAAACTTCCCTGAAAAACAGCATACTTGCAGGTTTGCTTTTCTGTTGCAATTCATTGCCATAGGGGAACAATTGTGCTCTGGGATGTACTGTCAGATTAAACAGGACAAGTGTGGCAAGCGCTTTGCAAAAACTGACTGCACACTTTTAAATATGCCCCAAAATATTCTATAACAGACAGGATATTCACAGAGGTTCCTGGACAGTAAATACAAAAAAATATTCCTTGAAGATAGAAAGTTTTAAAACCATTGCATTAAGTTAAAATGATGTATTTAATGTTACTTAGGTGAAACTGCGTGTCTCTTTCTGTTATCAGATTGTGTTCAAAGTTAAAAGAATGCCCAGATTTTCCATATGGCAGCTATTTTCAAAATTGCAGTGAACTTTTGAAAATAGTACTCCAATATGCTAGGCTTACCTAGAGTCTAAAGGAACCATACCTTTTTAAAGGAACCATAGAGTCTAGGAGAACTGAAGGTCCTGAAGTGATTGTACCAGATCTTAATGTTTAAGCCTAGCCTGCCTCAGTTGTGTAGAAAGCAGGATAGAGTATGATTTAAAAAACAGAATAAGTGGCTTGACTGAAGAGCACAGCCTTCTGGCTCATTATAATTGTACTTCTAGCCAAGGCTTCTTTTCACTTTTGGGGCTTGTCTGAGGGAAAATACCTTGGTCAGACAGTGAAAGAAAGCTGCAAGGGGAAAATTTAACAATTCATGTGTCACTTTTTCTCTTAATATTGGACCTTGTTATATTTTTCTAAATGAAGGGATGGATTCAGATGTAAACCCATGGATCTGTCACTGGTGATTTGTACTGTGCCCTTCTAATTGTCAAGGACAGGGAACTGAGAACATGGGCAGAAGATTGCCAGCTGCCACCAGGTAAATGGTAAGTCTATATGGCAGCTACCTGTAATGCTGCATGAGAGTGTGTATGCACAACTCCATTAAGAGGCAGATAAATACATCAGAATGTAAATGAGTGAAGGAAAGCAGAGTCTCTGTAACACAGGAAATGGGAGCTGCAGGTGACTATACTGTGGAACAGGTGCTTGGCATCTACTAATCACACAACTAGGATGATCCGAAACTAGACAAAGTCACCACATGCAAACAGTTTACTTCTCTTTCCAAAATATTGCATTAGTTTTCAGGTCACAAAACCTATCCACTCAGTCTTGGAGAAAATCTTTAATAAAATTCAATTAAGGAAAACATTAAGGGAAAATATAATGTGTGGGGATAGTTTTACCTTAGGCCGAAGCATCACAGGAAAAAATTAGAAAATTTAAACAAGTTTTGACAACAATACGTTGCAGCATAGTAGGTTTATTTGCCAGTAAGCATCCAGGAAGCATTAATTTGGGTATTTGCATTATTCACATGCCAATGCAGCCATTCATGTGATTATTTGTTGTTGTTGTTGCAAGATAGCCAATGTAGGCAATATTCAAGTATCTAATTTGCCTTAGAATGTGCAGTCATTGGTTTGTTCTGAATATGTTTGAATTCATATTGATAGCATGTTTTGCACAGGAAGACTTGCTTGCTATTTTATCTTCCCAGCAGCATGAACTGTCCTTAAGCAGCCATCTTGGCTTTGCAGATTATTTTTTTTTAAAGAAAGAAATGAAGCTGGTATAAAACCATTATTGTCTGTCCTGTGGACACTCAATCCACTATTGTCTCTTTTTTTCTTCATGGGTTTTGGTAGTGTTTTCAAAAAATCTGAAATTTTCTTTTAACTAGAGGTGATAGCGAGATCAAAGTAATGAATGTACGTGAAATGATTCCTCAGCAACACCTACTTTAGTTATCTCAGGATACTGACCACCAAAAAGGGTATGCCAGAAATCCCATGTGAATAAAAACCACATGGGACAGAGGCTTTGTCAAGGAGTGGAACTAGGTGTGGTCTAGCTAAAAAGCTGGTAGGATCCAACCCTGGTATCTTCAAGTTAATGGCATTACCATAAATGATCAGGACCGGCTCGCCCACTAGGTGGTTGCCTAGAGTGCCAGCAGGGCGGGGTGCCGAATTCGGCCTTCCTCCCTTTGCCCTAGGCAAATGCCTAGTTTGCCTGCTCCCCAGCCTCCTTCTCCCTCCCTTCCCCTCCAGGTCTATTTCAATGCCCAGGAACTAGCAGTGGAGTGCCACGCTCCCTGGCTATCTAACAGCGCGCCCCCCCCCCCCATCGACCAGCTAATCAGTGGGTAAAACCTTGCAAGAGGCTCCGGGCTCCTATGCTGGTCTTCCTGCACGCTGTCAGTGCCAGGTTGAAGGGAAGCAGCAGCAAGAAGGACCAGAAAGCCAATGAAAATGTGGCCGCAGCTGCAGCCTGCTCCCCACTTCTTTCCCAATCCAGACAACTCAGAACAATGCTTCTTCATCTTCTATCCTTTCTGTTTTTGGGATGCATTACTGAAATCTTCATCACTTGGCACATCACAAAGACACTCGAGGTTCACCTGGATTTCTGTAACTTCCTAATCACTATCAGGTTGAGCCTAGACCTACAGCAAATCCACTTTCTTGATGCTACAGTGCAATGGACATATGATCACTATCGTTCAACTGTGCAATGGACATACAATCAATAGTGGAAATTCTTGTCTACATGCTTCATGGTACCATCTGCAGTACATCACATGGCCTGTCCTACCTCAGTCAGCTCCTTGATTTACAGTACATGCAGGCCTCCTTACAGAGACACGGGCTAGAAATTAGGTCCTACTAACAAATTCATATCCCAGCTATGCCCCCCCCTTCAGCATTATTTTAATTTATTTATATTTTATTAGATTTATATTTTGCCCCTCCCCATTACAGGCTTAGGGCAGCTAACAACTGATAAAAACAACAAAATGTAAAACATTAAAACAGTAGTTTGGAATAATATAAAATTACAGATCTTAACTAATCTTTGGTGATCATGGCGCTCATAATGTTGGTACAGCAATGTCAGCCAATATTGTCAATCCTTTGGTTTAGCAGCTCTTTCTTCTTTAGTTGTTGAATGCCATGCGAAAAAGTTCAATCTTGCAAGCCCTGCGGAACTGTGGTAGGTCCCGCAGGGCTCTGATGTTCTTGGGGAGTGCGTTCCACCACGTGGAAGCTGCTACAGAGAAACCCTGGTCCTGGTGGTAGTTAATCAGCCTTCCTTCGGTCAAGGGATCATTAAAAGATTCTGAGATCCTGAATGCGGTGTTCTCTGGGGGACATGTGGGGACCTGATAGCAATGATACCATCAAGAGGCTTATTCAACTAAGAGCCAGTTTGCTATAGTGGTTAAGAGTGACAAACTCTAAATCTGGAGAACTGGATTTGATTCCCCACTCTTCCATATAAAGCCAGCTGGTTGACCATGGGTCAGTCACAGTTCTCTCAGTTCCTTACCTCACAGGGTGTCTGTTGTGGAGAGGAAGGAAAGACGACTGTAAGCTGCTCCAAGTCTCCTTCATGTAGTGAAGAATGGGGTATAAAACCAACTTTTCGTCTTCATCCATTCATCTTCCAATGTAATATAAGCTATGCATATCAACAAGTCCTTGTGCTGCGCTGTCTACATTGATCTCTATGCAAAGGAACAAATGGACACAAATCTGACATTAAAAATCACAATGTGAGAAACAGCGTGAGAAAATTTAATTTTTCCAAGATGCTCTGCCACTTATTTGAAAGTCACCATTATTCAACAATATAACCACAAAGGGAGATTCAAGAAATTGATCAAATATAATGTACCAGGATATTTAATTGTATTAATCAAGCTTTGGATTAAAAACAGTGTTATATCTGTAGGTATTGAACTAATTAAGGTTTTAGTATCATCAGTAACTCCTGTTATGGCCACCATGCTTTCCTTGCTGTGTGTAGGCCTTCTGGACAGTAGGTTTGCTGGCAGTGAATGTTTGTTTCTTGGTTTTGCTTCTAAACAGCCCCCCCCCTCCACTGCAGTCACTACCTTATTTTTTACAAAATTTGGGCTTCCAGAAGAGAACGCTTCTTCATCTTCCTTGCACTTCCACTCTCAGGGAATTTAGGGAACTACAAACTGAGTCCTGCTTTGGTCCAGATTGCTGAGGGTCACTATGTCCTATGCAAGTATAGCGAATCCCTCCCATCTCCCCAGCTGTTCATGAGCTTTTGTGTGAGTCAGAGCTCACTTCTTCAAATGCTATGAAGAGAAAATTATATTCCATATTTTAATAGATAAAATTACCAAAGGGGAGTGAGGGAGCCACATGTGCATTGCCAAGGGGAAACCACTCACTTCCGCTTGCTTCAGGCGCAGTTGGCCCCTCTCTGCAATGCTTCCATTGCCATAGCAAGCACATTGACTTGCCACCTGAAGTTGTCAGTCTGGCAAAGGATTTTTTTTTTTTTTGGGGGGGGGGGGTTCAGCTTCACTCTTAGGTAGAAATCCCAGATAGCAGTATGCACCTGAGCTTTGCACAGAAATGTCACAATATACCTTTTCCATTTGACAGCTCTTTGATCAGAGTTCACATTTTTTTTCTTCTCTACACCATTTAAAACTGTAAATGGTTTGGCACCAGGATATCTAAAGGTTGTCATATTTCATATGTTCTTGCTCAGTCTCTAATATCTTAATCTGCCAACCTGCTCTGCCTTCCTTGTTTTTCAGAGGTAAGTTGGATGGCAGTGGGAAACACAGCCTTCTCAGATATGAATCTAACTTTGGAATGTCTGGAGGAACATCTGTAATACGACCAGATGGATTTCTAGGGGCAGATGAAAACACATTTTATACACTCAGAATTTAAAGTAAGGTCTGTGGTAGTAGTAGGATTATGATTGTAGTACGATTATTGGAAAAAAGGAAAGGTCTCCTGTGCAAGCACCAGTCATTTCCGACTCTGGGGTGACGTTGCTTTCACAACATTTTCACGGCAGACTTTTTACAGGGTGGTTTGCCATTGCCTTCCCCAGTCATCTACACTTCCTCCCAGCAAGCTGGGTACGCATTTTACCGACCTTGGAAGGATGGAAGGCTGAGTAAACCTCGAGCTGGCTACCTGAAAACCCAGCTTCAGCTGGGGGTCAAACTCAGATTGTGAGCAGAGCTTAGGACTGCAGTACTTCAGCTTTAACACGCTGCGCCATGGGGCTCTTGGTGCAATTATTGACTTCGTAGTTATTTAGTTTCTGATTTTTTCTGGTTGTACATCTTTTTAAACTTGTACTTTAATATGTTTTATTCTGTTTATGTTTTTTTCAGTTTTGTTTTTAAACTGAAACTTTGTATTATAGTAATTTTAATTGTATTCTGCATGTTGCTAGCCATCATTGGAACCAGTCTTTTGGTTCTGGTTAGGATTATAAATGGTATCTTGCTAAGTGAAAAATACAATTAATATCTTTTAAGGTGTCACAAGACTCATGTTATTTTTTGGTAAGAGAAAGGAACGTTATGTTAGTACTAGGAGGACTGAAGTGAAAGCAAGTGCCCTTTGTTTATTTTATTTTCTTCAATTTATATCCAGCCCTCCCCACAAGTGGGCTCAGGATGGATTACAAGGTCACATAGGTATCATGGCAGACAAAATCCAGACAGTTAAAATTTGAAAGTTTAAACAATTAAATTTTTCAGTAGTATCATATAGCAACAAGAACTGGAATAAAAGTCACCTCAATGGGCTATACAGATAAGGCTATGCCATGTCACAACACAAAGTTAAGATTGCCATTTGACCATTGAGGGTAAGTAGTTCTTCATTTTGTGAAAATGTTATCTTGTTCTTATTTCATTGTACTCTATTTTGCATAACATCATTTTCTGTATTGTTTAAGATATTGTGCTTAGTTCTTATGCTTTGTTTTCAGATTTCTATAATCGGGGCCATTTTGTAGAAAAAGAGGTGCTGGAGCTCATTAGCATAATTTCAATTATAATTGTCATAATAAAACCTTACTCCTATCATACTTCTAAAATTTCTTTCTCCTATGTGGTCACAGTGGCATGATGAAGATTATCTGTCTGCTTTATATGTTTTGGTTATTTTCCCTTTTTTTGGTGGGAAAAAATATCAGAAAATTTGTCAAATCTTAGAGGTCAGCAAAATTCTCACAGAGGGTTTGAACAATGGAGTCCAGAAACAAATATTGGGGGTGGGGGGTGGGGGGAGAAACAGCACAATATAATTTACAGGTTCCGGAGGTCTGCTCCTGCCCAAAATGTGGTCTGTCTGTAATACTAGTCCTATTACATTGCTTATTAGTTGTAGCTTTTATTGATTGCACTGACAAACATTGTGTACTCTTCCTTGAGTCTCAATGAGAAAGTCAGATTGTAAATAATATAATGAGTCATCACTAGGCAGTCACATGTAGGAGCTTATGAAACCATATGAAGCAGGGTCAAGTGGACATAAAATGCAAGAGTTAGAGAGCAAAATGTAATTAGGTTAAATTCAAATGTAATCAAGGAAGTTCAATAGCAGTAATAGGCCATTTCTCTGGCTTTGCTGAGCTAGTTAACACCTGTATAACTATGGAGTCTGAAGTCCTTGTTCAGCCCTCAAGGGGAGATTGTGTTAGTCTAGTTCCCTTTCAGTCTCCCTTTTGAAGTGTTGTGAGGCTTTTTTTTACTGGAGAGTAATGATTTTTAAATCAGCAACTTAGGAGGCCAAAATATACTTACACTGGTTTGTGAATACTGCCATTTTTAATTGTGTCTATTTGTTGTTTTGCATAGGAACTGACCATCCTGTGTAGAAAGCAAGTAGATATTGTTAGATTTAGCTATATGTCCATGGACCCCTGAGAGACTTACGATATTATGCTGTGTGCATCTTGAAGTTCTGGGTTCCAATGACAACAATATCAGGCTGTTTAAACTCCCGTGCCTTTAGACCAAAAAGTTCCACAATGGACTGGGAAGCATTAGCTAGGTGGGCAATTACTTTAATGAAATCAAGGGCTTGTGGATGTGTATACTTTTGTTTTGAGCAGCAGATCCATTATCCTCTATCATAAACTGCTTCTGGAACACATGGGCTGTTTTTACACTGTAAACAAGATCCTGCACTGCAGTTATACCTCTATATTTACTCAAGTGGTTTTATTATCTAGTTTCATCTGCCATATTTTAAAATGACAAATTGACACACCAAATTATAAAAAATTATGAAATTCTATGGTCATAGAAGAATATTGAACACAAATGCAATAAGGCATCGCTGCTAGCCTTATTTTTAAGCCAGAGTGTTTTTTCCTAGCCCTTCTACTGTTTCCTATCTAGTATGTAAACGTATGTTTGTAGTCTAACCAAATAATGTCTCTACTCCAAACAAACCTCTGGTGTTTTCTTCCCATTTATTATAACCATTAAACAATATATAATAGCTCCTACAAACTCTGGGTAACTAAAGGAAATAGAAGTTAATCCAGCTTTCCAGTAGAGCACCACATACTACAATATGAATGGCCTACTTATTTTTAAATACCAAATATAGAAATATCCTCTATAGTATTTTTAAGTAAGGCTTCAAATTTAGCTTGTAATAAGGAACATCTGTGCCCTGCCATAAAAATGTGGGGTCTTTACTTAGTAAAACCTCTAAGGGAGTTATTTTTAAGGATTCAGAAGTAAATTATATTTGCTTCTCCCTTGTGCTGATTTAAAAAAACAACAACCCTAGTTTCTGAGAGACCTCCTAAAGGGCAAGAATAAAAGGAAGCAAATATCTTCTAAATTTATAGCTCTTGAGTTTTAATGGAGCATTTGTCAGTAACCACAAAGGTTTCAGGTTAAAAACTACAACTTGGGGAAACCTGCAGAGGAGCACCCTTTTCTCTGTTCCCAAGCCTTGGAGAACCAACTGGTAGTTCACTAGATTGGCTTCTCTAGATCACATTTCTTGCCCTTTCTTTTGAGTAATCATGGAATATTTGTACAAGGAACAGCTATTTTATCAATAATTATACAAGCAACTCTTCTTCATCTCAATACCTGCTATTAAATCAATTATGTCAGAGATTTTTTAAATATCCCCTTGTTATTTTT
Organism: Heteronotia binoei; assembly: GCF_032191835.1. Taxonomy (NCBI): domain Eukaryota; kingdom Metazoa; phylum Chordata; class Lepidosauria; order Squamata; family Gekkonidae; genus Heteronotia; species Heteronotia binoei. Next base: position 39,194,021 of record NC_083226.1, read on the forward strand.
TATAAAAAAATAAACCATGTTTAATAATTGGAGAGGTAATCTGGTGGAGTAAACAGTTCATGACATGTTTTTTCTTTCTGGAAAAGGAATGGTTTGGCTCCCTTGAATGAGTTATCTGCTGCTATGGCTCTGCAAGAATTTTTAAATCTAACATATTTATATTTACAGTATTTATGCTGCCGCTCTCAATAGAAAAGCAAAAAATATAGTTAAACCGATTAGAAAAATCCACCACATAAAGCCAATAAAATTATGTATGTATTTAAAACATTTCTGTGTCAGCTTTCCACCCAAATGGAGTCTCTAAGGCAGTGAACATCAAATGTGACAACAAGCAACAATTTAAAAGCAATATAACATAGGGAAAAAAAACATTCACAATCAGAGGGGTGATCACAATTAGAAGGCAAGGGAAAACAGGAGACCATTATGTAGTAAATGGTATTGGTATTATTTGTACAGAAACAATCTCATACATTCAAAATAGGCAGGATTAGCACAGAATAGGGAATGTTAAGTGAAATATTACAAAACTGAAAACACTGAACTCTTTTTGCAAAAAAATTACAATAAAAGTTATTTAAAACATTATATGTGTCTATAGTTTACACAGGAATTATTATCTAATGCTGTGGTTGTCTTACATAAAATTTTAAAATACTGTATACTTTGAGTAAAACCCAGCCTTTGATTTCGTTTGTTTGGAAAGGGGTGAAAAATAACAGGGTTTTTTTAGTGAGCCCCAAATTTCCCAAGTCTTCCATTTATGATCATTAACTTTTTCAGACATTCCTCAGACTTCTTCATGCTGTACATTTTAAGTGAGAAAAACTTTGTCTCAAGAAGAATTTCACTTATTCTATAGAGACATATATAGATTTTTGTCAGTGTCCCCAAATTTCACACTTGAAAAGCCTCAGACTTTTCCCACTAGCTACATTTGTAATGAGCAAAATGTTTAAGACAAGGTTTTCTCAGTCAAAAAGAGAAAATATTTCACAGCTCCCCCTCCAGTTCTTTCCAAAAGTTCCTTAGGGGAAAAAAAAGAAACAGTTTTCTCCATTTTTTCCCCCAGGAGCTTTCATACCTCTAGGTGTGACCTCATCTGGTTAGTAACCTGAGACTGTGATCCTGTTTCTTCTAGGATATTTCAATGTTGCTGACTACTCAGCACTTAATACTGCACCATATCCTCATTTTATTATTCTGTAAAAATCATTTCCCCACCAATGACAGAAGTGGGTGACATATAATGATCACTTTGGATTTGTCTCCAAAATGTCATCCAGGGATTCTGGCCTTTTTGCATGCTTCTCTTCCAGCCTGCAGTCCCCATTCTTATAAGTAATCAATACAGGGGGACTTTTCCCATTCATCCTCCAAATCTGTCAGCCTTGGTGACCATTGCTAAAAATCCTTGCTTTGTGTTTTCCTTTTCAGATGTGAAAAGAGCAACATTTTAGTCAATTTCGCAGTGCTTCACCCAGCACTCTTTGCTTCTGTAACATTCTGGACTATTTCAAGCTGTTTCATGGAGTCCTTTATTATTTTAAAGTGATCTGTAGTTTATGCTCCTCTCCTCCATTGTTACTGTAATTAGTGCTAATTAAGTATTTCCTGATTTCATTTCCTTATTGCAGTCACAGGCTGTTCAAATATAATCAGGCAAGGGACTGCATAGCAGGACATTTTAAAATGGCTGTGCAACCCGGAAATGGCGGGGGCATTACCAGCCAAATGACTTCAACATTCCTCTTTCCAAGTGCATCAATAGCATTTTCTCCTAGCGCACCAGACAGATGAATGGTGCAGTTCTGTTCAAAGCCAACGACATTGCTACAAACCAAATTTGAAAAAAGATGATGACAACACAGAAAATGTATAGGTGCAACAGTCTGGGTGCCACCGCATCCCTTATAACCTTGTAAAGGAACAGTGGCAATTCCAGACAAAATGTCTAATGTGGAAGCAGCCTGTATGTGTGTTTAGGTCTCAGACCCTGATTTAGGCATAAAAGAAAATAGGTGTGACAAGTGGGCAGGATTTGGGTTGGCCAGGTCTGGCATATATTAAAAAAAGGAACCTTTTTTGTCAACAGAACAATGCCATTTTATTTTTGTCATTTATACTCCATTTGTTTCACCGGACTCAAAGTAGATCACACAATGTGAGACAATTAAATGTGAGACAGATGGGGCATCCAGTAAACTATGCAATAGGATCTGGACTGCAGATACAACATTTAAGTATTGCACTTCAATTTCTCCTGCTCCAACAACTGATCTCAGGAGCTTGGAGCACACACATCCCACACTAGATTAAGATTCAACCATTCTCACCGCCATCTGATATTAACACTGATTCAGATTGGTCTCTCCTAAATTAAAGCAGTAAGATTTTTATGTTACATCTCCTTATTTGAAAAGACTAAGAATGTGGCCTCTATAAACAAGTTAATCCTTATTGTCCTTCACTGGCGCAAACCCATTGTGGTGAATAACACTGGGGACAGGACAGTGCTTTGAATATCAGAGCCTGATAGGATTTGTACGCACACCCCTGACTCATGTTTTTAGAATGCTTGTTGCTGACAATACTGCAGCATTATGGACTAACTAACCTGTTGGGAAACACTTCATATATTTGCAAGGTAGTTGTGATTTGTCCCAGTTCTTCCAGTTTTCATGTGTGTTTGAGTATTTCTCAGAGACATCTAGCTGCATGCAGGAGATAGAATACTGGACTCATTCAACAAGATAGTGCTCTTTATGATTACAGCAAAGCTCTCAATGATAGCTGATCTATAAAGTAATGTAAACTGACACCAATTAAATCAGTTGGAAAGTTGTTCTAGATAGCACAGCTAATCCAAAACCCAGCAAGGGTTGAGTGCCTGGGGACCGTAGCTGGTAAGGGCCTACACATGCTGTAATAATCTTCTCTGTCTTCTGAGTGCTCAAAATAGCCACTGGGGAGGGCAACTTTAATAATGTAAAATTATGTGAATATTACACTCTGAATAGGGAAAGGGAAGCTTCCCTCTGTTTCACATTTTAGGTCAAACTAGAAAAACTCAACCCACCTCTAAAACAAATAATCCAATTTTAAAAATTTATTTACGGTACTTTCAATTATACACTGCCTTTCTTTCCACCTGGGCCCCAAGAAGGCTTACAGCATTCTCCTCTCCTCCATTTTATCATCACAACAACCCTTTGAAGTAGGTTAGACTGAGAGAGTATGACTGGCCAAGTTCAGCCAGTGAACTTCCAGTGAACTGGGGATTTGAGCCCTGGTCTCTAAGATATTAGTTCAGTATGAGTAACTACTACACCACACTAGCAGTCATGCCAAGTACTCTTTGCCAAAGCTACTGGAACAGAAATCTAAAATAGATGTGTATTGTGCCACATTACAGTCTGAATTCCACTTCTACCAAGTGACCATCCACTAAACCTTTATAAGCTTTTCCTCTGGTTATACTGCTTGTTTGGACAGAGACAAAGTCAGACCAGTGACTCACACAAAAATGCAGCAAGAGCCACCCACTGAAAATCTGGTTCCATGTGATTGGATCATTCAGTCCCTCCTGATGCAAATGTAATTGCTGATTTAGCTATCCTCCCAAAAGGCTGACTGGAGGCACACCTTCCACTCAATTTGCATGAAACTGCCTACGTTGACAGGCTATTGTGCAATCCCCCATAATTTCCCAGGCATTCAAAAGGAGAGCATTTACAGAGATGGGGCAAACATTTAAGATAAGAAAGGGCAATTCATGACTATCCCAGTGTATCCCTCAGTCCAGTAACCTTGAGATGTGTAACTACTATGCTGGAGCCCCACACATCCCAATACAAGGGCCCTTAGTTATCTGAAGGACTACAGATGAACGAAGTGGCAGACTTAAACGTACTGAAACCAATGACTTTATGCACGACTTCCTCGTTTTACACGGCAACCCTTTAAACCCTTTAATCAGCATTTGGATTATCAAGTCATACCCCTTTAAGAACAGTCTGTGCTTTTCTATAGACAAGACTCCCGTACAAAACAGTTTGGTGAAAGCAACCCACCGATTATGACATAGATGGGTTTTTAAAAATACCAAAACGGAGGAAATAAATAAGACATAGAATCATTTCAGGGCACTCTTTTACAGCAGAAACGCTTGGAAGCGCATTACTTTAAGTTTTCCTCAAGTCAGGGTAGTTAAAACAATCCAAACACCCATAGTATTCAACCTAACCAACACAGCTGAACCAAGAAGTTAAATAAATAACTTTGCGAGACCAATTTGAAAACACAGCTAGGCTAGAATTGTACCGATTCGTTATGGAGCCTCTTCCCCACCCCTCGGAACGCTCCTGTCGTGACTTCGGATTACTCTCCCCGCCTCCCTACCCCGACGGGGAGAAACAAGCAGGCGGCTCTGAGAGAGCAAGCGACGCACCCCGCCCACGAGGAGCACGAGCAGCAGCAAAGCGCCCTTGTTGTTGTTGCTGACGCCATCGCGCGCCCAACCACTTCAGTCTCGTGAGCGCGCGCCTTCCACGAAGCAAACGGCAGTTGGCGGTTCAAAACGAAGCCGGTAAGCGCGCACGCGCACCTCGCGTAACCGCCTGGCCTCGACTCCCCCACCCCCGCCCTTCCCTCTCCCCCAGCTGACGCTTGGGTGTGTCCCGAAAGCCTGGTAAAGACAGGAGGCGGGGCAGGCAGAGCGCAACTACCACGCATGCGTGCGGCCGGCAGACCCGCCCCCTCCTCCGCCCATCCTTTCTCGTTTTCCTACAGTGAGGCGGCCGCTTCGCTCCTTTTCCCTTCCCTCCCCTTTTCGGCGTCCCGTCCCTCGCCGCTTCCTTCCTCCTGTCTGTGCCATGGATGGGTAAGTACCTGCCTCGCCCTGTCGCTTGGGAACGGGCGGACTCCACCCGCCTGTTGAAGAAGGAGGACCCCCCCCCGCCTTCTTCCCACCTCACGGGGCCACCCTGCGCTTGGCCGGCGGCTTCTCTTGCATTGTATCTACACCATATCCGGGGTGGGGGAGGAGAACGGAGGTAAGGGCGGCGGGGGGGGGGAGAGACGTATTTGGAGTGAAAGAAGTGGGGCTTGCGAGGGAGAGCTGGGAAGTGAGGTGCTCTGTGTCGGGGGGGGGTAAGGTGCGACTAGCGCAGGTAGAGAAGTGGGAGGAGGGCACCAAAGTAGCTGGGGCAGGGATGTGGGAGGAGGGGAAGGAAGGGTTAGTATGGAGGGGACGACGAGTTAAGAGAGCTTGACTTCTCTGCCAGCGAAATCCCCCCTCCCCGCCCCCCCATCCATGACCCCAGAGCATTTATTTTCTCTTCCCCCACCCCATATCTCTTCTCTCTCCCTTCCTTGGGAAAAAAGGAAGAGGGGTCATGAGGAGTTTGTAGCCAGAGCTGCTTCCAGGGGAGGTGAAGATGAAGAAAACAACCTCCCCCTCCTTCCTTGTTCTCCCTCCCTGTCTCCTGAACCTGGAGCGGGGTGGGAGGGGGGGATACGGGGAGGGAAGAAACTCTTTTAACTTTTCCCTCAGGTATAGCTGGCCCTGTCTGCCTTAAACTAATTGCTGGGTTTATTGCACTTGGAGCAAAGTCGCGCCATGCTGTTATTGGGAGATCTTTTCTTCTCTTCTAGCCCCCCCCCCCACACCTTCCTGTCTTTAAAAAGAAAAACACCCTGAAACAAAAAGTATTCTCGAAAGAGCAACAGATTTCTCTTCCTTCCTTCTCTGCTTTCTCTCCGTCTTTTTTTTCTTTTTGGTGGGGTGTATGTGTGATAATAAAAGAGCGAGACTGTCTCGAGGAAAACTCGATAGTGGGATTTGTTGCTGTGGCCTGTTGATATAGGCGCGAGTGTCTTTTAGCAAGGAGTTTTGGTGCTGCTCCCGGATTGAAGGGGGGTGGGGGTGGGTGGGACTGAATGAAAACATGGTTCGTTTTTTTCCTGATTCCATTTTGATCTGCTGGCAAATGAAGTGCGCATTAGTGGGGGTGGAGAGAAGGAATTGCATTTATGACTTAGATGAAACAAGCTGGTTCTAGGGAGTGAGAAATAAACTTTGCAGTAGCGGAAGCAACTGGAGTTCTTCCTTGTTGCGGGTTGGAGATAGTGACATCAAGGATGAGAGACAGCCACAGAAAGGGGCAGTTGTTTCAGCGCACTGTGCTTCTGTTCCTCTTGGTATTTGGAGAACCAGGAAAGAAAGAGCGCCGCCTTGAGTTAAAGGTTGCAGATGTGTGCAAGAATTAAGTGCTTAAAAATGAAGGTTAAGAACTAAAAGGGTTTTTTAACCCTTAAGATAGCGGTGACTGTATGCCTGGTATAGTGCTTTCATAAGGAACAACTGGAGAAGCTTACAGCTGTAATCTTTACTTGATACTGATGAAGTCCATTAACTAATTAGAACTCTGCCCTCTCATGGCCATGAAACTGAACTCTGTGTTTCCATCAGCAATTTTGGCTCAGGTGTTTATCATCTGACGAAATGTTTCAGTGCCTCCTGTGTGCCTTTTTAATACCATCCTATGTCTATTCATAAATTGGAGTTTTTATGTACTGGTTTTTCGGACTTATTTGATGTATAATAAGTAACTTATATAAACTTTTCAGATGATTCCTATGACTAGAATTACAGAGATATGACAGTTGTTTTATACTAATAGGCAGTAACCCACTAAATTAATATTAAGAATGCTAAGTAAAAACTTTATCATAAATTCTTTGCACCTTATTGCTTGCTTGGAACTTAGGTGAAGAGTTGAAATTGTTTGGTGATGCAAAGATATGATGCCTGATTTCTCTATGTTTATTACTAAGCAAATTGTCCTCAAACTGGAATGTAACTTAAGATCAAACCGGGCAGGATGGAGATTGTATATTTGTCTTTAAAAAGCCAAACTACTCCAAAGAGTCTCAGAAAAAATGCCTTGCCTTTGTGTTAGTTTGTCAATATACTGTTGATATACCACTTCTCTTTTCTTGGAGTATCTAAGACCCTAGCCACCAATAGAAACACAAAGATACTATATAAAAAAGACGAAAAACTAATCATCTCAAAATCTTAAGTACACCAACAATACTGTCCTTTCAAGAGTATTTTGGAATAGGTAAGTTGGAAAGCCTGCCAAAGTAGTGCTCATCAGTTAATGGTAGCATCTGAGAACGAAGGCTGTTCTGTGAGTATTCGCTACTATATTTCAGATGAGGTGGGGTCCCATAACAGAACATCAGCAATTTTCTGTGTCTGGGCACGCTCATACTTGTGCAAATGTTATTTTCTTTTAAAGCTAATAATGGCATGAATAGAGTCTGTTATTTCTGCTGGTTAAAACCATGCCAGAGTGGAGGGATAGAAAGCCCCTCTCTCCCACATTCTGAGCCAAATTAGTGGTGCATGCAGCCATAATTCAGTTTTTAAAGACAAAATGAGATAATCTAATTTGACCCTTAAGCCCTTTGCATGATCCAAGCATGTGCATTGTGTGTGAGGTCGCTAGGCTTAATGAGTAAAGAATTATATTTTTGTAAAGTGTTTAGTGTTAAAGGTTAAATTGCATGCAGAATCTTGCACGGTTCATGCTAAAAAAAGGACAAAAAGTGATGCAAAAACATGACAATATGTGTTAAAGTTCAGGTTTCTTGGTCAAGTGATGTATCAGATAGTGTGGCTGTAAAGATTGCAGGATGGGTAGCATCTTTTGAAACAATCAGTTCAGTGTTATATGAAGAAGCGGCAAGAATAGAAAGATTTTTTTTTCCTGGCACTTGAAGACCTTTGAAATCCATAAGCCTGCATTCTGTTTCACCAAATAAGTTGGTATAACCAGCTTAATTGCCTCGTTAGTTTTGTGTCTTACTATCACAAGGTGATTTCAGAAATCATTCAGTGTAGCGAGGAAAGAAACGAGAAAAAGAGTCAGGCAAGCATATCTTTAAAAGTGGTAACTAAACTGAAAGCTGGCATTTTTCTTTCAGTTTAAGAAACTTAAACTCAGGTTTCATTGGTTGTGGTGTTTTCAAAAGAAATGTAATATGATAGAATAAGAATAGTATATTTAATTTTGTTTGGTGCATCAGTGGAAAGGGCTTTCTGAAAACAAGATTTTGAACTAAGATATGTGTTGATATGAGCAGTGCTTTTCAGTGTACTTCTGAGTCACTTAGGATCCTGCAGGTCACAGTGGATAGAATTTTTATGGGTAACCTAGACTGGTTAGGCTGGGTCACTAATCACATTTACTTGCTTCAGAAAGATAAGCAAGTAAAACCTTCAAACAAAAGCAATGATAATTAAATGTTTGACTTCTGATGTGATAGTTACACAATTCTCTGCATGAAATCAAGCAAGAAGTCTAGAAATGCAGCTTAACCGTTCAACCTCTATTAAACCACATTGATTGGTGTTACAAACTGTTCAGTTATACCAAGGCAAAGCAAGTATCTTTTAGTGAAACTTCCATTTTAATTCAAAAGTAAATATAGCTCTGTACCGAGTGTAATTCAGCTATGACAATAGGTATTCTGCAGATTTTGTATTGTGTATAATTTTCAAGAAAATACTTTGTATTTTGCATAAGATGGAATTTCTGCTTGCCAGTTTTGGTGATGTGATATTGCTGAGCCCTAATACTCCCCCATACAAAACCCAATATAATTAGACTTGCATCTGTTTTCGGCCTTAATTCTTTCTATGCATTTCAGGCAGTTTTTCTGCAATTGTGTTGGACAGATGACTTATTTGAGGCAGGAGAAGCAGAGATTCTTAAGACAAATGTCTGGTCTGGGGGGATTATATCTGTTTGGAATGTTACATATTTTCCCTCTGAGGCGTAGGACACCTTGTGGGTTATTCTCAACCCATCAGTAGGGAGGCAGGACTAAGTTTTCAACTTCCTGTTTCCGTTGGAAGTCACCCTCAACTCAGTTCTTTTCCTGCCACTGTAGGGAGAGCATTGAATATAGGATCGTCTGCTACTATTATTCTCTTCATCTAGATACTTTTGCTCAATTTCTTGATCCTTTGCTACCTATCTACTTATCATACTGTTCTATTGTCTAATCCTCCCTTTTATCTTTTCCTCTGACAAACTTTCAGTATTTCCTTTCCCTGGCCGGGAGTCACCTTTGGGTGTCCCAACTGCCATTTTGTGCCCAGTACTTACTTCTAACAGACCTTGAGATCGTCGTGGGCTCCTATGAACGAGGCACTCCGAGGATGACAGCTTCCTCTCCTGCAGGGAGTGTGAGCCTTTGAGCGAACAGAGGGTTAGTGGAGCCGACAAGACCCAAGAGAGGCTTGTGCAGATCTCCCCATAGTTGCCACATTCACACGGCGCCGCAGAAAAGTGCGCCAAAACGGGCTGCAAAGAGAAACATGCCCCAGCAAAACAGGCCGCAAAGAGAAACATGCCCCAGGTCTCGGGCCATCCAGATCCTTCCCAGTCCGGTGGAGATGGTGAGGCATGTGAGCAGGCTGTTTAATGGGCGGTAGAGCGCTAATTTCAGGGCCCCGATCCATGGCAGAGTCTAGTGCAGCCTTTACACATTACTCTTGAGTAGACCAACTAGAGGCTACTCCAGGTACTGCTCAAGAGTATTTGGTTCCTGTGCTGCTCCCTAGCGATTTCTTCTCTGTACTTAGAGGTCAAATGAGAGAGGAAATGCAGGCCTTTTGTAAGCATCGCAATACAAAGAGATGCAGATCTCACTTCCATTCATCATCATCACCCTCCCCTAATAGAAGACCAAAAGGGACGGGTAAGTGGCCTACCAAGGCAGCACAAAAACAGGTTTCCTCTCCAAATAGAGAAAGCGATTCTTCTCCCTCTAGAGGAGATGACCAGTCTGATAGAACCAGTGAAAAAAAAGAAGGGGAATTCCTCTCAGATGAGGAAGATTTAAATATTGAGGTCCCAGAGTCTGCCCAGCGATTCTTTAAAATAGAGGACTATCATTATCTACTCATTTAGAACCCTCACAGCATTAGATCTTCACGTTGATCCTGATGTTGAGGTTGAGGAGGAGGAAGCTGGAAAATCAAAAATAAAACATAAGGAAGGGGGTATGAAATTTTTTCCACAAAGGGCATTCTACGCCAAGGCTTTTCCATTTCCAAAGTATTTTGAAAGGTGGATCAGAGCAGAATGGAGAAAACCATTTGCTAATAAACAGTACCCAGGATTTCTAAAAAAGCTCCACCAGTTATATTTCTTTACTAACAATTTCTTGCAGATTCCTTTAGTTGGTGCTCCAATTGCAGCTCTTCAGAGATACGGTCTGGTGTCGGAAGACAGTCAAGGCACACTAAAAGATTGTATTGACAAGGTAGAGTTTGCCTTACGAAGGGTACATGAAGCTTCTGCTATGGTGCTTAAGGCATCAGCAATAGGGTCCATGGTGGCAAGAGCTTCAATTGTATGGATGAGGAAAATTAACTCAAGGAACCCAGAGGAAGACCATCGCATGGTGGAAGGGACCAATTGGATCTTAAAGGCTGTATCCTTCCTGGCAGACTCCTCCCTGGACTCCATGATCTTTGCTACCAGAGTTATGGCTTCATCAGCGGCAGCCATTCTGTTTGGTTGAGAGCATGGTTGGCAAACACACATTCTAAAAATATTGTGATGTCTTACCTGTTTCATGGAGGGTACCTCTTTAGCCAAGACTTAGATAAAATACTAGTAGATACTAAAGACAACAAGACTACGCCCAAGTTTCTCCATTGTCAAGGCAACAGATGGGTTTAAATCTTCCTTTCATGTGCAACACACATTAGCCCAGTTTAGACAAGACAATAGAAGAGGAGCCTGGAGTTCCAGTAAACAGTGCTTTCATTGTAACACTTCTAACAGATTCAAAAAGTTTGGAGGCAAACAGACAGAAAGATCGGACAGACAACAAACCAAACAAAGCATGACTACGATATAATTCCAGTCGGAGCGCGCCTCTTCCGTTTTCAACATCAGTGGCAGAATTCAACAATGGACACTTGGTGCAAAGAAATAGTCTCTGACGGTTACAAAATAGAATTCAGTCAAATACCACACAACCACTTTGTCTGCTCACCAAGTCATACAAATCCAGTAAAAAGAGATTGCACAATTCAAGCAATTCAACATCTTTTAGAAATAAGGGCAATAGAACCCGTTCCTCCAGAAGAACAGAAGAAAGGAGTTTATTCAGTATTTTTCACAGCGCCAAAAAGATCAGGCGACTGGAGAGCAGTGTTAGATCTAAAATATCTGAATACATTCATCCTGTCAAAAAAGTTTCGAATGGAAATACTGCATTCAGTAACAGAAGCCCTACAACCATGAAAACTATTAACTTCAATAGATCTCACGGAGGCGTACCTACATATACCAATCTTTGTGGGTCACAGAAGGTTCCTTTGATTTTGCTATCTCAACCATCATATGCAGTTCAGAGCACTACTGTTTGGCCTATCATCGACTCCAAGGGTGGACACCAACAAGACCATCCAGATTCTGCAGAGCCATGGATTCAAAATCAACATTCACAAGAGTTCAGTGGAGCCAACGCATTGCCTAGGACACCTGGGAGTTATAATAGACACATTACAGAATTGCCTAGTTCTACGACTTCACAAGGCGCAAAAGATAAGGGAAGCGACCGCAGCAGTAATTCAGAGCAAGAACTCATCTCTAATGTTGTTAGCAGGGCTACAAGACTTAATGGGTCAGGTTCTATTCCAGACCACTCCAGAACTTCTTACAACCCTGCCAATACCACATCTCAAATAAGATGGACTGTTCATTGACGGTTCCACTGAAACTAAAGATGAACCTATGCTGGTGGACAAAGACTTTCAACCTGACTCAGGGAAAACAGTTTTAGATCGGAGAATGGATTCAAATATATACGGATGCCAGTCTATCAGGCTGGGGAGCCACATGCTTCAGCGTTCCAGTCCAGGGTTCCTGGAACTAGGAGGAGTCCAAGCTTCTGATCAATATTTTGGAACTGAGGGCAATCAGACTAACGTCGATCCATTTTGCTGCAAGGATCGACAACTGCCATGTATTAGTCAGAACAGACAATGTTTCTGTGAAAGCATACATAAACAAAGAGGATCCAAGTCCACTCTTCTCAAGGAAGCGACTCGTCTGTTAATTTGGGCACAATTTCACATAGCTTGGATAAGAGCGGAACATGTGAAGGGCTCTACCAATATTCAAGCAGATTGGCTCAGTCATCAGCAAATATGTCAGGGGGAATGGGCATTGAAGCACAGCGTAGTCCAGATGATAGTGGATCACTTCAGCCAACCAGAAGTGGATCTGTTTGCATCCCCGTACAACAACAAACTGAAGCGCTTCTTCACATGCTTTTTTCATCCGAAAGCGGAGGCCACAGATGCATAACAGCCAAGTGGCTGCAGACCTTACTATTTGCTTTTCTACCAATTCCACTCTTACCAAGGCTGATAAGGAGAATCAGACTACTTCAAGTCGAGATAATAGTGGTAGTTCCATACTGGCCAAGACGTCGCTGGCTTGTGGATCTTCAAGAGTTATCAACAGATCTTCTGCTAACTTTGCCAGTATCAGAAGATATGCTGTATCAAGGGCCAATAAGTCATCCGTGCCCAGAGTGGTTTCATTTGACCGTGTGGAAATTGAGAGGTCAAAGTTACTAAATCTGGGATGCTCGGATCAGGTGACACGAACAGTGTTAGCTTCTCGGAGACCTTCTACGGTCCGTATATATAATGTGACCTGGAAAGCGTTCTATCTGCTGGGGCAGAAGGAAAAAGATCAACCTTTTGAAACCTAGGGTGAAAGAAATTCTACAATTTCTTTAGGATGGCTTGGATTCAGGGCTCAAAGCAGCCACACTTTGTCGTCAAGTGGCAGCACTTCTGTATTAAATTTAGATGGCAAAAATGCGCTGAATAGACATCCTCATATCACAAGGTTTTTGAGAGGTGCCACTCTTTCTCACCCTCCCCAGTTGCACAGATTCCCTACTTGGAAATTAAACACAGTGCTCACTGCATTAACATCACTTTTTGAGCCTATAAAAGAGATTTCCTTGTCATTCCTTAGAATGAAGGTTATATTTCTGGTGGATATAACTTCTGCCAGAAGAGTATCTGAATTGGGGGCGCTTTCAGTCCACAAGGATTTATGTATCTTCCACATGGACAAGGTGTGATATCCGGAAAGACACCCCTGCACTGATTCCCAAGCCATGAACCCCTGGAATGTGATATTGCAATGTAACCCTAGAATATTAATATGACACAGCAATGCCCATTTGAATTAGAATGGTCTTTCTTGCGCATAAGGGAGAAAAATCCAGTTCCTTCTAGGCCTCAGGCAGGCTGGAATGATGTCAAGTCTGGTTCACAGGCTGGACAGACATAGTGGCCAAATACTGAACGGCTAAGAAGCATCCATCTTTCTGCTCCTGCAAATGAAGAATTCCAGGCCCAGAGAGGGACAAATGGTGGGCAGAGCTGTAAAAGTTCCTTCACTTCTTTTGGCAACCTTTTAAGTCCTGCTATCAAAACTTAAAAAAAAATGGCTTGTATATATGTGTTCTGTTATTCTTCAGGGCAAGACAACAGAAACACAGAGGCTAAAGGTTAAGTGGCCATCTTGTTGTGAATGTGTGGTATACCTGTAAACTGGTCTCACATTTCTGATAGGGAACAAAGTTTCTATTTTTCTTTAATTACTGCTAAGGCTATCAAAGTCAACCAGTCTCCTGGACACTTGATGGATGCCTATCCATGTTCGACATTAAGGAAGAAATCTATCACTTTTGGGGAGCTTCAAAGGAATCAGTTTGGAAAAACAGGGCCATAAAAAGTCATTTGGCCAGTGTAATTAAAATTCCTCCATTGGGGTATGGATTTATAACACAATGATCTCTGATTGGATATTCCACAAATGACACTCTGATTTTCCATTGGTGTAACACTCTGCTTCCTCATTGGGGAGTTGAATTGCTTGATGTGACGTAATTTACCCTAGAAAATAGGCAATCCCACCTGTCAGGATTAGAGAGGAGAGAAGTTGGGAGAAAAAAAAGGAAGAAAAGGGAATTCCTCCATCATCTCCTCCCTCCATCCCTTCCTACCCTCACCCCCGCTTCTTCTCAAGAGAAATCTCCTTCCAGAGGCCTTGTGTTTTCTTTGACTGAGCCTACCCTGCAAGATCTAGGTATTGTATAACCCACCCCCCCCATCCATACTTATTCAGCTAACCACTGTATTCCTCTTGTATGCTTGAAATTGTTTGATTGGGATGTAACTATTTGAAAACCTATACCTATAATAAAATCCATTATTAACCAAAGGATTTTCAGTGGTCTATCTCCGTAAACATAGACAGAGATCCTGGCTCACCTCACCTCTTGTAGATTCGCCATTTTGAGCTAAGAAATATTAATATTTCCCAATAAAAAGTTAGTTGAGGTGTAACAGGTGGTCCTCAGAACGGATCCCACATTTAGACCAAAAGTGGACTCTAGATTTCATAGGGCTCAAGGGATCTACTTACTTTCATTTTGTCCACATCCGGTACATCCCAAGAAGAAGTTGTGGCATAAACTGGACATCAGACGGACTCTTAAGATGCTTTATTGAGAGAACCAAGGGCTGCCGCAAAACATATTCTCTGTTCATAAATATCTCCACCACACACAGGCAAAAGAATGTCTAATGCTGCCATTAGCAAATCACTATGGTTATGTATTACTGAGGCCTATAAAGCTCAAAAACCTCTGCTGCCACAAGGTTTGACAGCTCACTCGGTGAGAAGCGCAGCAACAAATGCAGCCTTATCTAACAGCGCATCTGTAGAGGAAATTTGCAGAGCGACTACGTGGTCATCAATCTCAATCTTTATCAGGCATTACAAAATTAATGCATATGATTCTGCTGATGCCACATTTGGAAGAAAAGTGCTGCAACATATTCTGAGGGATGCCAATGGTGAGATCCTTCCCACTATCTAGGGACACTACTTTTAAGATGTCCCACAAGGTGTCCTACGCCTCAGAGGGAGAATGACCATTGGGTATTTACCATGAGGGGTCCTTCTCCTCTGAGGATAGTAGGACACCTTGGCCCTACCCTTTAATTCTTGCCATTGACATGCATTACATATCTAAAAATATTTATATGAAGCAGAAGCAGATTAAAACTCAAGTTATAGGTTCTCAAGAAAGTGTAAATACTCCTGTTACCCTGTTTTTTCAGCTATGTTATCTGTTTCTGTCCTGTTTTCGTTGCCTTATTCTAATGGTTATATCAGTTATATTTTTTGAGTTAGAAGGAAGGTTTCTACTGCTTGCAGAAGTTGCCGAACTGAGTTGAGAGTGGCTCCCAACAGAAACAGGAAGTTGAAAATTTAGTCATGCCTCCCTACTGATGGGTTGGGAATCACCCACAAGGTGTCCTACTATCCTCAGAGGAGAAGGACCCCTCATGGTAAGTACCCAATGGTCGTTCTCACAGTTACTATGCAGGAATTGGACTTGGAAGATAACATTCAAATACTCTTTTAGGTACAAAGTTGGTATGTCTTAAAAAGTACCTGATTTTGTTTAGCTGATATATATAAAATGGGAGTAATAGTCATTATGGTGGAATGAATTAACCTTATGTAAAGGGGACGGTGAGGTACAATGGTTAGTGTTTCAGTATGGGGCTTGGCAGACGTAGGTTCAAATTCCCCCTGCTGTGAAGCTCACTGGGTGACTTTGGGCCATTTAATCTTTCTGGTTCAACTACTTCATGTGTTTGTTGGGAGAATAAATGGAGAAGATGAGGACAATGTATGCTACACTGAGCACCTTTGAGATAAGATGAGAAATATGTAATTAATACATACATTGTTTCCAAAGATGTAGATGTACTTATCAATGCACAGTGTGGTTACTTCTTTAGCTTAAATATCTGTATATTTCTTTTGGATATAGATCTTACAGTAGTTAATAAAGGCCTTGATTTATATTCTGTACTATAATTGTACCAGGCTAAAAGGACCAAGGCTGTAGGCTGATGTAAAAGGCCTCTACTTGACACTCTGGAGAGCTTCCACCCATCTGAGTTGACAATATTGACCTTGATGGATCAATGATCTGATTCAGTAGACGGCAGCTTCATGTGTACAATGATAATTGAGTAGAATGCATGAATACAGTGTTAAGGGCTAGTTTTAATATGTTCTGAGTATTTGCATACTGTGCAACAACTGCATTTCATTCTGCTTTGCCTGAATGATTGAAGGGACTATTGCAAAATATATTTGAGGGAAAATGTGGTATATGTCAGTTGGCTGGGTTAAACAATATTGGTCAGAGGTAGTTACATCAGCTAGCATAAGATCTATACCCAGAGTCTTCTGGAGATGAATGTAATTAAAGTCCTTTGTAATAAAATTCAGAAGACATCTGATGTAGGTTATGGGGTTTTTTATTGATAGTTTCTTGTATTGATGGTTTACTACAAGTGGCTATCAGTTGGATAAAGAGTTTCCACTAGATCTGCTGCTTAGCTAATTGATCAAACATTTTTACATTGCTAAAGCCTCAGAAAAGGTGATTTGAGGACTAAAAACCTAGTAAATCTGCAAAGTTTGTATCCTGACTTGTGGAGTAGCCACCTTAAATATTAAATTATAGAAATATTTATTTGGGCATTTTGAGGCTCCTTTCTTCCCCAGGGTAGCTTAAAGGAAGAAGAGTACCAAACTGCAAAATACGTTAAAAAACATCTGGTTTGTCCAGATCTGCCATAGCTGTGTATTACTCTCTGTGGCTTGCAGCCAGGGACAAAAAAACCCAGGACTCGCATGTCTCTGGCCCTGCCCAGGTTTACAAGAAGAGGAGGAAAATAGCCACTAAGATGGACTTGAGCTGCTGCTAACTTGCTACCAACAAGGCAGTAGGATCCTCCTCATTTATCCCCCCAACAGTTTATCCCCCCCCCCATATTGGACTCCAGTCACACCTTTAAGACCAACAAAGTATGCTTTGAGCACATGAAAGCTTACATTCTCAATAAAACTTCGTTGGTCTTAAAGATGCTACTGGACTCCAGCTTTGTTCTGTTGCTTCAGACCAACACAGCTGCCCTCCCGGACCTACTTACAGCCTTATAGTTTAATATTGGCCCCCACTGACTGATTAAACCTGCTAATTAAAACATTAAAAAAGTAAAGGTGCAAGTACCAGTCATTTCCAACTCTGAGGTGATGTTGCTTTCACAACGTTTTCACAGCAGACTTTTTTTTACGAGATGGTTTGCCATTGCCTTCCCCAGTCATCTGCACTTTCCCCCAGCAAGCTGGGTACCCATTTTACCGACCTCAGAAGGAAGGAAGGCTGAGTCAACCTCAAGCTGGCAACCTGAACCCAGCTTCTGCCAGGATCGAACTCAGGTCGTGAGCAGAGGTTAGGATTGCAGTACTGCAGCTTTACCACTCTGCCCCACAGGACTCTTATTAAAACATTAAGCTTGACTAAATTATTTTCATCACTAAATTTTCAAGCACTTGAAGCCCCAAGGCCCATACCTTCTTAATGTTTAAAATTGTTACAATAAAACTGGATATCAAAATAAAAGTTTTTCCCATGCTATAAAACGGACTTGATAAAATAAGTTCAAATTGGGATAGCTCTATGTAAAATGATTGTGATGTCCTCTCCCTCCTCCAGTAATGGCAGTGTTTTCAGTTAAATTACAATGGACTGGCAGAAATGTGTACATTTTAAATATTTTGAATAATTAGAATGTATTCCTAGCTGAAGTAGTTGTACAGAAATGCCCATTCCCAAACAATTAGTCATTACTGAACAGAATTCTTTTCCAGTATTTACTGTTTTTCCTTTTTACAGCTCTGTGTGGTTGGGTAGTCTGAGACAGTGAGTTCTGCAAGGCTGTAGAATGAGGTTTATGGCAGATGCTTGAATTTATCTCTTCCCCCTTTCCCAAATTGGTGTTGTATAGGAGATAGAATGCTGAGCCAGCATTCTGTCCTCTACACACAGTGGTTTCTAAGCTGGGGTTTTTTTTGGGGGGGGGGGGGAGGGGGGGTCAGTTTAAGACAACAAATGATACTTAAATAAATCTGTGTTTAATTATAGAATGGTGACTACTTAAGCTTTCTTTCACTGATTTGAAGATCACCAAGATGAACTGAACGATACGGTTGTGGCTGGCTATTTACCAGAAAAACAAACAAAAATTACTAACAAATACGCGATTTTATACTGATGGTGATATCAGTTCTCATCTTAAATGAGACTCCAAAAAAGAATATTCTGTTTGTCTCACCAGCTGTAAGTCAGCTGCTCTCCAGCAGAGAGAAAGATAACAAACAGTCATACCTGGCATGCCAAGAGGCTTCCCTAGCAACATTCTGTTTATAGTTCCCCTTCCCCCATGATGGGCCTGTGTGATTTACAGCTCTGACTCCTAACTGCAAGTTTAATGTCCACATCTTGAATAGTGCAACTAGAATAGAAAATAAAAATAGTCAACAAAACATTTTTTTAAAATCACTCAAACTGGGGAAACCTAAGTGTTCTGAGGCAGCAGTTAATATTCTCAAGTAGACAATACCTTTCTTCCCACATTCACCTATGGCAAATATGTCCATACTGATAGCTCCAAATATATTGAAGAACTGTATGAACTGTAAGCTTTTTTTCCTCCCAAGTGACTATATTAAGGAATTGGCTGTAAGAGACAAAAGATATGCATGATAGATTTTATATTTATTAGACAAGAAGAGTTCAGTCTTTTAAAAGGTGAATAGCATCGTGGAACCAGTTGTAGTGAGACATTCTTTTGCACAAACAGATAAAAGTTTCTATTAAGATTCATAGCTGGGTAAATCATTTAAGAGTATGTACAATGTTACATGCTGCATAATGGTATTACTGTGACAAGGTACCAGATGCTCATAATACTAGCAAAATTATTGGTATTCATTGTGGTACTAAAGTAAGGTGGCAGATTCCTTCCCCCCACCCAAGTTAGCCTAGATATCCATGTGGAATAAACATTTTTCTCAAAAGTGAAGTAGTTATCAGATGCAACCAATGAATGCCAAAACATTGATGGTTGAAATTCCTTAAATGTCTCTTTTTCTAAACATATTCATGTGCTAGTATGAACCAAGTTATACAGATAAAAGCTAATTATGCAATTTGTCAGAAACAACTTTTTAGTAGATGAACTGCGTCTAGAGTTCTAGTTCTAAACACATAGTCAAATTTGCTGCATTTTTAAGATACCCTTCAAGGAACTCAAGGTAACATAAATAGATTTTCCTGTCTCTTGACTGTTAGGAATATGATGAATTGACACTGCGTGTTGTTTCCTTGGCCATGTCTTTGTTTGAGTAGGTCTATGATCATTTTCCTGGCAGTTCTTTTCATAAATATTAGTCTTTGTAGCCAGTGGTGTCTCAGTGACTTACAAGTGTTATTGTCATTTGAAGTTACATGGGAGATCTTCCAGATGTCTGTCCTTCAGTAATAGCTTTGCACTATGCAACATCTACACTTTCACCTGATCATTTTTATGTGATCAGAACAGTTATGTAAGTTTCCATGGTTAATAGGCAGTGTTATTGATGCTAATATGAATTGCTGTGGTATTGTATTAATTGAAATGCTTCATTTTATTGGTTTTTTTTAACTTACTTTTTTACTGCTGATATCCCCCATCAGAATATTTTCTTTATGCCAGTTTTGTTATTTATGTCAAGGTGTTCTGTATGTTTCAAAAGAGATTGCAGTAGAAAGATGTGATTTGCTGCGGAGCCGTATCTGGTACTGCACTACTGACTTTGAACTAGATGCTTCTCTCCAAGTAAATTTGTTGCTTAACAATTTTGAAGACCTGCAGTTCATTGTAGTATCCTTTTAATGGCTCTATTTGAAGGCAATTTCTCTGATGGAAGCAATTGTCTCCTCAGCAGCTTTCTCTGAGAACTTCCATGAGTACTTGGCATTCTTTTATTGTACACAGACATTTGCAGTCAGATCTTACACTTTATCCTTGTTTGCCTTTTTTGCTTATTGAAAGTCACATGGACTCACAAGTATTGTTTAAGATGGTAAATAATATTAGGCACAGTAGTGATAAAAGTTGAAATTCAATTTGGGAATTGAATTGCAGAATACTGCAATTTTATTCTCCTGTCTTGGCTTCTTTCCTCTTCTGTCACCATCTCCCAAGCTGACTTTCGTGGATTAAAAAAACCCCCAGTTTCTACTCATTAGCAAAAGATGTTTCTTTGCCCTGTGAAGCTGTGCATTATGATATGAAAATTGCATTGTGAACAAGTGTTACATGTGACAAAGTAAACTTTAGTATGGGTTTGAAACAGCAGTTTAGGTAAATGGCTTCTTGAATTCTTGCATACTGAGGCAAAGTGTTTTCTATAGATGGGATGATTATGGTATCTGCGCACTGAAGTAACTTGATATATAACAAAAATATGTTATCTAAATTGATTGGTAATTCTCCTTATTTAGGCAAATGAATTTTCTCAGTCATAATGATATCTAAGCTGTAGTTGTTATTTAGTTACATGTTCTGGTTGACATTTGTTAATGTAACTGTGCTTAGGAGCTCAGGAATATTTGTCCTTTCTTGGAAAAGACTACAGTCCTGTCCACAGGGCCAGCCTTGGACCACTTGGCACCTGAGTCTTTGGCAACCCCTCCAATCTGTTGGCTCTTGAAGACATTTTATTGCATATGTAACTTGTTTCACAACTTGATATACGAGTGGCCTGCGTTATTCCTCCATATCAGGAGATTACATTTAGCGCAAGAATTTGTAAGTCTATATATATTCATTCCACACATATATAGATAGAAGCAAATTTCTTTCTCCAAAGTATAAATGCGTTTTTCAGTTTTAATAATGTATTACAAACAAGGGTACTGTTCACTAGTATGGGTCTAACCCATATGACCAAGCGTTGCAGTAGTAGATGACCACATTAGAACATTAGCCCTCATCCTTCCCTGTATACTGTTGTTTCAGCTGTTGAGTGGATTGCTGAAAAGATAGCCCTTAAAGCCTGGCACCCCAGCTTGCTTAGAAATTTAGCCCTGTCCTGTTTATTCATGGGAACATCCTTCATGAAAGACCATCTCCATCTGTTTTGCACATGCCTTTAAGATGACTGCTTTCCTCTCTAGAAATTAACTGTGACATTGGCAGTCTAGCATATGGACAGAGGATGTTCACAGCTTCAGAAAGAAATATGAATGAAATAGGACAATTCTCTTTACTTTACTTGGACCACTCTCAGCCTCAAGGATGATAATGTGAAATAGTTTTTATAAGAAAGCATAAAAACAGCACAAAAGTAATGAGGTACTTTTACATTTCATTTGTATCTGTGATCATTTTGTGTTTTTTTTATCAGCAGAATTTTGCTTTGTGTGTGTGGCAGCCTGATGAAAAAGCTAATTTTGTTCATGTTTCATGATGAACACATCTAAAGAATCAGTGCTATCCTATCTGTTCTAACTACTTTCTCTAATTGTTACTAAACTGTCCCTTTATTTTTCAAAAAACATTCCATAATTCATTACATTTTTTAGATTTTTCCCTTCTTTTAACTTTATTTACCACTGCCTGTGCAATAACTACTTTTCTAACGTCTCCATTTTCTCCATTTTTTTCACACAGTGTTGTTACAGATCTTATAGCAGTCGGTTTAAAGGTAGGAATCTTTTTCTGTCCTTTCATATGCACTTGTTAATCCCTTCCCCTTGTTTTTTCCAATTTCTGGATAACACATTGATGTTCACACACATCATCTTTTTCTTGTGATCTTGCTACTTCAATCTTACTCTTGATGAAGTGAATTGTAAGTATTCTCAAGAGTTCCTCAATCTTCAAGAAGTTTTTCAAGTAATATGGGGATGTGTATGATGGGCTAGGGGGCCAGGAAAGTTCAAGATGTTGGATCCACTTAGCTTCTAAAAGAGTCACAAAATACAGGTAGTTTTTAGGTCTTTATAGTTTGTAGTTGTGTCTGAGAATCCATCTCTTAAAAGTAATTAACATTTGAAATGTTGCATTCTCATGCTGTGCAGACTTTTAAAGGCCAAGTGGCAACAATTCTGTGGTCTTTGAGCTCCAGTGCTACTGAAGACCTCCACCACTTCTCTATCCATGTATATCTCAGCAACAATACAGAGTACTTTTTAGGCTGTGCTTTTGATAGATGTTGCTCTGTTGGATAACTACATTGAAGAGGCTCATTGAACAATTGCTAATTAGTGTATGAGAGTTTTTGAAATCTAGAGCTTTTAATGAAATTTGTAGTTGGGTGTGACTTGGCAAATAACCAGGGTACTTTGATCTTCCACTGAAATGATTATGTCACTTACAGTGTAATCCTAACCAAAGTTACACCTTTCTAAGCCTCATTTGACTTCAGTGGACTTAGAAGAATATAACTCTGCTTGTAAGTACGTTGTTGGAACGCTAAACAGCTGTTGTCATCACATTTAAGTAAATAGTTAAACTTTTGGCACAAATAATTGATGTTCACTGAGCATGCAGAGAAAGAGACAATAGGAGTACAAAATCTGGAGAAGCAGCACTGTTAACATTAAATGCTTGAAGGGGTAAAGTAAAGGTCTATTGTATATATCTGAAAAAGGCCTTTTTATTAAGAATTTGTAAAATAATTTGCATTTCAGAAATCTGAAACTTTAAAAGATAACGAATATTTTTTTATCTGAGATAACTGGTTCTGCCTACTTAAAATATTTATATCCTGCCTTTCTTTGAGATTTCATAGTAGCTAAAAATATACCAACAGGCCCCCCCACACACACAAGTACATAAAGATATCCACATAAAGTACATAAAGATATCCAATAGAATGATCTAACACTTTGTAAGCAGACTAATGCCCTCAGGGCAAATCCCTCAAAGGCTGTCTCAAATAAAAGCCCTCTGAAATCAGATGGCATTGCAAACGTTTTTAGGAGGAGATAGTAGTGATGCCTTCTGGACCTCCTCTGGTACGTCATTCTGTAAAATCAGCCTAATGATCAAGAAGGCCCTAGGCTGAACTGCGGAAAAGGGTTGCCAATTGCCAGGTGAGACCTGGAAATACCCTGGAATCACAGGAGATCTCCAGACAAGGGAGATTCATTCTCCTGGAGAAAATGACTGCTTTGCAGGGTGGGCTCCATGGAACCATACCCCACTGAGGTTCCTCCCCAACCCCAAATTCCTGAGGCTCCATCCCCAAATATCCAGGAATTTCACAACTCAGAGCTGGCAACCCTAGGATGAGAGCACAGATCTATGAAAAAGCATGTTTGTAAAAGCTGACCTGAGGCATATTAATTGGCTGTATTTACTAAAAATGGTGCACAGCAAAAATGAAATGAGTATGGCAACATAGTTGACACTCATGTCAGCTACTATATTTGGTAATGAGGAACAACATGAACTCTTAAGGCTCTTAGTCTTTCTCAGTGTTTGTAAAGGGCAGGAATTTAATTTGGTCTTGTGCAGTTAAAATGTCTGAGTCAGGAAATTACTAAGAAATTATTTACATTTTATGGTACTTCTGCTGAAATGATTTCATTTTTATAACGCCCTTTTCTCAGTAGTCTGGGATCCTATGCATAATGGCATAGGATCCAAATGCATTTTTAAATTACACCAAAATCATCAACAAGGCTCACAAGAAGAATGCTGAAGTTTCATGTTAGTGTACTACTTTAATTCCAAATG
This sequence comes from Heteronotia binoei, assembly GCF_032191835.1. Classification (NCBI taxonomy): domain Eukaryota; kingdom Metazoa; phylum Chordata; class Lepidosauria; order Squamata; family Gekkonidae; genus Heteronotia; species Heteronotia binoei. The sequence continues at coordinate 39,217,812 of NC_083226.1, forward strand.
TCCTACTAAAAAGCAGTCATTCTTGAAAACCGGAAATGAAAATGCTTATTTCATATGTTTCAGGGGGACTATAACATAAAATGGGGGCTTTGAGAGAAAGAAAAAAAACAGTGAACAGACTGCAGTTGTCCCCACTTTAGTTCAGGAGGGAAATAGTAAGGAACCCTTGCTGTAATGACTGGAGCTGGCACTTGGACTCATACGGAGTGAAGCAGTCTTTCAGTTATGTGAGTTTCTCATTATGAAGGGCTCTGAAGATGAGCACCAGCACCAGAACTGAACCCAAAACACACGCAAAAGGTAAAAGCCACAAATTTAGGCAATGTGAGCCCTGTGGGCTTTTCCAGCTATAAGCAGGTGTTGCATTTTAAAGTAATTGTAGTTTTTGTTTGGCCTTGAGTATAAATTCAAGTAGAGTGTGTTCCCATAGTCAGGTCTCAAAGCTATTATAATGTGGACCAGGGCAGCCAGGTTGTCTAGTCCAAAATGATAATTGATGGTGCAGGTGCAGCTGAGAACACATTTTAGTCACTGTAGCAACCTGTTTCTCCAGTAAGAGATCTGGGTCTAATAACACACCCCATATTCTTAACCACATCTTCCAGGGAATGCTAAGAATGGAAGAGCAGTTCCTTCAGAACCTCTGCTTTTCTGAACATTGTATTTTCTAGGTAACTTCCCTTTAAGAAAAAGATTAATAGCTGAGGCCTAGTAGGGGTTCAGTTCCACAGAGGCTGTAAACTTCTTGCTCAAGGGTTTAGCAAAGGTAATCTGGTGAACATGCAGAGACACTTGCCTTATAGCACGGTGAAGAGCAACAGAATGTATAAAAGAGCACAAGGGTTTGGAAACCTTATGAGATCTGATTAAACTTAAAAAGAAACTCTAGCTTGCTTTACATGTTCTAGCAGTAAGGCCACTCAGTCACATGAATATGAACTAGTATTTGTGATGCATTTCACCAATCTGAAACATTCCAGGCACGTGAGGGAGGTGTTACTTTGTGGACTGAAAATGTTCAAATCACACAGGGAATCATTTCACATAAGTAGTTTTCCAAGTGGCTAAACATATATAAAGCTCCTTGTTCTGGTAGTAGTGCCATTCTAAAGTAGTGTCTGAAGTGGGCTCAGAATGGGAGATTAAGCAGTGCTGTTCAGTCCTTTTGTGGTGTAGCAGCAATTAGTGTTGGAGATAGGGTTAGGGACATGCCTGTCTATCCTCCCCAGGATGATTCTGGAGATATCCCCTCCCTTGATTATTTCAAGACTTGGCTTCCTGATAAATTGTTGTTTTATTTTTGAGCATGGTTGGCATGCTGTGCAGCATACATTGTGTTTTTTGGGAGGGGAGGAATGATAGCTTTTGTGTTTTGCCAACATTTTCATCCTGACTAGTTAGAAAATGTCATGACATCAGAGCAGCTCAGCCGATAAACTTCTTAGGCTTTAATGTAATAGAACCATATAGAATGAGGTGTCAAACATAAGGCCCAGGTGCCAGAACTGGCCCATCCAGAGTTTTTATCCATCCTGCGAGGAACTGGTGTGACAGAGAGAGCAGGAGCTTGTTCAAGGGAGAGGAATAGGTGGAGCCACTCCAATTGTGGCTTCAACATGACAAAACCATCTCGTCTGCACATCACAAACAGAACCCCTCACTTCAGTAGCAGCTTCACTGGTAAGTTGGGAGCTACTGTAGCTGCATGTCATGACACCTCTGACATAGTAATGACACATTTGGTAGTCACACTGTTAACCAGGTCAATGCATTTACTGCTCAGTGTTTTGTAGCTATGGTGATTTGGAAATAAAAATGTTGGTGCTTATCAGCCATGGTTAAAGGGGTATATTAAGCTCAAAGGAAACACTTCTCAAAGTTTCTTCCTATCTTTTAAGATGCATAATTTTTCAGTCCAGTACCATAGGAGCTGTTCAAGCAAGCAAAGGCACAGTTCCTCTCACAGTTTAAAATACTTTCATGGAGGAGAGGCTTGGGTTTAGTTGTTGCTTGCAAGGGATATGCATTCTCTGTTTTCTTCCTCTTAAGTCCCTATCTCAAACACTTTAGCTGCTGTATGTCCTAGCAAACCAAGATTTTGAATCTCTGTAGTTCCCCTAATTCCTCGAGGATGTTCTAATGCAGTACCTTGCCCTCCGTTCACTAGAAATAGTTTCCCTGTCCTGCCTACCTACTTTTCCTGCTGGCTCAGTGAATGCTTGCAGAGGAGCATGTCCTTTCAGTAGTACAGAGAGTGATAGAAAGGAGTGCTATTCAGATGAACCTGACAACTATTCTAGTAGGTGTCTTAACTGTTTTGTTTTTTTGCTATGTAGGGATTTTTTTGTTCTGGACTGTACCATCATGAGTCTACCAGTAACAACATACGTTAATCAGAACTTTGTTTGCATATCTTCAGGTTAATTCCAAGATGTAAGGTAAATCTGTCTTAAATACCCTGATATTTTCATCACTCTCAAATAGGCTTGCATTCAGGGCTGATACTTGTTGACCTTTCTTTGGGATGCTTGTGTTCATTTCCATTCTAGAGCCTTAGTAAGTTTGACTATATCCAGTCAATATCATTTCTTCAGGTTAGTTGGAAAAAGAGCACCAATATAGTTTGTATATGTATACTCTTAGAAAAGTGCACTAACAAGCATCTTCGCTTGTGATAATCAGTGTAAATCCTTTTCAAGTCTTTCTGTGTGTTTACCACTCCTTCATTCTAGCCAGATACCATGTGATTTCAGAACTTTATATCTTGTCAAAAAAGAATCCTGGGATGCTTATCATGAAACTTAAATGCATAGATAATTGTCCAAGGGCATGTGGTAACATGATACTCAGTTTATATAAAGTACCTGATGGGGCCCACTTGCATGAATTGAACGCTTTTACTTCAGGGTAAAATCAATAATAATTGACAAACAATTTTTCAGGGCAACTTGTCTGGTAATGATAGTCTCACTCTGGAAGCCCTAAAGAAGTTTCTAGGGAAACCTTAAGGTTTCCTAGAACCCTGTTCTAAAGCCATTGTTTCTCTGTCCATAGAATCCTACAGTCTTTGTTATGCCTGCCGTGAACTTTTAGCAGTTTCATGTTAGTGACAAGCATAGTTACCAAAGCATCGTTAATCTGTGGAGCAGCCATAAATTTTCCATTAATCTTGCCTGCACACTTAAACTGTCCTTTATATTTCAGAATTTCACTAAATACCCTAATGAAATATTTTAAGATCTTTCATTAATGCTCAGATGTAATATGATGTCTTGTTCTCCAGGCATTCAGTTTGAAAAACTGAATGCCTGGAGAACAAGGGGAGAGGGTATGAGCATGGGCACTTTTATCCTGGGCAGACAATTTAGTTTCATGGAGGTAGGGTGGGGCTAGCACACTCTCACCTGCTCTTCTTTTCCATGAGCTGAGTGAACGCATGGATGGGATGTCACCATGGGGCTTGAGTGCATGTGATCAGCTAAAACAGAGGTTGATCTAATGCCTAAACAAGTGACAGAATGGTAAAGTGGAGCATGCAACATTTGTCCTAGTCCTTGGGAAACATCTCTCAATAACAGAACTCTCTCCACCTAAAAATAAATGTTACAGAAGGTAGTTGCTTGTTTTCCAAATAAACTGCTTTACTGGCTCTAGAGATTTTGAATCTTGTGAATGCTCACTACATACATCTCAGTCAAAACATTGATTATAATATGGTGTGAAGTTAAGAAATGTGACTAAATCAAGAACTGTTTCTTCTTAAGAGTGACTTTTCACCAGTTAAATCATTCATATTACAAAACAAGCGGGATCCCGGGTAAACTACAACTCTTTGCTGAAACAACAAATGGCTGTTTACAATATACAGCAGCATAGGTACACATGATTCCTTGTGGAAACACACAAGGCCCATGATTATGTACTGAACTGTGAGCAAATTAGGAAACCAATACTGGAGGGGAAAGGAAATCTGAGGGTTTTTTTTCATGTTGAACATTCTGATCATGCAGAGGGAGTGGGTACTTCCTGCAAAAATGTGTATGCTCTCCTTCCTGCATGGTGAGTGAACCCATAGATGGGAGGTCTGCGTAGGGCAACAGCCGTGATCATTTGAGGCCAGTGGGTTCAGCTGTTTCGTAACAAAGAATATATTATTTTGAACAAAATATGTTAAATTGAACAAATGGAGCAATTATTAGTTCAACAAAAATAATACATTAAAGCCGATCATTATTGCCAGTGCCTATGCTAATTAAGTTGTACATTACTTTGCATTTCCTTATAGGCAGATGAGTTTGTAATAAGGTTTGGCAGCATATAAATTGTTTACATTAGTCTTAAGGGCAGAGCATTTACTGAGAAGGTAATTTTCCTTCTGAGTAAATCACTTCTGTGAGTAACAGGGTGGACAGTATTCACTAGTTCCCCTTTACTGTAGGCTGCTGAACTCCCCAGAGATTTCAATCCAGATTCTTGTTGTTTTTAATCTAAGAAGGTGATGAGTTTTTGTGTATAATTTGTAACTTGAAGCCAAAAAAGTATAGTCAAATGCTTAATGTTAGATGTGTGCAATGGAGACTACAGGATACAAGATATAAGACTACTTACATAAAAGCATCTTAGATTTTCCTTATGAATAAAATGATTTAAAGTTTAGAAGCTTGACTTGTCTACTACGGTCCATTCATTTTTACCCATTCAGCTTTCTGCAAGGTTTAAATAATCAGCTGTCTTTCTGTTGATAAATTCCTAAGGTGAAACATTACCTATGTTGCAGATATTTATTTTCAATTTATGAAAAATAGGGAGTAAACTTATGAATATGACTTTTGCTGCCAAACTTCATCTCCCCTCCTAACTTTCTCACAAGCAGTGAGTGTGTGGGGAAGTGTATATAGTATGATATTGGCTTTCTCCAGCAGGGGAGAAGGCACTTGATAAATGGAGAAGGCATGTGATCAGCCTATGAAAATGTATTTGCAAGGTTCTGAAGTCTTTGTAACCTTACAACTGCTAACTCCTATTTTAAAACTGTAAATATTTTAATGAGAATGCAAATAATAACTTAAGGTATTAGAAATTCCAGTAAGACATTTTTTCAAGTATATTGCCACCTTTATCTTTTTATTTCTAGTAGTTTTTACAGAAATGTTTAAGCCTTTCTTTCAATTATAAACATTCTTTCCACTGGCTCTTTAATTACACTCTTGTGTGCCTTTTGTTAGGCCCACAGTATCTTGTTACTGATCTAGCTGGGAGTTTCAATAATTGATACATGAGACAATGGAACTAGCTTCATGCCAAGTGTGCTAGTGAACAAGCAAGACTAAAACAGCTGCTCTCTGTTAAACTAACAGCTCTGTTTCTAGGGAGATTGCTGATCAACTCGTTGAACTAGTGTGGAATGGGATGGTTGGTTTTGTTGTCAGTGAAGCTGGTTGCTAACTCATTTAGGTAATTTGGCATCATGAAGTCACATTCCTTATACAAGGCTAACTCGCCCACAATACTTAGATGTTAAGGTTTCTTTTTCCTGTCAATTTTGTTTCCGCGTTTGGAGACTGGCTTGTCTTTTTAACCCTAATTGATTTTTTAAAAACATGCCTACATTTGCATTTGAATTCTTCCCTTTTTGTAAGTGGTATTTTAGCTTCACAACAACTGTATGAGGTAAATTTCCTGGCAGATGAGGATTTGAAACCCAGGATTTGAATACTGTACCATACCAACTTTCTAGTGGAAAATAGAAATTTCACATCATTTTAAAGGACTCCTACTTGCTTCACGACCTGGGTTTGATCCCAGTGGAAGCTGGTTCAGGTAGCCAGCCCAAAGTTGACTCAGCCTTCCATCCTTCAGAGATCAGTAAAATAAGTACCCAGCTTGCTGGGGGGAAAGTGTAGATGACTGGGGAAGGCAATGGCAAACCACCCTGTAAAAAGTCTGCTGTGAAAACATTGTGAAAGCAACGTCACCCCAGAGTCGAAAACGACTGGTGCTTGCACAGGGGACTACCTTTACCTTTTTTTACTTGCTTCTAAAGTATCAAAAATGTGCACAAGTGTCCATCTTGAGTTCATCCTGATCAAGTTAGTCTGTTATTGTACCCATTTTGTCTCTGCTCCCTGCCTTAGAGCGACACACCATGCAAGCCTGCTTTCCACTTGGAATTTCTGGGCAGGAGAGAAGAGTTGCTTGCAAACTTTGAGATATATATATATACTCACAGAGAAAGGTGAAATTAATGTTCTGCGGTAATTGTATTCAAGCAGAATGCTTTCCAGCAGGGCTGGGGAAGAAAACCACTGCAACACAGTATAGGCACTTATTTGCCTTCTTACACTGTGTACAAGCCACCATTTGGCCTTAGGTCATATGTCTGCTTAAATTACAAACTGTTTCAAGAATAAGCACTGTGCATCTTTTTATTGAAACCAATCCCTGATTTTAAGAGAAATAAGATGAGATAAATGTTTGTCTCAAAAGAACTGAATCATGTCTTGCCTTGCCATTTGTCTCATCATTGAGTTAAGATTTCTCAAAATTGCGTTCATACCTAACTGTAAGCCAAAGTTTATTGTACGCTAGACTAGAAAGTAACAAACCTTAATTCTTAACTCAAACTGAAATGTCAAAGTATGGTCTGACAGGCTAGGAAGTCTTCAGTTCCCAACATGTGAGGGGTTGGGGAGTTCACAATTATGAGGACTTCCAAAGCTTATTTGCATAAGGACGAACTATGGTTTGTTATTACATTTGAATGCAACCTTGTTCATCCTTTGTAGTTTTATTTCACGGAGTACAAAACAAGATTTCTTTCATTTGAATAATATCAGAGGTTTAATATAGGTTTTTAAAATTTGTTGAGTAGTAGTGGAAAACAAGTGATTACAGGGCTATAATGGAGCTTCTGCAAGCAAGAACAAGCCTGTAAAATTTTAAGATTTGCACTCCTTCCACCCATAGCATCTGGCTTGCATATTAAAGCTTTTTCAGTTTTCTTACAAGCTTACACTTTCCAGAACTATATATTTTTGCAGAATTTTTCTTAAAGGTTGTTTCATTAAACTAGTAACAATGAATGGATGTCATAGCCAATACAATATTACGCAAGCTTGGCAGTTTCAGAGCTGTAACTAATATTTTTCTGGTCAGTATCCCTAGGCCTTGTGAGAGAGTACAAGAATGTTTTATTGGGTTGTAAGGGGAGTTGGGGGGGGGGTACAGTCCATAAGGACATATGTGAATTCACCTGACTGGCCGTGCAGATCATACTCAAAGCTAAAATTCTTTATCTCTCAGACTACAAGCGAAAGCAAAACCAAACTGATCCCTCCCCCCCCCCCCTCAACAAGCACACGGAACAGTGTGTCATTCACTTAATTGGGATAGTTGGAAATGTTTGTGTAAGATCTGCTAGTTTTGTATTTGTTTGAGTTAGCAGTGAAGTCTTCAAAGAAGAGAGTTAAGATGTGAATATTGTAGGAAGGCATATGCTAGCAGTGGACAAGAATGAAGAAGCATTTAGCAGCGTGTAGATGCTTTCATGTGAATAGCTGTGTTGGTCTGCAGTAGAAGTGCCAGATTTGAGTTCAGTAGCAGACCTTAAAATTTAAGTGCATTCTGTATTACCTTTAGATTTTTTTTAAACAAGTATTTCAATAAAAATAATTTTCTCATGATTTCTTTATATGTAAATGACTTAAACTTTCAATCATACTTTCCCCCTAAACAGATTATACATTTCAGGTAGGGTAGCACTGTTGGTCTGAAGTAGCAGAACAAAATTTGAGTTCAGTGGCACCTTTAAGACCAGTGAAGTTTTATTCACTGTATAAGCTTTCATTTGTCAGATACATTGAAACAGTCTCCTCAGGTCTTATTTACAGGGGAGTGGGTTGGGGTGGGGGCCACTTAGAACCAAGATGCATAAGTGCTGGGTGATTGTAGCTGAGATTGGCTGTAAGAAAGATCCATGAATGGTAGTAAATCAGCATACAAATACAAGAGTTAACAAACAGATGTGGGAATGAGGTTTGAGTCCAGTGGCATCTACAAGTCAAAGTTCAATTCAGTAAGCAGTGACTCATGAAAACTCCTACCTAGCCACAAATTTGGTAATCTTGAATGTGCTACTGGACTCGTGCTCTTTTCTTCTTCTGCAGACTAACACAGTGGCTCAGTGGTAGAGCATCTGCTTGGCATGCAGAAGGTCCCAGATTCAGTCCCCGGCATCTCTAGGTAAAAGGACCGGGCAGTAGGTGATGGGAAAGACCTCTGCCTGAGACCCTGGAGAGCTACTGCCAGTCTGAGTAGGCAGTACTGACCTTGATGGACCAAGAGTCTGATTCAGTATAAGGCAGCTTCATGTGTCCATGTGTCAATTATGTTACTCTTTGGACATGAAATTAACATGGGATACTTTTAAATTGATTTATTATATATATAAAACCCTTGCTAGCATTTTCCAGCTCTCCCATTGGCTGTGGTGTATACCACATCAGTTCATTGGCAGATCAGCCGCCACTCAACTGTACTTACCTCCCATTGTTTGAGTCCACTCCTCACTCCTGCCTGCTGGGCCACTGGAGGCAGTGGCTGTTGCTAGGCAACCAAGCATGCTTTTGTCAGTCAAAACCAAACCAAACTTGGTTTTGTCAGTAACGGGGGAGGGGGGGAGAGGCCCTTTCTACACCTGTTGGCCTTTGAGGGAGAACTCATTGGGCCCATTCCTGGCAACAGTTTGCCAGCTCCAGGTTGGTGGGAAATTCCTGGAGATTTTGTGGTGAAGTCTAAGGAAGCCAGAGTTTGGGGAGGGGAGAGCCATAAAAAACAGTTATTTTCTCCAAGGGGAGACAGATCTATTGTCTGGAGTTCAATTGTAATAACAGGAGATCTTCAGGCTCCACCTGGAGGTTGGCTACCCTAGGCCTGGGTGACTTGATGCTACCTGAGCAGCATGACTTAACTAGGCCTGGCTGCTTGCTGCTGTTCAGGAGCAGCCCCCCCTATGATAGCCAGTGTGATGTAGCATTTAGCACTTCAGAGCCTGCCAGTTTGGTGTGGAAGCTGACTGGGGGATTTTGGACCAGCCATAGACTTTCAGCCTAACCTGCCTCACAGGATTGTTGTGCAGATCAAAGGAGGAGAGGAGAATGATGTAAGCTGCTTTGATCCCCACTGTGGAGAAAGACTGCCTTTTCCTAGGTAGAGCCTGCAGGGAAGGAGAAAGGAGATGGAAAGCTGAAGTCAGATCAGTTGTCCTACGGAAAATAGCTACCTCGAGGTACATACTGTATGGGAGGTGTGGTCAAACTTGCTTAACGTAAGAGCCACATAAAATAAATGCCAGATATTTGAGAGCCGCAAGACACGAATGTCAGATGTTTGAGAGCCACAAGCCTTGAGCATCAGATGTTTGAGAGTAGGAAGGAAAGAAAATAGATGGGGAGGGAGAGGTAGAAAGAAAGCAGCTTTAACTTTAAATGTATGCCGCTGGCTTGGCTTGGAGAAGTGATTTAAAGAGACCAATATCTTCTCCAAGTCAGCTGTTGGGGTGGTGGGACCTTTGAGAGCCACACAATATGTATGAAAAAGCCACATGTGGCTCCCGAGCCACAGTTTGGCCACCCCTGCTCTATGTTATGCCATAACACAACCAGGCCAGGTCAAAAAACACAAACAGATCACACCGCAAGCATACACTGATACTAAACACTGCAAGGCTGAAGATGACAGGAAAAAGTGTCAAAAATGCACTGAAAACAAAAGGAATGCTCAGCTTCAGTATTTATGTAACTGTTGTCATGCCCCCCCTGCACCCTCATCATTACTCTTCCCTTTGTTCTGGGCCTGTTTCAGGGCTTTGAGCCACCACAGACATGGTTACAAATACACACAGTCATGCAGGGGAAGTGGGAAGCCAGCATCTGTTTCAGTTGCAGGCTGGGTATGAAGACAGCGAGGGTGGAAGGGTGAGTGAATGTCAAGGGTGGGGGAAGTAGTGGAGTGCCCAAGGGTGCAGGGGTAGTTGAGATGAAGAGGTGGTTGGGGTGAGGAGTTAGGGTGGGGAAGACACCAAGGATGGGGGTGGGGAGTGAATTCCTTTGCTTGGATAGGTGGGAAGACAGCTAAGCTAGGCCTCTTTCTAGAGCCCATTGTAGTTTTCGTCATAATAGGCCATGTTCCTGGTAAGATACAGTAAATATTCTGAATGAGAAGACATATTTATGGCATACCGTATTTTTCGCACCATAAGGCACTCCGGAGGATAGGACGCACCTTCCTCGGGGGCGATCCGCTGCCTCTGCCTCCGATTCGGCGCTTCCCCCGCGCCTGCCTGCCTGGCTCCATCTTCTTCAGGCAAGCGCTGGAATCGCTCCACGTGGCCCCACTGCAAACCCAGCACTTTGGGAGCGCCGGCTGTGGAGAGAGCAGCGTGCTTTCTCCTTGCCTGTGTGCCTAGCTTCAGCTGTGATGTTTAAAGCAAGCGCTGGGATCAGAGGGCAGAGGGAGCGATCCCAGCGCTTGCTTTAAACATCACAGATGAAGCTAGGCACACAGGCAAGGAGGAAGCACGCTGCCCCCTCCGCAGCCGGCGCTTGCGAAGCGCTGGGTTTGCGGTGGGGCCATGTGGAGCGATCCAGCGCTTGCCTGAAGAAGATGGAGCCAGGCAGGCAGGCGCGGGGGAAGCGCCGGATCGGAGGAAGAGGCAGCAGATCGCCCCCGAAGGTACGTACCTTCGGACCATAAGACGCACACACTCCCCCCCCCCTTTTTTGCGGGGGAAGTGCATCTTATGGTCCGAAAAATACACTAAATGTTTTCTAGAACAATCTTCCAGTTGTAATGTTTCTAGAAAATCTATATGGATAGAGTGTTGAACTAGGAACTAGGAGATCCAGATCTCACTCTGCTGTGGAAAGTTGCTGGATGACCTTAGGATACACACAGTCATGAGGTTGTTGTGAGGATAAAATGTAGAAGAGGTGAACAGTATAAGCCACCTTGGGTTCCTGTGGGGGGAGAAAAGTGTAAGTATAAATAAGGTGTAAATAATGAGTACACATCACTGACAAACCATTGTGTTTCATATATACAAATCAGATAATGGTAATGGTCACTCGTATGTTGTGTTCTTTTGTTTACAAACCAAGTTTCCAAGCCATGTTTGGAATTCTAGTTTGTGAGATAATATCCAGAGTCAGTCATTTTTTTGATTTGGGCATCATAACAAAGTGAAGCTTTTAGTATCCGAGCCATGCATAAGGGGAAGGGAGTGCATGGAACTGAGGACATCAGTGGCTCACAAAGGAACCATGGTTTGTTCTTCATATATGAATATAGCCTTTTTTATTTGTATTTTGCACACATAATAACTGAAGTAAGCTTTCACTATTATTGTGTTCTCTGGCTTTCTGTGATGCAAATCAGAAAGAACATAACATGTATTTTCAAATAGCCTTAGGTAAGTAGAAAATATTTGTATGATCTATTCTAGTGTATTACCAATTGTAGGACAGGCCTAACCTGAATGGTCAGAACTCTCCAAAGAAGTTCAATTAAAATACCCCTTTCAAAATTGTTTTTTCATTTATATGCTGGCAGTTGATAAAATGTAGGACATCTTGCTTTTCACCTAGGTAATGGAAACCATTGAGAGACTTGAGCTATTGTTGCTGAAGAGGCTAGAAAGTTTGTAAATAAGGCTAAAGCCCCATTGTGCGGGAGGGACTAGGAATGGTATTGTCTCCCATGCTATAAGTTTTTAAGCTTACCTTTGAAACTGCAACACCATTTTACCTTCTGCATTGCAACATAAGTATGCTTGTGGTGTTGCCAAATGGTTAATGTGGATGTGAAACAAGATTGTTACAAGAGCCTCAGCTGCGAATTCTCTGTTTATGTCAGTGGCTTAAAGCCACTGACATTTTCACTTTGCTACATGAATTCTACATCATGAGTTCATGTCTTATTGTGGTGTTGCTAGATTGATTCAGAATAATTTGCTCTATATTTAAAATAAAGTGACTTTAATAATATACTTTTTAATATAATTTTTACAACAATGGTGCAACCAATTACTGAGGACTTTGCTTGACAGTAATTGAATTAAAAGAATATTTACTAGTAAAACCCCCCAATATTTACAGTGAGAGTTTATGATAAAAACCAGCATGACATCACAGCCCATGAGGATAGTAACAATACTTGCCAGGCCACAATTCAACTTGTCCTGTGATATATATATGTGAACAGCTGACATGCTTTCTGTAAGTTAAGTATAGCTTCCTTCAAATTAGCAATGGGTAACAAAAGCCACCCCGTCCTTTGCAAAATGGAGTATGGTCTTTTCTCACTTGACCCTGTTCTGCCAAACCAGTCTTGGAGAACTTCATAGGCTCCTCAGGCTTGGGCTTTGGGTCTTGAGTTTCTGCAAGACAGCAGATTATCACAACAGAAACAGTAGTAATGTTGACCTAATTTTATTAAACAGTCATTTTTATCCTCTTTCTGAGGATAAAATCTCACTGAGTACAGCAGTCCCTGACAAATTTTCTTTGACTCCTGGAGTTAGACCAAAAATTTCATAATCATTCATTCTTTCAGCCTTGGGAGTTGTATTTTAGTGACCATACTGCCTAATTATTGTCATTATTAAACCTAATCTTTTTGTAGTTACTTGAAGTCAGGTAACCCTGGTGATCATCACAATAACCAAACAGTAACCTCTAGCTCTTACCCAGGGGTCCCCAACCCCAAGGCCGTGGAAAGGTCCCAGTTCGTGGCCTATTAGCAACCGGACCATGAGTTGTATAATTATTTCATTATATATTACAATGTAATAATAAGACAACAACATTGGATTTATATCTTGCCCTCCACTCCGAATCTCAGAGTGGCTCACAATCTCTTTTATCTTCCTCCCCCACAACAGGCACCCCTGTGAGGTGGGTGGGGTTGAGAGAGCTCTCCAAGAAGCTGCCCTTTCAAGGACAGCTCTGCAAGAGCTATGACTGACACAAGGCCATTCTAGCAGCTGCAAGTGGAGAGTGAGGAATTAAACCAGTTCTCCCAGATAAGAGTCTGCATACTTAACCACCACACCAAAATGAAGTGCACAATTGTATTATCCCAAAACCATCACCCAGCCCCCCAACCGGCCGCTGCCAGTCTGTGGAAAAACAACTGGGTGAAATGAATTAATCCACCTTAGTTGAATGGTGCAAAGTAATTAGTGACAAAAACTTCACACACATGTATTTTTATTTTGTACAACATACTCTGCTGTGAAATGATAAATAAACTTTATATTTCACTGAAGACTGCTAAGAGACTCTACAAGAAAATAATCCTGAAGGTGCTAGGTACTATGGTGACCTGGTGCCTGGGATTTTTTGAACCCTGCAGTACAAAGAAGCTTGAACTTTTGAGGTTGCATCTTTCTTTGGATTGTGTTGATACTCCCACTGATCCATTCTGCATTTTTATTTTTAAATATTTTATTTTTAAATAAAACTGGTCACTTAAAGTATTTACCATGTATTTCATATTGGTAGTATTCAGTGCATAAGCACTTGGTTTCATCTATCTTAACTGAGAATGCAATAGTAATTATAGTACAAATCTAATTTAGTCTTTTGCAGTCTTGCTGTGTAAGTCTAAAGCTCATTTTATTTTACTGAGTTCTAGTGTACGTTTAAGAGCCCCATGGTGCAGATTGGTAAGGCTACGGTACTGCAGTCCTAAGCTCTGCTCACAACCTGAGTTCGATCCTGGCAGAAGCTGGGTTCAGGTAGCCAGCTCAAGGTTGACTCAGCCTTCCAAGGTCAGTAAAATGCGTACCCAGCTTGCTGGGGGGGAAGGTGTAGATGACTGGGGAAGACAATGGCAGACCACCCGGTAAAAAGTTTGCTGTGAAAACCTGAAAGCAGCGTCACCCCAGAGTTGGAAACAACTGGTGCTTGCACAGGGGACTATCTTTACCATTTAGTGTAGGTTTAATCATAAAATTTTCTACATTGTCAGTGTTAGTGATACTAACAGATAAGTTCAGAATACTTAATTTCTCTCTGATGTTGCCATTCTGCTGCTGTCAAGACTAAATTTTGAATTCTTACTGCAACAGGTCAAGCTAGATTTCTGCTTTCATTAGAAGTACAATGGAAGTTGTCTGTTTAGGGCAGGCAGTTGGCACAAGCTAATGTAGCCCTTAACACAATCTTTGAAAAGTGTCCTAGCTTTGAGCTCTTGAGTACAGATTTCTTTTTCCCCTGTGGGAAGGGGATACATGGCCTGCATTCAAACATTGCATATGAGGCCACTTAAGGAAAAGGTGAAAATAATTTGTTGCAAGACTTGTGTATGTTTCTCCATTTTCCCTTCTCACACAGAGTCATATTTAAACTTACGTTAGGTGATTATTGGCTTAAAGCATGAAAAATGATTACTAAACCAACTGATTTTTGGGTACCACATATTTCTGTATATAAGCTTCCTTTTTGTAAATGGTGGCAACAGTAGATAGTGAGATATTTGTATTCTCACACTGCTTGTATTCTCAGCAATAGGGATATTTAATGTACAGACATCTTCATTGTTGTGACGATTGGCAGTGGAATTTACAACCTCAATAAAGTAGGCATTTTTACTTCTTTTCCTTTCTACAGGAAAGCTAGGCAAATCATAGCAGGATTACAAACCCGTATCAGTATGCTTGGGACATATGTGTGCTTTATTTCCTATTTTCTGAAAAAGGTGTGCATGTATGTTGTAGTAATGCATTTAAACCTTACCTTCCTCATGGAATCTTCCTGAATTTGATTGAATGATGCCATTTCCAACTCGCTGTTGAACTGAAAAGCATTCTAATTGTAGTCTACAAATCATACAGTCATCACATTTTTCACATGCCCTTCCCAAAGAGCTCAGAGTAGCACATAGTCTTCCTTTCTTCTGACTTCACTTCATCAGAATCTGGCTAGGCTGTTGGTGTATCTGGCCCAAGATCACTCACTGAGGTTCATTGCTCAGCTTCATCTGATTATCTAATCCAGCAATTTCCAACATGTTGCCCTCTTGCTGCATTGTTCCGGATGCCTTCTACTTTGATTCCTAGTTGTTTTTGAAGTACCTGTGTTCCATTCAAATACCATTCCCTTTTGACTTCCACATTACTCCCTGCCTAAATTTCTAAAGTTAATGGAGGAGGGATAAGATCTAGCTGCTTCCTATGAAATTCAGGCAGTAGCCATTACTGGAGGGATAATGGGCACATGAACTGATAGCTTGGTTCTTTTTTTCTTCATTATGGGTATGTGTTTGCTCAAACATATTTCAGCTGTGTTTTGTATGTGGAACCTCCCTAGATGTTGTGATTGACCATGCTCCCATGCAGGGTTTTTGTGCTGACATTCACTACCCTCCAAATTTCAAAAGTGCCCACAAATTCAATGTGGTTGAGAACCCTCCATCATAACAAAAGTTGTCACTGCAGTAGGAAGACATATTTTTTTTGTTTGCTTTTCAATAAGAAGGCTTATTAAAGGTCATATTTAAAGTGTTTCCTTCTGTTTTTATGTATTTGCCAAACTGGCCTTCAGTTCAACAGCTGTTTTATTTCACTTGCACATCCAAAAATCTCCATTGTTGTAATTAGTTTCTAATGTATTTATTTATTTTATTTCACTTATTTCCCACCCTCCTCGCTGAGGCGGGCTCAGCACAGCTCACACAGACATGCATGTGCATGATTCAATGTAATAATACAGCATTAAAAACATAAAACATAGAGTAAAATAGACATAAAATACATAATGTTTCGGTGCCATGATCTCACATTTTCCAATTTTATAGTTAAATTATCTTAAATTATCCTCTCTGCAACTGCTATACAGCAGATTTTTGGTGGTGGTTCACATGTTGCTATAAACTGTAGTGGCTAACAGCCTAGTTCACAAATGCCTGATGGAAGAGTGCCGTCTTACAGACCCTGCAGAACTGTATGAGCTCTCGCAGGGCCCTGACCTCTTCTGGCAACTCATTCCACCAGCTTGGGGCCAGTTCAAAGAAGGCTCTGGCTGTAGTTGACATGAGCCTGGCCTCCTTAGGGCTGGGGATTGTAAGTAGATTTTCTGATGCAGACCGAAGTGCTCTCCGGGGAACGTGGGGAAAGGCGGTCCCTCAGGTATGCAGGCCCCTGGCCATATAGGGCCTTAAAGGTAAGAACCAGCACCTTGAAATGAAACTGGTATGCAGTAGGCAACCAGTGCAGCGCTTTCAGAACAGACTGAATGTGTTCCCATATAGGAAGGCCCATTAACAACCTGGCTGCTGCGTTCTGCACCAGTTGAAGCTTCCGGATTTGAGCCAAGGGCAACCCCATGTAGAGGGCATTGCAGTAATCCAGTCTTGAGGTGACCATGGTGTGGATCACTGTCGCCAAGTCGCTGTGTTCGAGGTAGGGGACCAACTGCTTTATCAGCCGTAGATGATAGAAGGCTGATCTGGCAGTTGCTGCCACCTGGGCCTCCATATTTAAAGAGGAATCCAGGAGCACCCCTAAGCTTTTGACTTTGGGCACCAGTGTAAGTGGTGCCCCGTCCAAGGTCGGTAGTAAGACCTCGGTTCCCAGACCACCACGACTTAGGTACAGGACCTCTGTCTTCATCGGATTCAGCTTCAGTCAACTCAGCCTGAGCCACCCTGCCACAGCTTGAAGTGCCATGGTCAGATCTTCCATGGAGGAGTTGGACTGGCCGCCCATCAGTAGATAAAGCTGGGTGTCATCCCAGCCCAAACCTCTGGGCGATCTGGGCAAGGGGGCGCATGTAGATGTTGAACAACATCGGGGATAGAACTGCCCCTTGTGGCACGCCACACATAAGTGGGTGCCGACGCGACAGTTCCTCCCCTATCACCGCCCTTTGTCCCCAACCCTGAAGGAAAAAGGAGAGCTGCTGTAAGGCCAGCCCCTGTATCCCAGTGTCAGCAAGGCGTCAGGTATTCTCATTAGTTGCAAGTTAACAGGATAGGTTCTCTTCTAGTTGCTCAGAAAGTGTATGGCTTATTCTGTTCTTTTTGTTGACATTTTCCCCATTCCCCTTAAAAAAGCAGGCATTAGCAATGTCTGGCATACATGCCAGTGCTAGATAGTTTTTCTTGGCATGCAAAGCTACTTCTCCAGCCAAGCAACCAAGGCGAGCTATTGAAGAGCTGTCAGTGTCATTGGGGCTGGTAGCGCTGGAGAAAACTTACAGGCATGGTCTATTTCTTTCACTGCCTCTGGACCATGCAGTGGCCATCTGAATCCAACATGAGCCCCTGGCACAGTGGCAATAATTATGGGGTTTGGCTTGCTTCATATGTGTCTGGCCAAGTAGAACTTGCCACTTTTGTTTGCTTTGTTTTTGGCATTCTGACCAAAAAGAATCCTCAGGCCCCTGAGAGCCAGGTTTTAGACTTGGCTGGAGTCTGCAGATGAGGCAAAATTCTTTCTAATGTGTACATCAGGGGTGGCCAAACTTGCTTAATGTAAGAGCCACGTGGTGTGTCCCTCCTCACTGCTCCCCACATTCAAAGACCTTTTCTGTATTTTGGTCTGTCTTGGTGCTGCTTTAAAAGTGCTGTTAAAAAGAGTAGTCTTAATTTTTTGAAAGCTTATTAACTAGTACAATGGTATGCAAATTGGAGAACTGAAGAAGAGAAAGTTTAAAATTGCTTTCTGTTTGCTTTAAATTTCTCATTCCCCTGTATGTGCATATTCATGTTTTCACTCTTTGCCCCTAGTGTTTGCCTTCCCTTGGTTCTGTTTTCTTCCTTTTCTACATGGTAACTTCATCTTCTGCATACTCCTGTTCCCCCTATATCCTGCCCTCTTGCCCTGTGTTATTTCTTTCACCAACTTGTACAGCAGCACCTCCATCTCAGCTTTCCAGATTCTCTTCTCCTCCACATCACTCCCTTTTTGATCCTCCTCTTGACATCACCCTCATTACCTTTCTCCCACATAATTCTTTCCTCCTTCCTCCAGAGCTTTGTTGTCTTCCACTTAATAGTACATATATCCCCTTTACACAGCCACCCCTTGCCTTTACCTATTTCTGTCCTAATTCTCTTCCCCTTTAACTCCCCCTTCCATCATCATTGCTGCTCAGCTGCCTCTGTAGCACCTCTTTCTCATAGTCACACCAGTATTTCTTTGAGTAATGAATAAAAGAATTTGTAATTGCTGGAAGGTTGGGTGAAACTGAGAAGCTTTAGATGAGAAGATTAGGCTTTGTACAAGTAGTTACTGTTACAGGTTTCCTGCACTGCTCATTTTTTAAAACTCTTGGCCTGAACAGTTCAGAGAATAGAAGCAATTTCTACATGCATCCTTATGGTAAGGTAGTCTGGTAATGTTGCAGTAGCACAGGACTGGCCAAATTCGTCTACCTTCCAAGCTTGTGTTGTCTATATAGCCTTGCTACTTTATAGAAATATAAAGGTGATGCCTATTGTATCATAGCTAATCAGCCTTACCATATTTAGGTGTTAAAAATTCTGCTCTCCAATACAACAAATTTAGAATTAATGAGCCTTTCATCCCCAAGACAATAGGGGAAGATAACTAGTTCCTGTGGGACTGAGGAATAATGTAGAATTACTCTCTTAACTAGGTTGAATTAATTAATTATTGTATGGCAGTGTGTTTTATATAGCCAGGAGATTTAAGGAGTGTCTGGCAGCTGAAATTCTAACTAATGTGGTGTGCTAGACTTGTTGGTGGGTTGAGAGAGCTCTGAGAGCTGTGTCTGACCCAAGGTCACTCAGCTAGCTTCATGTGGAGGAGTGGGGAACCGAACCTGGCTCTCATGATTAGAGTCCGGCTGCTGTTAACCACTACACCAAACTGGCTCTCCTTCTTAGCTAGGTGCAGAAGTGGATTAGAAATTCAGTAATACTAATCCAGATTAACAATCTGGGAGAACCTGGTTTGATTCCCCACTCCTCCACTTGCAGCTGCTGGAATGGCCTTGAGTCAGTCATAGCTCTCACAAGAGTTGCCCTTGAAAGGGCAGCTTCTGTGAGAGCTCTCTCAGCCCCACCTACCTCACAGGGTGTCTGTTGTGGGAGAAGGAGATTGTAAGCCTCTCTGGGACTCTAATTCAGGGAGACGGGTGAGGTATAAATCTACGGTCTTCTTCTAAATGTCATGGAAGCTGTGCAGTATGTTAGCTCATGAGCTGCTCTTTCTCATGGTTCCCAGTTTGGCCCCCTCTTGTAACAGTGGGTAGTCATCCTTCTGAGCTTCATTCTTTATTATTATACAAGTGTGTGATTCTTCAGTCAATAAGAGAAAACCTTCAGGAATATTCTGTGAGTAAAATGATGAGTGGCAAGTCTACACTCACTAGAGAGAGACGTAGAAAAGAGCAAGAGTTCAGTAGCACCTTAAAGAGTAACGAAATTTGTGACAAGGTTGTGAGTCACTGCTCACTTCTTCAGATACAGCTAGGATGTGAATCCATCTGCCTTATAATTGGAGTGATTTCAGATGCCAAATTACCATAGGCGTGATTGGATTAGGTGTGATATGCAGAATAGTAGCAGGTGTGGAGAAGTCAGAATTTGTTGTAGGAAACCTAGGTCTCAGTTCAGTCCAGGAAGATGTATTGTCTTGAGCTTCATTATCGATTGCAGTCTCTTTCTAATCTCCTTTGGAATTCCTTTATAAGAGAACTGCCACTCTAGGGTCAGCAACTGAATGTCCTGGAAGGTTATAATGTTTTCCCATTGGGGAGAGGGGCAATATTCTTCGAAAATGTTCTCTTATCTAAAAATGTGTGTGGGGTAAGCTGGTTTGAGTGGGAACCTCTTTAAAGGAAAGGCAAGTTAATCTCAGCATAATTATAAACAGGTAAATGCCTTTTAGTAGAACTCCTCAGTTTAAAATATTGTTCCTCAAGTTAGATTTGAGTCCAGTGTCATCCTAGAGACCAACAAGATTTTGGGGGTCTTAAGCTTTCAGTACTCAACACTCACTTTGTCAGATGATAAGCTCCCATCTGACAAAGGGAACTTTGACTCAAAAGTTTATACCCCAAAAATCTTGTTGGTCTCTAAAATGCTGCTGAATTTAACTGGTCTACTGCAGACCAATATGGCTTCCCTCTGAAAATTGTTTTCAGATTGTGGTAGAATTTTTTTTAACAGTGTCATGAAATGGAATAATGCACTGGTGGTTCAAGCCATGATAAAAGTGCCTTTAAAATAAAAATGGTCTTTGTGCTTTGAACTTGCCAACAAAAAACATTTAAATACATTTCATAAATAATTTCAAAGTGAGCCATGGCAGTTTTAACATTTGGCTATTTTATGGCTTATTTTTTCAGCGTGGATCTGATGAGCTTCTTCCTTCTGGTATCACTTACGGGCCTTTTACCATGAGCAGTTCTACTCCTGCTACAGGTATGATAAACAATACATTTTGCAGCAGGCTTGCAAATAGCTACTTACCTGGTCTCTTGTGGCAAGACTTATTTTTAAAGACTTATTTGCAAGACTGTTCTGCAGTATGTTGATGTAAGCACTAACAGGTCCAGGGGCTACTGACATTGCCCTGGTTCAGTTGTCCTAATTCCCATGGAACTGTACTGACAGCAGTAGTGAAGTGTTAAAGATTTAAAGGAATTTTAAGTAGTAAAAATAGGAACTGGAAAGTAGATGGGTCTCTCTCCAGTAATGTAGCCAGATATTTGTTTCCATTGCTCTGTATTGGAACCACCTCTAATACTTTGGAATTAGAGGCAGTTGGTTTCACTCAGTTAAGGACTGGATGTTAAGGACTGGATGTGGCATGACATGGATCGGACAATTATGGATATCAGGAAGGGGGGCGGGGTTTCTGCCAGCATCCCTTTGACTGATAAACATGTCTTGTGTGAATGTTTACTCCATCTGTTTGCCAAAACACTTTCCAGACCTGACCACCTGATCTATACCATGTGAACATGCCTCTTTTTCTGGAGGGAAATAATAATTGGTCTTCTCTAGTGTTTGAGACCATTGGTTGACTGAACCCTTTTTAAAAAGGACTTGAAGAACTGAATCCAGTGGCACCTTTAAGACCAACAAGAGTTTTATTCAATGGACTTTTTGGATCTGGTGGACATATGGGTTTTATGTAGTTAAGTTGAAAGAAGAAAGGCTGTTGTTCCCGACTGCAATATAATGTAGAGTGTGGCTGAACAGGGCAACAACGTAGGTGTTCCCAGGAAAACTATGTAGTTAACACTTGCTGCTGATGTTATGCTGCCCATCTCCTGATTACCCTCCAGGCTTGTATAGTCTACTTCCCGTGCAGGTGTCTCCCATTTCAGTTTGAGTTAACTACAGTTAGAGTTATTTGCACCAATATTTTTGGTGGCAATAATTGATGTCAAGCCATAGTTTGAGAGTAGGAAAAGAACTGTACAAGCCCATAGGCCATTCCCAACCTATCTGATTAGACAGTTTTATATTACATTGAACTGTATATGACTGAGAAGAGAAGATGAAGAAGAAGAAGAAGATATTGGATTTATATCCCGCCCTCCACTCCGAAGAGTCTCAGAGCGGCTCACAATCTCCTTTATCTCCCTCCCCCACAACAGACACCCTGTGAGGTGGGTGGGGCTGGAGAGGGCTCTCACAGCAGCTGCCCTTTCAAGGACAACCTCTGCCAGGGCTATGGCTGACCCAAGGCCATGCCAGCAGGTGCAAGTGGAGGAGGGGGGAATCAAACCCGGTTCTCCCAGATAAGAGTCCGCACACTTAACCACTACACCAAACTGGCTCTGCCATAACATATGTATACATGCCACATAGTTATTAAAGCTAGCTAAATGTAGAAGATCATCGAAGAGCAACTAGCTTTATATTTAACCGGTATTCAGTTCTGAACGATATTCAGTCTTGCAGTCTGTTCCTTGAAATCGCTAGCTTGGTATACAGTGGACATTTAAAAATGTGTTCTAAAAACTTGTATGGAAACTGGGACATGGATATCATAATGTAAGCTTCCCTGTTAACTAAATCTCAAAAGTCAAAATTGTAAATAACAAGCGGCATTAAAACATAGCTATTGACTTTTCCAACCCTTGAGCATTGTGTCATTGTTCTCTGCAGTAGAAAAAAAATGCTAGAACTGGAGAAACTATGAAGAAGAAAGCAACCTTTTTGTATGGAGACTTCAGAGTATCTGACAAATTTATGTAAAACAAGTGGAGGGGGGAGGTGCAAGACTTTGCAGTGGGTAGAAAGGAAGAAAACAGGAAAAAAGTCTCTCCTTCCCTCTTCCTGCTTCTGCCCTCCAGATGGCACCTCTGCCACCAACCTCAATGGCTTTTGCCTTTATTGCCCTTTTGATTTGCCTTGCAACTTCCTGTCCTGGGTGGGCTGGCAGCAAAGAAGGCTGCTTCTCAAGATGAGATTGGATGGCCTGCCACCAGCTCACCCCTTGCAGCCTGATGTATTGAGACATTTTAAGCCAAGTCAATCTGTGCTTACTGTGCTGCCACTATTGAAGTTAACTGAGTTGTGATTAGTTCACTGTCCTTCCTGTACTAGCTTCTCAAGGGTAAAGGGCCTTTTGTGATACATATGCCCTGCTTGACTGTCCTTGGTGTCTAGCATAGTCAGCCAAATTGCTGTCAGTGTATCTAGCAGAGAACCTGCTCATAATATAAAACCTTAGCAACAGCACTATTCCAGTACTTCCTCTGATCTTCTCATTCTTGCTTCCCTTGTTTTTTTCTTCTTGCCCTATGATGCTATTGCCTGATCCAATCTGATGTCACTATGGGCCCGAGCAGTTAGCCTGCCCCCTCCCCCCACTTGTCTTCAGGAAACCCCAGCACCATAGCTCATCTAGCTGTTGTTGATTTTAGGAGCTATGATTTGATACAGCTGTTTGAAAGCTAAAAGTAAAGCATAAGTTTCTGTGAAAGAAAGAAATTGGCCTCACTAATAAAGTTTAAGGTTGGCTGCCATGCTGATAGGTAAGTCTGAACAACATTGCCTACCAGAGTTTACAGAGAAATCTTAATTTTCCAAGAAAAGCTTTATTTTGGGGCAGGGGGGTTGCAAAAACAAGTAGAAGCAGATGTTGGGGAAAAGAGAACCAGGTTGGGCAACAGATGGTGATAGTAGCTACCAGAAAGAGGACAGCTAGGTGAGACTGGGAAGGCTTTCAGTATCCCTGAATTTACCCTTTTTAGAACACTAGACTAAAATGGAATCTAATAAAGGGAATACAAATCAATTTAATATTGCTTGTTGCAAGTACTTCAGTATTAATTTTTAAAAGAAGATATATTTTACTTGTGCAAAACTGTTTTTATGCAAAATTTTCTCTTTATATTTAGCTAATGGGAATGATAGCAAGAAATTTAAAGGAGACAGATCTCCATGTTCCCCTTCTCGAGTCCTTCATCTTCGTAAAATTCCAAATGATGTCACTGAAGCTGAAGTCATTTCTCTAGGTCTACCTTTTGGCAAAGTAACCAATCTCTTGATGTTGAAGGGAAAAAGCCAGGTATGTACTTCTGCGCTATTCAATAGTGATGGCAACTATATACCTTTATGTAGAACATTTGCTTGTTTAAAAATTGCACACTAGAGAAAGTGTGGGCTCACATTTCAAAAACAAAAACCTTTTACTTCTGAAAAGTTTTTTAACAAGGGGTGGTGCTTTCTACCAATTTTCCCTGCCCACTGCAGCCTCCACTGTTTTTTTTTTTTTTATTGAGAGGCCTGCTGAGGTAACTGTGGTTAGATCAAGGCCTTATTACCTCATTTAAAAATTCAACATTTAAAGTTCATAAACTATACTGAAACTTTATGGCTTGAAGATTTATTCTAAGTAACTTCTAGTGGCTGCTTTCAGTTATCACAAGTTACTTGTCACAAACAAATTGCTGTTTTGCTGGCATGAATTCAACTTGTTCCTTCCTCCCTCTTTTCCATGTGGAGTGCGATTGTAGGCTTTGTAGTATCAGAAACCTTGAGCCAAACTCCAGTTTGCTTAGGCATGCATTCAAACCTTGCGGCAGATGACAGGATTCCTGGTTTTTCAAGGCTTCAGCTCCAGATGAAGAAAGGGAGGATTGTAACAGATGCCATAAAAACAGAGGGCAAGGGTGGCATACCTTTCTGCCTCATGTAGGCATGCTGAGAACAGTGTGACAGTGAGGTGGTGTCACTCAAGAGTGGGAAAAAAATTCTCCATAGCTCTTGACTTGAGTTTAGATTTGATATCAGAATCTCTGTTGGAGGAAGGGACTTCCTGCCTGCCTTCCTAGCTGCAGCTCAAAATGCCTCCTGAAAAAGCTGCTCCCCCAGGAACAGCATTGAAGAGGGTTTTATTAAAAAAGCTGTTGTCATCCCTCCTCACTATGATATATCTTGTGGCGCTTGGCTTGTGTTTCCTGTTCCGTCTGTTTTGGTCTGCTGATCATGGAGGATTTAACTCTAGTTTTCCTTCCTGTCATGTGACATTCAAATCATGTTTTTCTGCCAGGTGCTTGCAGCTTACTGGGCCCCATATTCGAAAAGGTTGAAGACTACTCATCCTGGCATATATCATGACAGTTTGAGTCTGTGACCATGTTTACATTTCATGATGAACTGCAGTTTGTTGGGTTTCTAAAATATCACTTATTTCCACCCTGCAAAGCATTGTCAGTAATCTGTCATTTGTCACTATATTAAAAAATGGGCATCTTAGCCTGCACAGTAACATTCCCCTGTCTCTGTCCTACAGCAGCCAAAAATTGCTGATTGCAGTCAGCTCATTGTTCTATCTCAGAACATGTCTTCACTGTTAGTGACTTGCTATGGCTCTAACCTATGCCAAGGGGAAATGTAAAAGGCAGTGGAACAAAAGATGCTGAAAAAGCACATGCTTTTATTCATGTTGGCAACATAAACAGCTGATGTTGATCCACCCAAAATATTACTAATAGGCAATGAGTAGGGCACCTGAATCCATACGTTTTTCACTTGATTTCCCCTCCTTGATACTACGGCACTCTTTTTGGTAATGCTATTAATATAACCTCCTCTTAGTGTTCTCCACTCAACCACACCACTTTAATGTTACTTATTCTCATAAAATTGCATGGTTTAAAAAAATATTAATGGTTTCTTCAGGACAGGGCATTGTCTCAGTATCTGATGATTATTAGTGCACTTGGCTTAGCAGAATGATTATATGGCCAAGGTTTCTGTGGGTTAGTGAGCATACACTTACATAATAAAAATAACAAATAGCTTATTTTTAGCTGAGGTTAAAAATTGTGTTTTCTATTATAAATGCTTTGATGAGGTACATTGCAAGCTACCAGCAAGGTTGGTGCAGTTTTTGGGGAGTTTTTACAAACTAAAATGTTGTTCTGCTTGTTTTTAATTGTAGGCTTTCCTAGAAATGGCTTCAGAAGAAGCTGCTGTTACCATGGTGAACTACTACACTCCTGTTACTCCTCACCTCCGCAGCCAGCCTGTTTATATCCAGTATTCCAATCACAGAGAACTTAAGACGGACAGTCTGCCCAGTCAGGCAGTAAGTATGCCGTTTTCAAGAAAATGCATTAATAAGGTAATATGTGAAAGATTGCTGAGCCACTTAAATTTACTGTTTTGAGAAATCTACAGGTATGTAATATAAGTGAGACCAGTCTTTTGAATTTCAGACTGAGTAGTTGAGCTTCAGTTACACTGTGGCATTTGCATATTAAGTTGGATTTGCCAGAATTTGTGCAACATTCAGGTTGATGGTGATCAACTAATGAGATCATAGTGATCTCCCTCTTCTATTCTATGTGTTACTACAATTAGCCATATTAGCCATACTACTTGGTGCTGTTATGATTTTTCCCTCTCAAAACCTACAGGTATCTCCTTCGCTTTTCTTGCTCTTTCGATCAGCCATTCATTATCCAGGTTGAATGTTAGCTTTTCACATGGAATTCTGGAACAGGCTATTTCCATAGGAAATGGGCATGCTTTTATCCCATTTCATGAAGTAAGGCTACTCTGCCTCTATTCTGAGTATTTGTATACTATTCAGATTTATTTATCAGATTTATATTCCGCCCTCCCCCGACAGGCTATGGGTGGCTAACAACAGCTTATAAACATTAGCAATTTACAAACATATTAAAATTAAATACATAAAAACATTTCCATACATACTAAAAATCCAAGATGGCAAGCTTCTGATTTCCATTATATTAATTCAGTGAGATTGTTGGTGCTGAAGGTAATAGCCACTCCCCCTAACCATTAAAGGCGAGCTTGAATAGTTCGGTCTTACAGGCCCTGCAGAACTTTAGCAGGTCCCGCAGGGCCCTGATGTTTTCAGGGAGGGCATTCCACAAAGTGGGGGCTATTACTGAGAGCACTCTGGCTCTAGTGCTGGTCAATCAAGCTTCTTTTGGTCCAGGGATCTTAAGGAGATTTTGAGACCCTTAACATAGTGCTCTCTGAGATGCGTTGAGATGAGATGGGGAAAGGCAGTTCCGAAGGTAGACAGGTCCCAGGCCATATAGGGCTTTAAAGGTTATAGCCAGCACCTTGAAGTGAATCTGGAACGCCACGGGCAACCAGTGTAACTCTTTCAGCACAGGTTGAATGTGCTCTCGTACACGTAACTCCATTAACAATCTGGCTGCTGCGTTTTCACCAGTTGCAGCCTCCAAAGTTGAGTCAAGGGCAGCCCCATGTAGAGGGCGTTAACAGTAGTCTATTCTCAAGGTGACTGTTGCATGGATCACTGTTGCCAAGTTGTCGCGCTCCAGGTATGGAACCTACTCCCTTATCCGCTGCTACCTGGGCCTCCATTGTCAGGCTCCAGGAGCGCCGCCAAGCTCTTGACCCTCGACACTGGCGCTAGTAGCGTCCCATCGAAGGCTGGCAAGGGGAATTCCCTACCCAAGCCGCTGTAACTCAGGCACAGGTCCTCTGTCTTCGTTGGATTCCATTTCAATTGACTCTGCCTGAGCCATTTCACTACGGCTTGCAATGCCAGGTCCAGATCTTCCAGAGCGCAGCTGGACTGGCCTCCCAACAATAGATAGATTGTAAAAGAGAGGCTTCTTGTGATCCCAGTATTTGTTTTAGAATCTAGTTTCTGCAAAATATACTAAATTGTATGTTTCCTCCTCCCAGACAAATGAGTCTGAAGACTTGCATTTACTACCTTTAGAATTTAATTGCTGTGTGAATTTTGTCTACCTTTAACAGTCAACGTAATCAACTTACTTCATTGCAAAGCAGATGAGCTCATTATT
Source organism: Heteronotia binoei (assembly GCF_032191835.1). Classification (NCBI taxonomy): domain Eukaryota; kingdom Metazoa; phylum Chordata; class Lepidosauria; order Squamata; family Gekkonidae; genus Heteronotia; species Heteronotia binoei. The sequence goes on from NC_083226.1 coordinate 39,245,123, forward strand.
TAGTGGCCAGTTAATTTGACTACATTCATTCTGGTGCTTCTTTAGCAAATCAGATTCTACAGAACACAGCTCCACTCAGAGGTGGGGCTGGTTCCTCTGTCCCTGAAAAAGTATGTATATTAAACTATATTAAGTTGTGTTAACTCTTTAACCCTACTTGCTAGATCATCCACATTCATAGTTCTGTAGTTTGTCTTATGTTCTTGTTTGGGGGCTTACAATAGAGTTGTCAAAATACCTGAAGGAGAATGAACCATTCAGCTATAGTCTGTTAAAAAGGACATGGAGCATTTGAAGCTTAAAAGGAAATGAATTATCTAGTTTAATTTTTTTTTTTTTTTTACTACTCCAGAAACTTGCCTTTTTGGAAACTCAAAAAAAAAATTTGTTCTTTACCCTGAAATGACACTCACTAAGTCTGCATATGCATATGGCAAATTTAAAATAACGTAGTGTAATTTACATGCTGTTAGGTTTCCTGTAAATGTGTACAATACATGTCTGTTTTTCCTCTACTTTATACCCACTCCCATAGAGAGCACAAGCTGCATTACAAGCAGTAAATGCCGTGCAGTCTGGAGGTCTGGCACTATCAGGTGTCCCAACTGAGGGTGGACTGCCCTCTGCTCCGAGTTCCGTTCTTCGAATTATAGTTGAAAATCTCTTCTACCCTGTAACTCTAGAAGTGCTATATCAGGTAAGGAACTTGAGCATAAATTTCAGGTTACTTTTTTCATTGTCAAGCCCTGTATTTAAATCAGATTTAATATTTGGGCTATTTAACTATACATGTTAAACATTTTATGTCCTATATACTGTTCCCTTGTACATTTCTTGTACACATGAATAATTATGTTCTGTTGCATTGTAATAAATAAATGAAAAGTATTTTGGTTTCCTATAGGAAAAACTTCCTGATCTGGTTGAATACATTCTACTTTTTTCCTCAGAGCATAAATAGAAATGTATCTTGGCAACTAAATCACTTCAGGTCTGAACTAGCAGTAAAGTATAGCTATGTTGTCATTCTGTTGAGAGATTAATGTACTATAGACTCAGCTGAAGTCTCCATTCCCCTAAGTGTGGCATTGATTATTTGGGTTATCAAGTATAGTTCAGAACTCCAGTTATTTCCTGAAAGGTATGGAAATGTGAATTGACTGGTTGAATTTTTATGCAGATCTTCTCCAAGTTCGGGACTGTTTTGAAGATTATCACTTTCACAAAGAACAATCAATTTCAGGCCTTGCTTCAATATTCTGATCCAATGAATGCACTGTGTGCCAAAATGGTAAGTTGTAGTTATCCATCTCTTTGAATTAAAAATGTATGTTCCTGATTTGCTGCACACAATATTGATTTTGCTGCTGGTGTTAACATTTTTTTAATATTCTGCCAGTCTCAGTTACTTGAGTACAGTATGTGAGTATAGCTCATATAGTTGACAGCCAATGTAATGATTGTCATACAGACTTATTAGTTCTGTCATAATTATTAGATTCTTTAAAATTTTCATAAAGCATTCAAAGCAATTCAGAGGACTGTTGTTAGGACTGTTGGGTAGAGTTATAAATATGTTTCGTGAAATGCTAATAAATTGTAGGAGAATCTTCTTTTGCCTCTAGAATTAAATAAAAATTCCAGTTCAATGTTATAATTATGTATAATTAGCTACAGTAAAGTGCTCTGATTCTCTCTCGGCTTGACTTCGCGAACGAAGATTTAAGAAAGGTGCAGTAGTCCACATCTGCTGCAGGCTCGCTGGTGGCTGACAAGACCAATGCGGGACAGGCAGGTCCGGCCACAGTGGCTGCAGAGAAAAGTCTGATTTGGGGTTGGTGCTGTAGCAGTGCGATTCTTCCTCAATCTCCTTTTGTCCTCAAGACCAGCTATGCGTGCGTTCTCAAAGGAAGAGACAGCCTGGTGGATGGTGTGCCTCCATGCTTTGCGATCTGAGGCTAGGTCAGACCACTAGTGATGGTTGATGCAACAGGTACCAAGGGATTTCTTCAAGGAGTCCTTGTACCTCTTCTTTGGTTCCCCTCTATTTCGATGGCCGGTGGAAAGTTCACCATACAGGGCAATCTTGGGAAGGCGGTGGTTTTCCATCCTGGAAATATGCCCTGCCCAGCACAGCTGTGTCTTCAACAGCAGTGCCTCGATGCTTGTAACCTCCGCCCGTTTGAGGACTTGAGTGTTGGTCACAAAGTCACTCCAGTGGATGTTGAGGATGGTGCGAAGGCAGCGCTGATGAAAGCGCTCAAGGAGTCGCAGGTGATGACGGTATAAAACCCACGATTCGGAGCCGTAGATGAGGGTTGTCATCACAACCGCTTTATAAACATTGATCTTTGTGCCTTTTTTCAGATGCTTATTGCTCCACACTCTTTTATGCAGTGGAGCATAAATTCCTGTTCAATGTTATAATTATGTATAATTAGCTACAGTAAAGTGCTCTGATTGGAAAAACATTAATAGTATACCACAAACACAAAATAAATGCAGTTTTTAGTTCATTTGGCTATATCATCAATCATCCTCACCATCATCATTTAAATATATGTGGCCCCATAGCTCAAGAAACACAATGATAATATACTGTTTCACAGTTCCTTGTGTCTAGGACATAGAAGAACACAAGGAATGAAAAAGAAAACATTGAGTTGTTCTTCTACCTGTCCCTTCTGCTCTCCTTAAGTCTCTAAGTGCTGATTGATGTCTATCACTAGGTCAAGAAACCTGATTAAACATTGATATTTTCACTTTGCTTTCATAGACTCTTGATGGTCAAAATATTTACAATGCTTGCTGCACTCTTCGTATTGACTTTTCCAAGCTCACAAGCCTTAATGTAAAATACAACAATGACAAAAGCAGAGATTTTACTCGTCTGGACCTTCCTTCAGGTGATGGGCAGCCTTCCATTGACCCCACTATGGCTGCTGCTTTTGGTAAGAAATCCCTATTCTGCCATGAATTGCACTGGACTGGCTAGTTGCTCTCTTCCTAACCTACCTCATTGGGTGGTTGGAGGGATAAAATGAGGGTGAGCCATTTAAACAGCCCTGAGCCAGTTTGGTGTAGTGGTTAAGTGTGTGGTCTCTTATCTGGGAGAACCTGGTTTGATTCCCCACTCCTCCACTTACACCTGCTGAAATGGCCTTGGGTCAGCCATAGCTCTGGCAGAGGTTGTCCTTGAAAGGGCAGCTGCTGTGAGAGCCCTCTCAGCCCCACCCACCTCACATGGTGTCTGTTGTGGAGGAGGAAGATAAAGGAGATTATGAGCCACTCTGAGATTCGGGGGTGGAGGGCAGGATATAAATCCAATATTATCATCCTCTCTCTGAGGGAAGGGTGGGAAAATTAATTTCACTGTTACACAAATTGTTTTTGTCTCCTGGCATTGGACTTTTGCTGGTTTTTTTGCACTGAAAACATCAGTAAAATATTGGTATGAAGTTTACATGTCCTTGCTTGGGAGAAGACTTTACCAAAAGATTAATTATCCAAAACCAGTTTGAGCTCCACATGCAGCATGTATCCATCATGTGCTGTGTGAGATGCACTGCTGGTTACCAGTTGAGTACCGGATCAGGTTTAAGGTCTTGGTGTTGACCTTTAAGGCCCTTAATGGTCAGGGACCTATGTACCTCCAGGACTGTCGCTCCTGGTATACCCCCAGAAGAGCATTGCATTGCACTCAGTAGATCAGCATGTGTTGGTGCTCCCTGGTCCAAGAGACACCTGGCTGTTCTCAACCAGAGCCAGAACGTGTTCTGCCCTGGCTCCAACTTGGTGGAACTCTCTGCCAAACAACATCTGAGTCCTGCAAGACCTGATGCAGTTCTGCAGAGCCTGTAAGGCAGAGTTGTTCCACAAGGTGGTTGGTTGAGGACAGCAGCTCCTCCTCCACCTTCCTGGCACTCTCTCCCACTTTCTTGTGAGACAGTGACACTAATTAGAACTTTTAGTGCCATCTTTAGGTTATTTCCTGTGTTGCTGAATTTAACTGTGTTTTTAATTGATATATTTATGATGTATTTTAATGATGTATTGTGTTGTACCTTGCCCTGAGCCCTGTCCTTCAGGGAAGGGCAGCTCTAAAGCAGATTTCATAAATAATAAACTCTCCAAACTTACAAAATTCTGCTTATAAAAGTTGACATGTAGTACTGCGTGAATTTGAGCAGAAATATACCTACATACAGCACGCTGCTCCATTCAGTAATATTCCAGCCCCAGGCTTAAAAAATGAAAGCGAGATATTGCACCCCTTAACTTTTTTGACTTTTTTTGGAACTCAAACCCTAAAAATATCAATAAGGATAAATATACTTACCTTCACACAGCTACCAAAAACTGTAATAAATATAAGAAACAGCTCCAGGATTATCCCTCCAATCCTCCTACATAAACCAAGAATGGTCAGATGACACTACAGAAATACTTACCTTATGTTATAAAGCAGGGTTGACCCGAGTTATTGATTTCTTTGTCAAAGGCAAATTGATAGAGAAATCAATATTGGAAAAGATGATTGGTTTTAAGATGTTATTGTTACATTATTTCCAAATATGGAAAACCTTCTCAATGCCAACAATTCAGAACGCTACAACCAGACCTGAAACTGATTTTGAAAAGATGATTCTGCAGGTAGAAGATACTAAGCTTATCTCCAAACTGTATAAATTTATACTTAATACAGCTCCAAAACCCCTATTGAAATATCAGAAATTGTGGCAAACAGACTACAACAGTTTTACTTCTAAGGAATGGAAAGAAATTTGGTCCTCCCAGTCGTATACTTCTAAAATACTCCCCATTAAGCTTCAGTCTTATAAACTAATAATGAGATGGTACTCACCTCCTAGTTTTCTACATCATATAAATGGCACTATAAGCTCAGCCTGTGTAAAGCAATGTGGGAAAACTGGAGAGTATTTCCATTGATGGTGGACATGCGATTCTATACAAAATTTTTGGAGCCAAATTATGAAACAAATATTTTTAATCACAAATAGAGATTTATACCTTTAGTTCCTGAAATTTTTTTGCTTGGAAATTGGACAGACCCTGAAAATGATAAGATAAGCTCAGAGAATACACATTCTTATTTCTGCAGCCCATGCCACAGTTGCCTCACAATGGATCAATAAGTCTCCTCCGACCATATTAGCATGGCAACACCGTTTATGGGAATACTTTATAATGTCCAAAATTACTTGCTTTCCAGTAACAGAGAAATATGAAAGTTTCTTTATTGCACTTTGGTTTCCAGTAATTGATTATCTTACTGAAGATGATATTCTTCCACATAGGGTAATTCATAGGAAAATGATGTACTTTTTAACTTAGGCCTGTCCTTGGTTATTTTCTTGGAATAATGTTATATTGACATCATAGACATATATACGTCTCTCCTTCAGTTTTTCTTTTACTTATATATATGTAACCTGTTATCACTATTATATCTTGTACTGTACTTCAATAAAATTTATTAAAGAAAAAAAATGAAACCGGGGTAGTGGCTTATCCTGATTGTGGATAGATGCATTCATTTGTGTGAACTGTTTCTGCTTTGAGCCTACAAGTTGCATCCTGTTTAATGTATAAAGTAGGTTAATTGCTTTACTAGAATTCTGAACTCCATGATATGTAGGAAAAGACTTTTGACTGTTGCTTGCTCAGACTGTTGCTCTTCTAGGCAAACACAGCAGTATTGTATGTCTGTTTTTGGTATCTGTATTCATGCAGATCCTTCCTGGCTGAATAAGCTTTTTGTTACTGTCTGCTTATATATAATGACTTACAATGGAAATTGGAACTGTGAATAAACGAGTAGAACATATATTGTCAATTACCAATCATATAAGGTACTAATGAATACATTGCAGATGTAAAATAGGTTGATTTGTTGTAGCTTTTGTAAAGATTAAGATTAAAGATAATAACACATTCAGATGGAGGGGCATGTGTTCATTGTAATAGGCCAATTTGTTGCTAATTTTTACAAGGATCACAATATCACCATTAGACTGTGAACTTGTACTTCTGGAAATGCAAATAAACTGGTTTCTGTCTTCAGGCTGTTTCTATGCATCAGCATATTATATTTTTCTTTCCTACATGTATGCTGATTTTGTTTTAGAGGTTGGCTTTGTTTTCAAAAGGGTTGCATCCAAAGATGGCTTTTGTGGATCACATGAATATACAGGCTATTGGATTCTTTTGTCAGAATTTCAGTTTCGAATAACATGCCTTAAATGGCTTTATGGTGAGTCTTGAATTAAAAACAAGGAGCATCTTCAAGAAATGCACAAAAATCATAGCAGTACAAGAAGATATGTGAAAATGGGGGGTGTATTGTAAACTTTGAAAACACTCTCTAAACACATAATGTGAGAAAAGTGTGACACCCATGCATTTATATTGGGGAGAAAGGCAAAGTATAAATAAAGTAAATAAATTTTGTGCATACTCAGACAAAAATTATTTATCTATTCATATCTATTTATACTGTCCTTTTCTGTGTATTTAAGAGCCCCGTGGTGCAGAGTGTTAAAGCTGCATTACTGCAGTCCTAAGCTCTGCTCACAACCTGAGTTTGATCCCTGGCGGTAGCTGGGTTTTCAGGTAGCTGGCTTGAGGTTGACTCAGCCTTCCATCCTTCCGAGGTCAGTAAAATGAGTACCCAGCTTCCTGGGGGGAAAGTGTAGATGACTGGGGAAGGCAGTGGCAAAGAAGAAGAAGAAGATATTGGATTTATATCCCGCCCTCCACTCCAAAGAGTCTCAGAGCGGCTCACAATCTCCTTTACCTTCCTCCCCCACAACAGACACCCTGTGAGGTGGGTGGGGCTGGAGAGGGCTCTCACAGCAGCTGCCCTTTCAAGGACAACCTCTGCCAAAGCTATGGCTGACCCAAGGCCATGCTAGCAGGTGCAAGTGGAGGAGTGGAGAATCAAACCCGGTTCTCCCAGATAAGAGTCCGCACACTTAACCACTGCACCAAACTGGCTCCCCTGTAAAAAGTCTGCCGTGAAAATGTTGTGAAAGCGACGTCACCCCAGAGTCGGAAACGACTGGTGCTTGCGCAGGGGACCTTTCCTTTCCTTTCTGTGTATTTATACACTAATTTATACATTGAACATAGTTTTTAATTGCATGCTTGTCATATTTTTTTCACATTGTGGGTTCAAATGATGTTTTCAATTTGTAATTTACAATACACGCCTCACTTATATAACCACAAGCTGTGATTTTGACATTAAATACTAGCAAGCCTTGTATGTATGCATGCTTGAGTGAAATCTGTATTTTCATATTGAACAGGACTATGCAGATTATAAAGCCATTTGATCCTGTGATTGCCTGTAAAGTCAGTCATTACTAGTGCATATGAACTAAAGGGACCAGAGGAACTGAATGAGTGGATCTAACCCCCAAATTAAGTGTCAGACTAAGCCGCTCCCAAGTCCTTTATGTACTGTGTGTACAATATTTTGCATTATTTGTTTTTCATTTTAGGCACTCCAGGCATCATCTCTTCACCGTATGCAGGGGCTGCTGGCTTTGCTCCTGCCATTGGTTTTCCCCAAGCTGCAGGCAAGTCCTTTTTAATATATATTCTGTTTTCTGTTGCTGTTACTACCTTGGTGTTCATTAAAAAGTAGAAAAATACACATATTTGAACAAAAGAAAAGAGAAATTTTGGTATATTTTAACCTGTCTCTCTTGCCTTTTGTGCTTTGGGCGGGGGGGCTTGTTCATAATATGTGCTTTATATAACTTTTCAACATCTTTCTTGATTGTAGTTCAGCACCTGAATAGGGCATTTGGATAGCATTCTCTTTTGAGACATGGAAATGTTTCTGCAGTATTAGGATGAATAGTGTAATGGAATTAGCTTATTAGTATATATAAGCCACTAACATATATGGCTTTAAAACCTTACACTTAACCTAACTAGGTATATAAAAATAAACCCATCAATAACTGGATTATTACAAAAATATTATGGAGAGATGGTGTTTTAATTGCAACATCAAAGTGAGCTGCAGATATTAATATGGTAGTAAATGGAGTTGAGCCGGTAATGAAAGGAACTGTAGAGACTTTTTTGTTTTGTTTTAAGAAACATGTATTATGTGGTATAGTGGTAAATTTACTTAAACAGTTATCAAAAATGAGTAGCAAGTGAATCTTCTACATGCTTTTATGGAATTCTTTTGACTCTCAGGTCTGTCGGTCCCAGCTATTCCCAGTGCACTTGGTCCTCTTGCAATCACCACTTCTACCATGACTGGTCGGATGGCCATCCCAGGAATTACTGGAATTCCTGGAAATTCTGTCTTGCTTGTTAGCAATCTGAATCCTGATGTAAGGCTAATATATATAGTGTTAATCATAACAGCGTTGTAGATTGCAGCTTAGTCTGTAGTACTTATTAATATGTAAATTAGAAGTTGAATATAATAGTATTACCAATGAAAAATACCTGACATCATTGTTCATTTGTTAATGATTTAGAGAATTAAGTAAACATGACTTTAAACAGAAAAGATTAATTTGTTATAATATATTTATGGATAGTCTAAATATCTCTTAAAGCTTCTTGGCAACCATAAGATAATATTTCTTACTTTGTTATGGCTTGTAATCTTGTCACTTATATCTGCCTTGAGTCTCAGAAAGGTAAACTGTAAATATTATGAATTAAATATATATATATATATTTAGACTTGTAATCTTGCCTTATTTAATGCAGGCAATCACACCAGATGGTCTCTTTATCTTATTTGGTAAGTTGGTTTTTGTACTAAATTAACAAACTAACAGTATCTTTTCATTACATTGATTTGTTTTTGTTTTTTTAAAAAACTGCAGTAAATTCCAGAGGAGTCTTTTACAATTAACTGCAGAATTTGATATAGGAAGTCTTAGATTAGAACAACCTGCTCCACTAGATAAATTGTAGTTGGTTATGTGTAACTTGCTGGATGATCATCCACACATGTTAAAAGATTCTTACTGTATCATTCCCAGATGTGTGCATAGTTTAGCACCGACAACCCCACTGCATTTTATAACTGAAACAAGAACATCAGAGAAATTAGAAATGCACAACTTGGTTTTTAGGATTGTAAATTTTATGAATTATTTTATTATGTATTTTGTTTTTAATGTTTATTTTGTTTATAATGTTTAGTTTGTTAGCTGCCCTGAGCTCGTCGGGGGAGGGCAGGATATAAATTTGATAAAATAAAATAAAATTTAAAAATAGTTGTAACTGAAACTGAAAAGCTAATTTCATTATTTCCAGTAGTCACTGCATCATGGTAAATTTATTTCTCCAGGCTGCAATTCAGTATTGCAGTTTACGATAAAATAAAACTCAATCTGTGTGTTTATATACAAAATATATGCTTCAAAATCTCTGCAATCCCAAGCATTATTTCTAAATATACCCGCTTCCTGGTTATAAATGTATTCACTTAAAAGATGTCTCATGACATAACATACTCAAGATACTGCAGTAACTGTATGTTGTAATTGATGCTTTGGGAGTTGAAGGCATCTTAACATTCTTTTCATTTGGGCAGGTGTTTATGGTGATGTCCATCGTGTGAAAATCATGTTTAATAAGAAGGAAAATGCCTTGGTTCAGATGGCAGATGCAACTCAATCACAGCTAGGTATGAGCTGTCAGTAAAAGGGCTTGGCTTTTGTGCTACTGTTTTCATTCCCATCTCATGTTAAATGTGGTAGTTTTTAAATATTCCAAGGTCTTCTGTTTCATTAATTTCTCCCCTACACCATACCTTTAAAGCAGGATGTGTATCTTCTTTTGGGAAAAAATGGAAAGTCGGTAGTTTAAACTTAGAGACCCTCATTTTTGTGTCAGTAATAGCAATAATATATTAAAAGTGACTAGTATAAATTGGTTAAAAGTGACTAGTATAAATTGGTACCAAACTGCTGATTCTCTAAAACTACTCAAAGGAAGGATGTAAGCTTGCTTCGCCCCAAATGAGAGTAGTAACATTATACTTTTCAAAGCAAATCATCTGAAAATTTGAAATTCCAGCTTTTAGAATATGAAAAAAATGTGATCGAGAATTATGATAAGGCAAATTGTATATCAAATTATATCCATAATTGATAACTGCAGAAGACTCTTAGAGGTCAAAATCAGAGTAGCTGTTCCATTTCTTAACTTCCTTATTTGAAAATTTCAGCCATGAATCATTTAAATGGACAGAAACTTTATGGAAAGGTGCTCCGTGTTACACTCTCAAAGCATCAGACAGTACAGCTCCCTCGTGAGGGACAAGAGGACCAGGGCCTGACTAAGGACTATAGCAATAGCCCTTTGCATCGCTTTAAGAAACCTGGCTCAAAGAACTTCCAAAATATCTTCCCGCCATCTGCCACTCTGCACCTCTCCAACATTCCGTAAGTATCCTACTTAGAGAGTATGTAGTAGATAAGTCTGATTTGTAAACCGCAGGCCTGATCTAGGGTGTAATTTTATGCATACACATGACTTAGAAAGTTTTGAAACTGGCTTGTACTGTGAAATGAGCAAGTTGCTCTCAGAAGACAATGTACCTGCCTGCTTTTCAGTCCTGTTGTCTATAGTTCCAAGCTTATACATTGCACTGATTTCAAAAGGGAGTGTCTCACATATTTTTGTGGAGGATTAGACGTCAGATGTGTTAGATTCTACAGTGAGTCATCTGAAAACTTGCTTTTCAACAACGGTATAGTATATTAAATTATTATTTAGGCATTTCTGCCATGCCTTCCCTCATCCCCCACTGGAGACTGAAAGTGGTTTGCAAAGAAACAGAGGAAGGTAATCAAAATCATAGTTTTCAGCTTAGAACAAACTGCAGTACTCTTCTAAATTGCTCAGTGCAGCATCAGTACGATGCTGATAGATGCGGATAAGGGTGCAACCACAGTGTATCACCCAGTAACAAAGGAGTGTTGGAAATGAAGCTGAAATTAATACCATTAACACATCAGTTAGTACATCTTCATGCCTACTCTGTGGCAGCGACACAGCTTCTCTTAGCCAGCATACATTTGCATCTGTGTAAATCTGACTGCCTGAGGTGTTACAAACAGGGCTTTATTGGGGGGTAGAAAAAGTCCAGAAGGAACTCATTAGCATATTAGGTCACATACCCCTGATGTCACCAGAAGTGCAGTCATCCTGCCACTGGACATTGCTAAGTTTTCACAGGATAAGGCTGAAAGTTGCCAGATCCAGAGCTGCTGAACTCCAGCAATTGTTGCTGGGTGCTTCAGACCATGTGAACATATTCCTCAAGTACTGAAAAAGTAATCTGCCTGCCAGTGTCCCTCTGGGCCCACCTCAGAATGCTGTAGCATTTAAAGCTCTAAATGGCCTCACCCCAGTGTGCTTGAAGAACTACCTGCCTTAGAGATGACCATTGCACACCCTTACCTGTGTCTCCCCAAAACTGAGGTGAAGTGGGTGACAACAGGGGTCTTATTCTGTTAGGTTTTTTGCTGCTCCTTTAACAGTTTTATGTTGTGATCTGATTTCCAATTTTATACTTTTAAAGCTTTGCTGTTTATGAACTATTTGGCTTTTGATACTGGTTTACATTAAATGTTAATATCGTTGGTTGCTTTATGACTGCTTTCTTTCACTACTGTATCAGTGCTCTGTAATCTTATGATTGTTGGTGCTTCCAGAATACATGGATTGAGATCTCATGCTACAGTAATTTAAGTAAATCAATTCTGTTTACAGACCTTCTATAACAGTTGAGGACCTGAAGAGTCTTTTTGGTAGTGCTGGATGTAATGTGAAAAACTTCAAATTCTTTCCGTAAGTTTATACAATAAATTTGAGAAGCGTGCTGTATGCTCCCAGACTTTATGATTAAAGACAGCAAATGAGGAATGATGTGGAATTACTGTTTAGTGAAGTATACAGAGATGAAACATAGTTAACCCAGACTTGTGTGGCATAAGCTTGTCCTTCCCCTTGCAACAGTTTTCTTGTAATTCAAGCTGGGAAGCTGTAGGTAGAACTGTTGGTCTAACACAGTGGTGTCAAATGTCTGGCCCATGGGCCAGAACCAGCCTGCCCAGGTCTTTAATCAGCCCCCCTTCCCCACCTTTTGAAGCTCCGAGGCTGCCAAAGTTCCCAGCTCCTTCCTCCTTGTCTTTGCAGACTGAAGCAGGAAGCAATTCTGGGCTTGCAAAGCAAATGTGGAATGGATTTTCCACATGAACTCCCCCAGAGTAGTCATAGTGGGCACAGAGACGTTAATGGGAAAGCCATGCTGTGTTTTCCATGCAGTTTTGTCTGTATTGCAGTTATTTTAATGGAGTGGAGTTCAGTTTCACTTTTTAGTGTTTATATGACCAGTTAGAAGCTGTTCCTTGCTGGAGTTTTGTGACTTTGCAAATAAAGGGTTGATGCTTTAAGCCAGCATGTCTCTGCTGATTGGACCTTAGAACTGGTGCCTAGTGAGTACTCTGACCTAGGAACCCACAGCCATAGGGGATATTACACTGATGAGCCATTTCCAATTTAAGTAGACCTGGGGGCAGGGGGAGAAGCTTGCAATGCCCAGCCATTTCCTAAGCCCAGAGTATTTTATATTTTTGGTTTATATTTTTAGTTTCTGCTGTGATCCTTGTGCCTTTTCTTGATGTTTTATTTTTTTTAATTACATTGCCAAATTATCACAAGAGTTTTACGCATGTTTGTGTTTTAAGCAAAAAATTAATTTTACTTGTGTTTCTCTGTATCCTTTATAAAGTTTATATCTCTACTACCTGGCTTTACATTTTATGATATGCATGGCCTGGCCCCACAAAGTCCCATTTATGTCAGATCCAGCCCTTGTAACAAATGAGTTTGACACCCCTGGTCTGACAGAATATCATCATGTAGTAATCAAAATTTTGGTAGTCTGAGGCAGAAGGAAGAAGCATGCTATTTTTTAATTTGTCAATCCTTCTTTCTCACAGAGAAAGATTTTCTAGTTTTAATAGTTGCCTTTCTTTTTCACTTTTATGGAAATGGATCCAAGGACCAACATGAGATGCGATGCAGGATTTTCACGCCAGTCTTGGCAGTTGTCATTTTCTCTTGCCATATACTGTGATTTATATTTAGTGCATTGTAATCCTACCCTTCCCCCAAGATGCTTAGTTCTGTATAGATTATTTTGTCCTCCATTTATCAGCACAACAATCATCTGTGGTAGGTTAGGCTAAGATAATGATTGACCCAAGGTCACCCAGTAAGCTTTATGGCAGAATGCACATTTGAATATTGTTCTCCCAGATTCCAGTCTGGCATGCTTAACTGCTAAGCCACACTGGCTTTCATAAAGTTTTTGAGATGTTATTTTTGAGATGCACTTAGGTTTAATGGATTCCTTTTCATTTTCAGAAAAGACCGCAAAATGGCTCTCATCCAGTTGGGTTCAGTTGAGGAAGCAATCCAAGCTCTTATTGAGGTTCATAATCACAATCTTGGAGAAAATCATCACCTCAGAGTTTCATTCTCCAAATCTACAATCTGATACTGGTTGGACACTTTTCTTTTTAAGGACTCTACCCACAGTTAAGAGTACTACCCACAGACAGAGACTGGAGTAGTCAAGACAAACGCTGCATCCTTCAGTTATGAAACTTGCGATAAGTTCATGTGCATTAACAAATCAAGGGATGATCTTTCCATATCTATTGCTGTTCAAAAGGCTAATAATTCTCCATGAAATTTTATTCTGTACTATTTAATAACAAAATATTTTCTGTAGAAGCCCCTTTTTCAAATGATTTCAGGAACATCAGGATTTAATTTATTCCAAAATGACTGTACACAACATTTCTGGGCCCCATTAAATTACCCTATCAAAATAATGCTTTCAAATTAAATTTAGCAGATAGCTTTACAATACTAAAGAACTATTATTTTTACCTTTTATGGACATTTTTTAAAATGTACTAACATTTTAATTAACACCTGTTGAAAACATTGAAGGAAAGGCAGGGCCTTCTTTCTCCTTGGAATAATTTTTCAAATCAAAAGAGTAGACACCGGTAAATTGTCTTAATGTGCTCTCAATGACATTTTTAACTAGGTATTAAATCATGGTGTGAAGTTTAGTTTTTATTACTATGAAATGATGTGTAACAAGATTTTTGGAGAAAATTGAAATTTGTCCTGATTTCAGATTTTTTACATTTCTTTCAGAGAAAAAAAATGTTTACACTCTTAAGGAAAAAAATTCAGGTCCGTCGTTTGGTTTGACAAATTTTTAGAAAGGTTATTTTTGGTAAGGTCTTGTTTAAAAATACAAAGTTAAACCTCAAGGGTTTTTTGTACCACTATAATCTCTAATACTTAAATCAAGAATTACTGTGTATTTACTTAATTTCTTATGTGCCTTATTATGTGCTTATAATGATACAATAGTTTAGAGTTTTATCTGAAGTATCTTAAACTGTATTGTGGCTTGGTGAAAGTTTTTTCCTTGTCTTAGTTTTTAAAAGTTTGGTGATTTAAAAATGTTTTTAATAAGTAATAGTCAAATCAGATTTTTGGTGCTTTGGTACAGGGATGGGGGAGGTGACGCTGAAGGCAGTTCAGTGCACATCCTATAAGCCTCTTCACAATATGTTGGGGGTTGCAGCTGAGTGACATCACTGTTGGGCTCTAAAGAATGTTCTCCAGTTTCTGGATGGTATCTAACTTGTTGAGCCATTGGCTCTTTGAGAATATTTTTGTCTCAGGATTCCTTTTTACCCAACAGAACTGGGCTTGCTGTACTAAATGTGGACTTGCTTTCCTTCATAAACATCATAACTTCATTACTGAATGTTCACTCTTGTTTGGAGAGCAAGATGAGATGCAATTCTTATTTTTTTTGTGAAATATAGGTATATACAAGTTATTTCTATGATTGTAATACAATGTTTTAGAGGTGTCTCAAGGTGTTATGTCTACTGAAATTTTTCATTGTTTGTAAAGTATCCTCAAGTTTAAGGGCGATCCTTAAATAGCTTTGGAGTTGGACACAGATTTTTTTTTTTAAAAAAAGAAAGAAATGAAATGGAGTGTAATGACTGGTAGCGTTTATTCATCTTGGGGATTTTTAGCAAGTCAAAGTATTCTGCAGATGTGGTTTAGCGGAAGTCTATAGCATTAAGAGTTTTTTAAAATGCTAATTTTTAATTTTGGACCTTGGTAAATATCCTTGAAATGCTAGCTTCTTGGTAACATCACTGTCAGATGAAAGATAGGCAGTGAGCCTTGACTGCTGCCTTAAATTATATAGCTGTAATAGTGTGGAGGTGTTCAACTGATCATGATGGGAAACATTTGGACACTTGACTGAAATGTGCATTTTTACTTGTCAGCAGAAATATTGCTTTACACCAGGAAATTTTAGTGTCCACTAATGACTGACCCTAAGTTCACCATGACTTCACAGCCATTTGAAAATAAAGGTGTGCAAATCAGCAAAGGGTATCAAGATCTTCCCTCAGTCTAGCAATGTAATTAAACTGGTGCCTAACTCCAGTATGGCACTTGATCTTTTCATTCTGTTGATATAAGTGGAACATGGCTCTAGGTAAGCATGTTCAGGATGGCAACCTAGTTAGGCACGAGTTAACTAGTTTATTGGAGTAGGGCTGTAATGAATACGCTGCCTCACTAATTACAGACACCTTAAGTTTGGTCACCATGATGTGTTTAATGCTGCTACAAAGGGGGCACATTATTGGAGTTGAATGTAACTGTGAAGCAGGAAAAAAACAACCTGAAGTTTTGAGACAGAGCATTAGCAGTGTATAATATCAAGGGTGAGGGTGATGTGTTTATGTGTGCGTTTGTGTGTGTGTGTGTGTGTGCAGTGAGAAATATCATGTGTATACAGAGATACACATTGCAAGCATTTAATTTATTGACTTAACTAATCTAAAAGAAAGCAACTTTGTAATGTTAAGGGAGAAAAATGGTCAACATGAGAAATAGCTTCATTCTGTCCCTAGAAAATGTCATTTCTAGACTAATTGCAGTTTATGTTGTAGGGCATACATTTTTAAACCTTTAAAACAGTTTAACAGAAATTTGGATGGTAGATGACCATCTTGTGTGGTCTTGTCCTAGTTATATTATCATCTTTGTTGTAGTGCATGTGTTCTCAACACTTTGTGGTTGGCTTATTTTTGGAAGGTTGTTTTCCATCGCATATGTGAGCGATGGCAGTACACTTTGTTTGCATTTAAAACAATGGTTCCATTTACAGCAAGTTTGATTTACTCTCCCTTCTTTAAAGATAAGACACCTTAACCTTATGCTTTTGAAGGCAACATCTTTAATTGAAGTTTGGACAATACAAGCTTTCCTGATTTCTTTTTTGTTCCTACACTGCAGAATTTTAGCATTAGATCTCTCTTTGCCTGTCATAATTTGCAATGAGTGTTCCACAGAATTAAGATGCTTCAGTGGATGTGGTTATTGGATAGCAACCATCTGTGCAAAGGTCTCCTTATCAAGCATCCTAGTATAGAATGACCAATTTTCCAGAGTACATGATCTTTGCTAACATTTTATCAGCCGAGTCTCTTCTCTACTCTCTCACCATTTATCCGCAAAGCAATTGAGAATTAACACTGTGTGACCCTTGTAAATGCTTTGGAAGTGAAAGCTGTTCAGTTCTCAATCTCCTTCTTGTCAGGTATTCGAATCACTAACTCTAAAGCTGATAAAATACTTTCAGGCCCATAACCAGTTAACAAGCTTTTAGCATTTTGGCTGCAAAGACTTGGCAACAGTGCCTTTAGTATACTGGAGGAAGGAAACAGTATCTCAAATAACAATCCATGGTTTAACAAAATCCAATTAATTGTAAGAAAGAAATTTTGATTGAAGTGATATGGTATACTCCAAATTACCATAACAGACCAGAGCCAAAATAGCTTTGAATTCAGGTAAAAGGCTTATCAGAGTTGTGGAAGAGCTATATTTAAAAACTATGTTTCAACTAAATAGTGTATTTTAATAGATTGTGATACTCATTACTAGAGGTTAAGCCATAATAGCATTCAACCGGAGAGCAAAAAGCTGCTAGTTTTGGAAAGAAAGTGGAAGGAATAGTAATCTGTCACTTCCTTCCTTTCAAAATTGGCTAAAGAAAGAAAGAGTATGTTTGTGGTTGACACAGACTTGCAGGTGCTTTGACAGTTCAGTGTCTTGGAGTCTTTGCTTATTAGCCCTACTACCAAATTGGAGAAGCAAATTTTAGAACTGTAATTAAAACTTGGACTGTTTACTCAGCTAACACAAATACTCATTTGTTAAGCCTTTCCCAAACTTGGTTGCCTTTTTTGTCTCCCTGCCAGTTGCACTACAACTGTGCTTGGAGGATACCTTGAGGGCTCCCTGTGCCTATATACCCAAATGTAGCCTTGAGTTGTCTGTGTGGCACCTCTTTTTTTCTTTTCACAAATTAAGAAATTGTATGCAGTGGAATCTTGTTGCTGTAAAACATAGCATAGGCTTTCTTTTGGTAATGAAGAAACCTCAGATTTCCTTTTCAGTCTTTATCCTCTTATATGTAGTATGTATTGGTATTTTCAAAGGAGAGGGGGCTGAGTGGTTAACTGCATTAAAGCAATTTTTGTTTGCCTTTTACTTTTTTGTGGACTGGTAATTGAACAAAACTGCCAGATTTAAACAGTTGTGCTGAAAACTGTTCAAGTTGCACAGAGATTTTCTTGAAGCAAATTAACTCCTAATTGTCTTTGCAAAGATATGTATATTGTATATGAGACTGTTCTCTTTCTGGAGCAAATCTTAACAATTAGGAATTATTTGAATTTGAAAAACTTCAAAAACTTAATTTCAGGGTTTTTACAAAGGAAAAAAACACAAAATGGGACCAAAGTTTATGTGCCTTCAGTAGATGTGTATTTTTTTTGCTATCTATTTCAGTCTTTACAAATCAATACTCTTGTTTTCAAGAAAATATGTATTTATATAGTAAAAACCAAATGACCCATGAACTGTCATGTGTGCAATGAGTTATAACTGTTTTATTTGGGTTTGTTATCCCTTTGCCTTCTACCATTGTAGCATCAATATGCTGCACCATGCAGGAATCCAGGTGAAATTGTTAGGCTGTGCTTGCCTCAATACCATGCAATGGAGAAACAATACATTAGTGGAGACCTTAGTATGAAGACAACCTTCCATGATAAGTGAAGGATATGTGTTTTGGCAGAACTTTTGGTTCTTGAACCTATGTCCAGTATTAGGGATGATAGTGGAAAACTTAACCAGCTTCATATTTGGATTCATCTTTTAAATGTTTTAGCTTTTTTCCCAATTCATCCTACAGTTCCTATAAACGTTCACTTCAGACTCTCAAAATATGGTGGCTAACCAAGCAAATTGTTGCACTGGATTGTCACCTCATTGCAATGACCAAAGATTGTCTGCTCTAGTTATATACTGAGACATCTTGCCAGTTTTCTCTCCAGCTCTCTTTCCTGAAGGACTCTGTGTAAAGTGGCCTTTTTAAATGAATGCTGTTGGTGAATGGACCACTCGATGAGAGAAGCTACTTTAAAAAAATGTGAACCAAATGTAATGGCATAAGGCAAGGGGCTAATGGACTGTGTAGTACTGTATTCAAAAAAGGGAGCATGATTACAGGAGTCAGACATTCCCTAATTTTTCATGTGTTCCTAAGTCCCTTTTTAAGTTTGTAAAAATATTCATCTAACACAAGAAAATGCTGTAAATATTTGTAACAACATTTTTTACCTGGCAAAAAAAGGTTTTTGGGAACAAGTATAAAATGGTTTTTATATTAAATAAAACATCAATTGTCTTGTATATTTTGATAAGCAACAATACCAGCTTTCATTTGTTAAGCAGCTTGTGGCATTGGAGGAGGGAAAAGGATTCCATATTGTTCAGATGACTTGATGTTATAAATGCAAAGAAGTTGAAATATTAAAGAAACTATTTTCTAACTGCGTAGTGCATGGTTAATTTGAACTACTGTACACTGCCGTATACTCCATTTATTTTAAATTTTGTGTATTTGCTGATTATTACTTGAGTATCTATACTTAACTCTTTTTCTAACAACTCTAGTTGTAGCATGCCTCTTAATAAATGTCATGACATCTGTACTCTCAGATTTTTCTGCGTTCTTGTCTATTGCTTTGGGTTTTCCCTTCTAATGTAAAGCTAATGTCTGTCTGTTTTTATTTGTGTTCTTTTCCCTCTATTGGCCATTCTACACTTGCTCTCTCTGGATTGTGTTAAGTCTTTGACAATCACATCTTCATAGTACATCCTTATGACATAATTTGCTTCACAGTTTTGTACAGAGAAGAGTGGCTTTATTTCTAGTGCACTGAAAAGCAAGGAACGAATTTGACCTGTGTCAAATAACTTTCACATGAGTTGTGTTGAGACTAGCTATTTCATTTTAATTTATGTGTTCATTTTTTCTAAATCTAATGTACAGGGAGTGTAGGTTGATATAACACAACTGTGCAGACAATATCTTAATCCAATACATGTGCAATTCTCTACCCCCCCCCTTTGTGCCTTTACTTCCGTCAAGTTGAGAAACACTTGTGGCAATCAACTTCTCCATATTTCTTTGTATGTTCTAGTCATTGCATTTTTTACTTTCACTTACTGAATGCTGGCACTCAAGCACATTTTCCTCATCTTTTCATTTGCAATTGATTATAACTCACACGGAGGCAAATAGGTTTTATAAGATGCTATACACAAATGGATAAAGGCTTGATCATAGGGTTGCCAAGTCCAATTCAAGAAATATCTGGGGACTTTGGGGGTGGAGCCAGGAGACATTGGTGGCAGAGCCAGGAGCAAGGGTGTGATAACCAAAATTGAACTTCAACGGAGTTCTGGCCATCACATTTAAAGGGACAGCACACCTTTTGAAATGCCTTCCTTCCATAGAAAATAATGAAAGATAGGGGCACCTTCTTTTGGGGCTCATAGAATTGGACCCCCTGGTCCAATCCTTTTGAAACTTGGGTATTTTGGGGAGAGGCACTTGATGCTATACTGAAAATTTGGTGCCTCTACCTCCAAAAACAGCTCCCTCAGAGCCCCTGATACCCGCAGATCAATTCCCCATCATTCCCTATGGGAATAGTTCATGGAGGTGCATAAAAGCTGTGCGGGTGGGGCTTCCCCCCCTGGTCAGCTGGCTGGGGGAGGGGGGAAGCCTGTAAAACCAGGGGATCCCCCGCTGGGACCTGGGGATTGGGAAGCCTACTTGATCATCAAGGGACAGGGAGAGAGTGGTAGTTGCTGTATCAGGACTGGGTACTATTGAAAATAGTATGCAGGAAACTGGTTCAATAGGTATTTTGAACCCAGTTCCTCTTGTTGATTGACTTTAATTAGTGCTCCAGTTCTTGCTTAGGATTGGCATTGCCATTAAATTAATATTCCAGAAAAAGATGCTGATGGTGGCTTCTCATGATCCATGTCTGGCAAACAAGCACACACTAGGTTACACACTAAGTTTTAATTTGCTTCAGGAGAATGCTTTTCCATGGCTGGTTCCATTCCTGATTTCAGGGCAATAGCTAGTGTCTCACTGAAGAATATCAATGGCTAGCTATTGTCTCATGAAGAGTAAGTCTATCAGTGGTTACTAACCATGGTGACTGAGGGGAACTGCCAGAGCCAGGAGTAAAAATCAAGAGAAGGCCTTGGCCTCTGCTCTGTTGGCCTTCCAGAGGAACTAGTTGGCCATGGTGTGAGACGGGTTGCTGGACTAGATGGACTACTGGCCTGATCCATCTGGGGGGGCGGTTCTTATGATTTTAATGATCTAATAGGTTTACATGGGAATAGGTAGTCTTTAAGGTTTGCCGGTCCCAGGGCATATGAGGCTTTGAAAGTCAGTTGGGCCTGCAAGCATACTGAAAGCCATGGAGGTGGAACAAGATCAGTATGATATAATCCTTTTGCAGACACTCCAGACAGCAGCAGTCTGTACTGTTTGTTCCCAGAGCCTCTTCAATTGAAGCCTATTACAGTAATCTAACTTAGATGTTACCAGGGTATGTACCCCAGTAGCAAGATCTTTTTTACTTGGGAAAGACCAAAGCTGTTAAAAGGCACTCCTGGCCACTGCTGCCACCTGTTCATTCAGAAAGAGACCTAGATCCAGCAGCACATTCAGAATGTGAACTTGTTATTTTAGAGAGAATGTAACCCCATCCAGCATAGTGAACACTTCAAAACCCAGGACAATTCTTCCCACTCCCAGTAGCATCCTTGTCTTGTTGGGACTAAACTGCGCTTTATTTTCCCTCATCTATCCCAAAATATGGATGTGGGGGTTTTCATCAGCAAAGTATCAAGCAAACTGTTCACAGCATGCCGCTGCCTCTTTAAGGTCATTTCCCAATAAGCCTCTGCCTAACCCAAACATCTCCAATGGCCTGCACTGTGCAGACACAACATTGGCAGAGAAGCACTGTTTCTTTGTTACCATTGTCATAGGCTTTAAATGGCGCTCTCGCCCATGTCTTGTCAGGTGTATTTCAGTTCTTCCACTATTCCAGCCATCTCCCTGGTCTTTTCACTGCCCACAGCCCCTTAGCAAACCGAGAAGTTGCCCTTGAGAGAACAGCCACATGTTGCAGAGACCAGCTGTTGGCACAAAGCAGCACAGGAGGAAAATTATGGCAGGTAAGTTCTAAAGCCCCAGCAAAACCCACCAAGGTGCTGCCATGGCAATTCAGAACCAATTTCCCTTGCCTTGGGAGTTGATTAGGGTACTGGTAAACCAGAAGACTGGAGAGTAGCGAAACAAAAGTTTACCCAATTTTTAAAAAGGAGGAACCAGGAAATTACAGGCCAATCAGCCTTAACATCTATCCCAGACAAATTTGTAGAAACTAGATAGAATTATTAGGCACACAGAGAAAGCCTGCTAAGGGAAAATCAGCATGGCTTTTGCAAAGAAAAGTCTGACTCCTGCCTCACCAAGCTTTTTGAGAAAGTGAACAAGCATATAGATGACTATAGCCTGAAAGACATTACATACCTTGACTTTCAAAAGGCTCTTTACATGGTATTTCACCAAAAATTCCTGAATGAACTTTAGCAATCAAGGGATAAGAGGACGGGTTTGCTGACATGTATTAAAAAGTGGTTAAAATGACAGAAAACAGAGTAGGAATCAATGGATAGTTCTAAAAACAAAGGGAAGTAAGCAGTGGGGTCCTGGTATTGGGACTGGTACTATTTAATTCATAAATGATCTGAAACTATGGATGAATAGTGTCCAAGTTTGCAGATGACACCAAATTACTCAGGATGGTGAAAAACAAGGCTGGCTGTGAAGAGTTTCAAGAGGACCTTCACAAACTGAGTGAGTGAGTATAGCAGCGCCCACCTCACGGCCTCACTGGACCTCTTTATTTCAGTCTCTTCGGGGTATTTTACTTGTTTATTTGATGGGACCACAGCAGCTTTGTTTGTTCTTCCCACACAATATAGGCTCTTGAGAACTTTAACTTAAACCACAGATTTATTGTAACACAAAGTTCTTAACTTGGGGATATGGGAGATATTTACACAGGCTAATACGTTGTTCAGTTGTTCAGGCTTTACATTCACTTTATCTTTTCTTGAGTCACAGTTACACAGTTCACAGTTTCCCTTTAACTCACTCTCCACCTCTAGCCGAGGTCTGGCCTCTTGGGATTGATGTGTCTAGTCTCACCCCTTGACTGGAGTCTCTCCTCTCAGCCCTTCTTGGTGTCTCAGACCCACATCCACTCCCTCAACCTCCTCTCTAGATCTTCAGAGTAGTCTCTAGGTGTCTGTGACCATTCCGGTCTTAACTGACTCACACACACAGAGCCCTCTTGGCTGGTTTTGTCGAGCTTGCAGCCTCTGGAAGACTTCCCCGTCTCCGCCTCAAGCTCCTTCACAGGATCAGCTGTCCTCTCAGCCTCTCTGGCAGGCTCGAACTGACCCTCTCAGTCTCTGTCAGGTCCCCACTGACAGACTTCTCTGACAGGCCTCCACTCTGTCAGACATCAACTTGACTGACTGCCTCTGCAGTTTCTCTTTCTCCACTTCTTTTCCCTCCCTGAGAGCTCTGAGCACTTTGCCCCCACCCTCAGGTCACCTGACGCAGCCCTGTGCGTCTTCAGTTTATGGTTAACCCATTGCTTTCCGTCACAGTGAGCAACAATGTGGCAAATGTTCAGTGTTGGTAAGTGTAAGGTGATGCACACTGCGACAAAAAAAAAATCCCAACTTCAAGTATAGGCTAATGAGGTCTGAACTTGCTGAGACTGAGAGGGAAAAGGATCTTAGGGTCATAGTAGATAGCTCAATGAAAGTGTCAACCGAGTGTGCTGCAGCAGTAAAAATGGCGAACTGTTAGGGATTACTAGGAAAGGAATTGGGAATAAAACTGCCAATACTGTAATGCCCCTGTACAAATCTGTGGTGCAGCCTCAATTGGAATACTTTCCTGTGTACAGTTCTGGTCACTGTCTCTAAAAGGACACTGCAAAGTCAGAAAAAGTATCACAGTAATCTTAGATGTTACAAGGGCAATGTACCCCAGTGGCAAGATCTTTTTTATTCAAGAAAGGCCAAAGCTGGTAGAAGATGCCCCTGGTCACTGCTGCCACATGTTCATCCAGAAAGAGGCCTGGATCCAGCAGCACCTTCAGAATGTGAACTTGTTGTTTTAGAGTGAATGTAACCCCGTCCAGCATAGGAAACACCTCAAACCCCAGGACAATCTTTCCCACCCCCAGTAGCACCCGTGTCTTGCTGGGACTAAGCTTCACTTTATTGCCCCTCATCTATCCCAAAATTTGGATGTGGGAGTTTTTATCAGCAAAGCGTCAAACTCTTCACAGCATGCCACTGCCTCCCAATGGGCCTCTGCCTAACCCAAACAACTCCAGTGGCAAAGCCTACTCTGACAATGGTAACAAAGAAACAGTGCTTCTCTGCCAATGTTGTGTGTGCAGACACAACACTGGCAGAGAAGCACTGTTTATTTGTTACCATGGTCAGAGTAGACTTTAAACTAAGCTTTCACCCATTTCTTGTCAGGTGTATCTCAAGTCTTCTTCCATTATTGCTCCAGTCATCTCCTTAGCCTTTTCATTGCCTACAGCCCCTTAGTAAACAAAGAAGTTGCCCAGACTCTAAGACCTGAGACAGGGTATCTAGAAGCAGTTGTGTCAGCCACTTAGAGCATAACTTTATTCCAGAGGTCAATCAGACACTGTCAGGAGTGCTGACCATATCAATAAAATTCCCTAAACCTATCAAGAAAGACAGGTTGCTTACCTGTAACTGTAAATCTTCGAGTGGTCATCTGTGCATTCACACTCATGGGATCGCCCGTGCCGATCCCCCAAATCAGTACCTAAAAAGCCCAGGATTTTTCACGCTTGGCACCTGTGGGCATGCGTAGGTGTCCCAGTATGCATGCTCACCAGAGCCAGCGCGCAGATCCCACCAGTTCCTTCTTGACCGCTGGAAGCCCCCTAACATAGGGAGACTGTCAGCCGTGGGGAAGGAGGGCAGGTAGTGTGAATGCACAGATGACCACTCGAAGATCTACAGTTACAGGCAAGCAACCTGTCTATCTTCTTCGTGGTCTCTGTGCTTCACACTCATGGGAGATTAGCAAGCAAGACATACCTGGAGGCGGGAAGACAGTCAACCAGAAGAGACAGCTTGCAGCACCACAGCACCAGAGTCCTCTGCTGAGCATGCACATCCAGAGAGTAGTGCTTCATGAAAGCATGTGGAGAAGACCAGGTGGTGGCCTTGCACACATCCATCAAGGAAACACCCTTCAGGAACACCACCGATGTCGCCATTGCTCTAGTAAGAGTGTCCATGAATGGGCCCAGGCAACGGCTTCTTTGCCAGCAAGTAGCACAGTTTAATAGTCTCAGTGAGCCACTTCGAAAGCCGCTGAGATGAAATTCTGGAACCCAACTTAGGAGCAGCATAAGAAACAAAAAGATGCTGGTCCTGGCGAAAACTCTTAGAATGACTCAAATAAAACAGTAATGCATGCTTAACGTCCAAAGCGTGCCACCAACGTTCCTCATCCGAGGAAGGTGTGGGATAAAACATGGGTAACCAAACATCCAACTTAAGGTGAAACTGGGAAACCACCTTAGGAAGAGAAGAAACATCAGGAGCCAACGATACTCCAGACTCATAAAAAACTAAATATGGGTGGTCACAACGCATAGCCATAATCTCTCCTACACGGCATGCTAACGTGATAGCCACCAAAAAGGCAGTCTTCCATGACAGAAGTTAAAGAGAACAGGTTGCCATTGGTTGGAAGGGACGCCGAGTCAACCTGTCCAATACTAAAGGCGAGTCCCACAACTGAGGAGGTGATCTTGATGGAGGATGCAATCTAAGCAGTCCTTTTAGAAACCTCCTCGAATGAGGATGAGCAAAACCAGAATGCCCCTCAACAGGCTCATGGTACGCTGATATTGCTGATAAATAAACTTTAACAGAAGAAAAAGAAAGTCCAGCATCCACCAAAGATATCAGAAAATCAAAAATCACCGACAGACCCACCCATTGGGATGAGACTGTAGGGTCAGCCAAAAACTGAAGAAACTTCCCCCACTTCCTGTCATAAGAAGCACGGGTAGACAACTTTCTACTATTTAGAAAGACATGTTGGACTCTGCTGGAGAACTCACAGGGTCAATGAACCATGCCGTCAGCTTTAGATGAGGCACGTTGTGATGAAACACGTGTCCGTCCTGGGCCGACAGAAGGTCCGGTTCTGCCAGAAACTGATAGAAAACCCCCCTCGCTAATTGAAGCAAGATCAGGAACCAGTTCTGCCGAGGCCACCACGGTGTCACTAGAATGCACTGCAATCTCTCCCTCGCAGTTTTGTTGACAACTCTTGTCAGCAGAGGCAGAAACAGATATAGGAACCAATCGTTCCACGGAAACATCAGGCTGTCTGCCAATGACTCTGGATCCATCCCCCCCCCAGAACAGAACAGAGGACACTTCCGATTCCTGGCTGTGGCAAACACATCCACCTGAGGATGCCGCCAGAGCTGAAAAACCGATTGAAGGAAGCGCCACTGCATCTCCCACTCGTGCAGAGATGCTGCTCCTCTGCTCAACGAATCCGCCTGCAGATTGAGCACCCCTGGAAGGTGCACAGCCCTTACGTAGATGCCATGCTCCAGGCACTCCATCCACAATTCTATTGCTAGCGCACAGAGCCATCGAGGGACTGTGCTGCCCTGCCTGTTGACATAACAAAGGGCTGTAGTATTGTCCGTCGACAGGGCTACAGCCTTCCCTGCCACCATGGGACAGAAAGACTGAAGGGCGAAATGAATTGCCAACAGTTCCAGATAGTTTATGTGGCAACGATTCAGCTGTGGAGGCCACGGGCCCCCCCCACACAGAGAATCTATGTGAGCACCCCAGCCCCACAAAGACGCATCTGTGGTGATCGTAACTGTCATCACAGGTAGATGGAAGGGAGCTCCGACAGATGTTGTCCCTGGATTTCCACCATTGCAGGGTCCGGAGGATTGAGGGTGGAATTGTAAACCTCTTCTGAGGTGAGTCCTGTAAAGGCCGAAACTGTCTGAGGAACCACAGTTGAAGACCTCTCATTCTCAATTTTGCAAACAGCAGCACGCTTGTAGTCATCGCCATCAGCCCCAGCATCCGCTGCAGCTGCTGTGCTGTGCCCCATTTCCGACTTTGGAAAAGATGGATAAGATTGATAATGTCCTTCGCTCTCTGCTGAGGCAGAAAGGCACGGTGAAGGCTTGTGTCCAGCAAGGCCCCTATAAATTGAACTGTCCATGAAAGTGTAAGGTGAGACTTTGTCATGTTGACCTGCAGACCCAAGGTGTGAAGAAGACGAAGAGTAGTTGCAATATGGTTGGATAGATGTTCTTCCGACTCTGCCACGAAGAGCCAGTAGTCGATATACGAAAAAACGACTCTGCCTTGAAGCCGAAGATGTGCGGCTACAACACTCATCATCTTGGTAAACACCCGAGGTGCAGTGCAAAGGCCGAATGGAAGGGCTTTGAACTGAAAATGGTTGGAACCTATTGCAAAACGAAGAAAATGCCTGTACGAAGGATGGATGCTGACATGGAAGTAGGCATCCTTGAGATCCAATGTTGCCATCCAGTCCCCTTGGTTGATGAGAGGAAGGATTGTTTGCAGGGTAGACATCCTGAATTTCTGGTACACGATAAACTTGTTCAGATTTCGAAGGTCCATAATTGGTCTCAATCCCCCATCCCGCTTGGGAATCAGGAAGTAACGGGAATAGAACCCCCCCGTTCTGGCCTCTTATGGGGCCGGTTCTATGGTTTGTTTCTGCAAGAGGTTGCTCACCTCCACCAGCAGAGGTGGGGAAGGGGGTGTGGTGACAATCACTGACTGAGTTGGAACCTGAAAAAAGTCTATCTTGTATCCTTCTGCAATGATGGAAAGAGCCCACCTGGCCGTGGAGATGGACTTCCAAGCCGGAAGATATTGACGGAGGTGGATATGTGACGAAGGAGGGGCGACAATGCGTGCTACAGAAAAGTCAAAGGCCCTGCTTCTGTGGGTGGGCACCCTTAGATTTGCCGGTGGCTGCAAATGCTGAAGCAAATTTGTTTTTGTTATTTCTCCTATAGGGAGACCTACTCTCTGCTTGCAAAGAGCGAGGTCTCCAAGGCTGGTCGGGGGGGAATTTCTGGTAGGGCCTCTTGGGCCAAGATTTATGCCATTGCTTAGGCTTGCCAGCCCTAGATGAAGCTGGGACACCCAGGTTTCTTGAGGTCTTTATGCTTTTGTCCATCTCTTGAAGGACACTGTCAGTGGTTGAACTGAAAAGTGATGGACTTAGCTGATACATCCACCATGAGCTTTGCTGCAGACAGTTGCTGCTTAGCCATAGCTAAGCCCTCCTTTTGCAGCTTCCTAAACGAAGATCACTTCTCCTTGCTCAAGGAAGACAATAACGGCGTGAGTTGCTCCCAAATGGAGTATTGGTAGCGAGCCATGCACGCGGCATAATTGGAAAACTTCACTCCCAATGCTCCAGCTGAGTAGAATTTTCTGCCCGCATTGTCTAATTTCTTGCCCTCTTTGTCAGGTGGGGAAGAATGGGTGTTGTGCGCCTTAGAGGATGATGAGACCACCACCGAGTTGGGTTTAGGGTGGGCGAACAAAAGCTCAGCACCAGCCTCCTGGACACGATACATATGGTCCAGTCTTCGCGAATTGATTGGTGTAGATGCCGGTTTTGTCCAGGGGTCCTTCACCACCTGCAGGATAACTTTGGTCACTGGAAGGGCCACAGCATTCGATGTGTTTCTCTGCATTATATCGAAGACGGTGTCATCGACGACTGGCTGTGGTTGAACCAATGAGAGGGAGAGGGAGTGTGCCATCTGCTTCACCAGGTTCCCATAAGACTTCAGATCTTCCGATGGAGATATGGGAAGGTCCTCAGCAATATGCGACTCTGGCGAAGTTTCCACTGCCCTGTCAGGATCATCAGTACCGACCTCAGAGTCTGATGATGAAGAAACTCTCCTCACTGAGTGCTCAGAAAGTATCGGGGTCGACGCATGCTCAGGTGACCGGAGCGATACCAATGACTGCACTTGCACTTCCTCCACCCACTCTCTGCATCTCTCGGAAGGAATCGACACCAATGCCGATGCACGATGCGTGGAGTGATGTGAAACCCTCGAGAAATGCGAGGCTTCCGACCGCTGATCCCATTCTGGGAAGTCATGTGGAGGGTACTACTGGTATGGCGGGTACGGGTATCTGTAGGAACAAGGCCACTGACGTTGATCCCACGGCAGAGGTGGTGGAAAACATCAAACCATCATAGCCGGTTCAAGCTCTCTCCGACCCATAGTCGGTGGAAGAAGAGCCAGGGGTTTGTTTGGCACCGAAACCTTGATTTCGGATACCGAACCACTGTCGCTTCGACGACGCGATCTCGATCTCGATGAATGGGCGCACTGGGTCAGGTCTATCTCCTGCTCAGATCCCGACAGACGGATCGGCTGCGAACCTCTGCTTCTCGACACCGAAGGACTCCGTGGATGTGGAGACGCCAGGATCTTCCAGGGTGGAGCTTGCGTTGATACTGAAGCATCCTGAGAAGGACTGCGGGAAAGTCTGTTCTTCCGCTTCTCCTTTGACTTAAGACTTCTTCGGGAAGTCAGTCAGTCAGTCACATTTTATTTGTATCCCGCCCTCCCCGCCGAAGCGGCTCAGGGCGGCTAACAACAAAATTTAATGCATACATTGTACAATAATAATAATAAATAATATTTTAATTATAATTGATTAAAATCTATTAAAATTCTAAAAAGACATTAATGTATTGGGTCCCTGAATCGTCCCAACATTTCTTGGCTGGAGTCACCACTGACCCTTCAGGGGGTCGTTTTGTGGGTCGGCCTCGCTCGGTTGGCATATTAAGATTTATACCCCGCCCTGAGACACCTAGGTGAGAAGGGCGGGGTATAAATCTTAATAAATCTTAATATAAATAAATAAATATCAGTCTGCACTGGTCACGATGGGTCGACCGATGTAACCGTTGTGGCCTGGGTGGCTTCCCCCATTGGTACTGATGGGCTTGTTGACATTTTTGGCGGATGAAGAACCAATTCTACAAGAGCTGCTGATAGCCTTGCCGCCTGGTTTTCCCAAGTTTGCTTCAAGAAGCTCGAGCAATGTGGGCATGAGTCTACTCGGTGTCCCTTGTCCAGACACAATAAGCAGAGGGAGTGACCGTCAGGAGGTGCAATTTTGCTACCACACTTGCGGCAACGTTTAAAAAAACCCCAACGTCTTTCCATAGGCACCGGAACCTCACAGAAAGATTTCTGAGGGAATGGGGGAAAAAACAAAGCCCCAAAGGGCAAAGTCCAACAACAAGTCTTTTTCTTTTAACAACAACAACTAACTATAACACTTAACTACTAACTAGGAAAACAACAAACGGGCTATATAACTGAAAAAATCCAAGTATTACCAATACCGACCGGAGCAATCGAAAGGAGATCCTATCAATGCGGCGGTCAAAAAGGAACTGGCGGGATCTGCCCGCTGGCTCCAGTGAGCATGCATACTGGGACACCTGCGCATGCCCACTGGTGCCAAGCGTGAAAAATCCCGGGCTTTTTAGGTACCAATTCGGGGGATCAGCGCAGGCACTATATCCCATGAGTATGAAGCACAGAGACCACGAAGATCTATCTGGATCCCTTCAGGGGGCAGGTTATCTTCATAGATCCCCGGGCTATGGCAGTGCCCCCTATAGAATCTGCAGCACCGCCACCCAATCTTCCCCCCCTGTGCCCCCTCCCCCACTGGCTATGGCCCTGTAGATCCCCCATCCCTGCAGTCTTGATATTCCTATAAGTCTAAGCCTCATCTATGAAAGGGACACTGTCCTTCATTCCTCTACCTTCAGGTTACCTTAAAACATTTATAAGTCCATGTTTCAACTCATAACTTGAACCCAAAGTGTAATTTCATTGTTAGCTAACACAAATCTAAAACCAAAACATCTTATAGAAACTACTTTCTGTCACAGTACCTACAGAGCAGTCAAGTTGAGGAGCCAAAGGCTGTTCTAAATGTTTTGTTTTAGAAGTCCTCTTATTTCCTTCGACCAAGGTACTAGTCCAGAATACTGAAGCAGCCACAGAAAGCGCACAAGCAGACAGCAATAAAATGTACCCTCAGGGTCTGGAATAAAAGATGGTGGTGTTCTGAACGAAGGCTCATAGCAGAGTCTTTCAAGTATTTGTTGATGAGCTTTACAGAAAAGCACCAGCACTTCGCAACAGCTAATAGGCAACCAATGCAAAGATCACATAATATAATATGGTAATTGTGCTTGCCCCAAATAATAGATAGGGGTCTGCATTTTGCACCAATTGCTAGGGAAAAACAAAGCGTGCATACTGATTTGTTGGACTTTATTTAAAAAGGATCCTTTGCCGCTTTTGTTTTTGGAATATGATTGTCTCCAAACTGTGTCCTACGTATAAAACTTAGGTGCAAATTTGTCAAAGGGCTTCTAGCACTTAACCTTGAGTGATATGCCAGTGCCCTCAATAGTTTGCTATGAATTTGTTTATCACCTGATAAAGGTCTTCCATCTGTACACCTATTAAAGATCATTGTGTAGTATTACTAGCTGTGTATTCAGTAGAACAGAAATTCTACATCAAAATGATAATGTAAGTAAATTATGCAAATTAGTATATTATGCTTATTTAGCGTGGCACATTTAGGCTGCTACATATGTGTTTATTCAAAGCAGAGCTTTTTGGGGGCAGGAATGTAGTTCCAGCTGGCTTGGTGTCAGGTGGTGTGGCCTAATATACAAATGTGTTCATGCTGGGCTTTTTCTACAAAAAAGCACTGTGTGAAACAATGGCGACGCAAGGGGTGTATGGCCTAATATGCAAATGAGTTCCTGCAGGAATTCAAAGCACTTATACCTAGTAAACAGTCTTGGTTAAAAAGAACTCAGGAGCAAAATTAAAACAGAATAGAGCAAAAACTTAAACCATGTTGTACTTGCTGTTATCCACAATTTTGGGTACACTACTACTGTGGCATTTGTAATGAGTTATATTAACTGCAGCTGTAAAAAATGTTTTGCATGAAATAGCATTTATCACAAAGGGGAAAGCAATAATTTTTTCAATGTGGTATACTGATCAGTTCATGAGTATTTAAAATATTGTTACTCCATCTCGCATTCTACAGGGTTTTTTGCTCTGCAACCCGGGGGGGGGAGAGGGCAGCGGCTTTTGATTCCTCCAAAAAATATGATGGAGCTCAAGGTACCCACATGGACAAAAACCCACATGGGATGGGGATACAGTAAGGAGAGAAACTGCACAAGATTGTCTCTTCTCTCTCTTGTGCCAGCAGAAGAGCTGACAGGACCCAACCCCATATTTGAAGACAAATGGCGCTGTCTATAATCAGTTAATACTAGAGGATGGCATTTATCTTTCGCTAAAAAGGTCAGTGTTGGAGCTGTATGAGCAGCACCATGGATTTCAAGAATGAAGAAAGTCTTCATCTTCATTTATTTCATTTATATCCCATCCTCCCTGCAAGAAGGCTCAGGGCAGGTTCCATCATAAAACCGCACAATAAAACCCATTACGTACTTAAAATACAATTCATCAGGAGCTAACCAACCTGCCAAAATGAGATGTGGCAAATGAAGAAAAATATTTATTCAAAAGTCTCCTTGATTTCTGTGTTATTTCCAAGAATGCTCTTGGAACGGTAGCCTACATGAAGACTTTCAAGCATGTTGTAATCCGAGGACTACCTATTTTAATAGAAATAATGTAACATTTTTTTTTTACTAGCATATGTGAGGTAGTATCTTCTTTGAAATAGGTAGTCTGATGTCCAAATATGTAAAGGTTCTGATCCAAGAAAATAATTGTTTATTTTGGAGCTAATACAAGGAATATTGAGCTGCATCTATTGAAAACAAATACAAAAGGGAAAATTCAGATTTCAAGAAAATATAAACTATTTATTTAAAACGTTTTATTCTGCTTTTCCATCCAACTTAGGGTCCCTAAGGAGAATTATCAAACCATTCAAGTAAGCTTTTAAAAATACATATAGAAACAATCTAAAGCAGGGTGTTGAACTCATTTGTTACTACAGCCAGATATGACATAAATAGGTCTTTGTGGGGTCAGGCCATGTGTATCATAAAATGTAATGCCAGGTAGTGGAAATATAAACTTTATAAAGGATACAGAAAAACACAATTTTTATTTAAACTCTTGCAATATTTTATTTAAAATGGAAAGGTGGAAGAATAGCGGGATTTGGCAATGCAGTTTTAAAAATGAAACATCAAAAAAAGCACAAGGATACTAAAAATATAAAATGCTCTGAGCCTAGGAAAACATTAAATGGCTGGGCATTGCAAACTTCTCTACCCCTCCCCCAGTGTAATATCTCCCTTTGGCTGTAGGTTCCCAGGTTAGAGCACTCACTAGGCACCAGTTCTTAGGTCTATTCAGCAGAGACAAGCCAGCTCAAATTATTAACACTTTGTTTGCAAGGACACAACTCCAGGAAGCAATACTTTCAGCTGGCCATAGGAATGCTGGAAAGGAAACTGAGTTCAACTTCACTGAAACACTTGCTGCACAGCCACAGTTGCAAGGAAAACATGGAATGGATTTTCTATTAAGGTCTCTGGGCCCAGATAGATACTCTATCTGGGCACAGAGACCTTAATGGAAAATCCATTCCACATTTTCTTTGCAGCTTTGCAAGCCCAGAAGAGCTGGCCTGCAGCCAGCAAAGACAAGGCAGAATGAGTTGGGAACTTCAGCAGCCTGAGAGCTTCAAAGGGTGAGGACAGGAGTGGGAGAAAAGAGCTGTGGGCCTGATTAAAACCCTGGGCAGGGATGGTTCTGGCCCATGGGCCAGACATTTGACACCTTTGATCTAAAGCAATAAAGCAAAACTGTGTCTCAGGTAGGGTCTCTCCATCTAGACTAGGGGTGCCAAAATACAGTTTACTAAATACAGTTTCAGGCTCCTTGTTAATTAAGTAGCATGTTTCCATTAACTTTCAAAACCTGTAATGTTTAGGATGGAATATATTGATTTATTACTATTTATTTATATATTTGACTTATATTCCACCCTCCCCACGGGAGCAGGCTCAGGGCGGCTTACATATAATTACATAAAACATTACATAAAACCAGTCAAAACAGATATAAACATAATATATTTAAAACAGTAAGATATTGCAGGTGCTATAACAAACAATCTTACAATGATAGTATATTTAATGACATATTGACGGGTGACAAGAAGTAAATATGCTTTATACACCTTTCCTTTTACTACTGAGTAAAAATGGAATGTTTCAGAAAGCACATTTCTTTTTAAAAAAAAAAAATTTTAAACAAGCATCCCAGCAACAAAACAAATTCCAACATACACAAAATCAAACAGAACACAACAAATATGGCTAAGGAAAAAACACGGACATGATGCCAAGTCCCATGCTCACCAAAGCAAGCAAACAAAATACAGTTTCAGGAAGTATAGATTGAACAGTTATGAAAAAGGAACCTATATTTGGAGGGGATTTCCCCACCTTTATGACATTCATTCCCTCCAAATAAGAAATAAGAGGCATCCACATCCAAAAAATGAGATCTTTGAACCTAAATCTGTAGGGTTAACCATTAAAGAGATCTCCATAACCATAAGGTCCCAACTTTCCTCAGTGTTAAAGATGGATGCTAATCCTTCTTCTAGTTTGTTGTAATACACAAATGTACAGCTGCCAATAAAGCTCAAATAAGCTTTGGTGTATCAATATCCCTATGAGAAGGTAAATCCAATAATAACCATTTGGAATCTAGTTATAACTTTACATTACATATCGTATGAATCACTGTTAAGCACTTCATTCCAAAACGCTTGAATGGCTGGGCATTGCCACCAGCAATGATAGAAAGATCCCACCTGCTTACATTTTTTCCAACGTGCATTTGGAGTCTTTCTACGGAAATTATACAATTTTTGTGGGGTAAGATACAGTTTGAATATTTAGTGCCTCTGAGGTGAATGCATATGATGTCCAGACCTCATGCTGAAAGAACATCTCTTCTCATTGCTGTATCGTTAAGACAGAGGCCACATACACTAAAACCATTGTAATGACTTTGAAAAGTCTAGGAAAGGAGTAAGCAGCTTTTTGTCCTAGGACACCTGTATGCTTAATAGGAAGCCAGATATATGCATCCAATGCCTCCCACCCATTCCTCATTGTGGAGCATGCTAGGCCGGAGCATCCTGAAGTGAGCAGTGCCTCATAAAAACTCCCACCCTGCCACAAATTGTGTTAGTCTTTAAGGTGTTACTGGACTTTTGTTGTTTTCTACTGTTACAGTCTACCATGGCTACCCATCTTGATCTAACCAGGAATGTCAAACTCATTTGTTATGAGGGACAGATCTGACATAAATGAGATCTTGTCGGGCTAAGCCAGATCTGGCCAGGCCATATGTGTACCTATTTAAGATTACATAGCAGAGATACAAACTTTATAAAGGAGACAGATAAATGCAAAG
This sequence comes from Heteronotia binoei, assembly GCF_032191835.1. Lineage (NCBI taxonomy): Eukaryota > Metazoa > Chordata > Lepidosauria > Squamata > Gekkonidae > Heteronotia > Heteronotia binoei. Next base: position 39,280,390 of record NC_083226.1, read on the forward strand.
TTTTTTTTAAAAAAAAAACACCTTAAAACATGCTTAAACATTAGGACTTGTTGGTCTTAAAGGTGCTTTCTTTGTGTTTCTCCCATGGGATCCAGAGAACCGGACAAAGAAATCTCTGGCTCTTTCCTACCTACCCCAGGGTGCCAGGAGGGGGGAGGAGCCTCAGCCAATAGATAGAAGAGAGGTTTGGCTCAGTAGCTCTGCTGTGCAATTGAGAGATCCTGGCAAAGCAAGCTCTACCTCCCCCTCTTACTCCCCAAGGGAAGAGCCTCAGCTAATGGAGAAAATTTTGACTTTGCTCTGTAGCTCCTGTGCAATTGAGCAAGCCTTGCATAGCAAGCTATTATGCAGAAGGGAGCAAGAGAGAGGAAGAAGGAAGCAGATGATAGCCAATTGCTTGGGGACCTGATAGAAGCCCTCCGAGGGCCTGATTCGGCATTTGGGCTGCATGTTTGACACCCATGATCTAGCCTGAATTATGGTACCCCAAAATCTGAATTTAGAGCCATCTGAAAGTATTCTGGAAAAGAAGACACAAATTCAGGGGGACACAAATTGATTTGGCCAGGAGCCAAAGAGCTATTCAACTAATTCTACGTGGCCAATGGTCCTTTGGGCTGGGCTTCCATAAAGCGGATACTTCATGACAAATGATCATCTGAAGAGAATTCCATAAGTGGCTTGGAATGACATAGGACTGCTGCTCCAAAACACAATCACGTGCATGTAGAACTCCTGTTAGAACATTCTTTGGATCACAGCATCAGATTTTAAACTTGTTGAGAGACCAGAGTGTACAAGAAACCCAACCTGCTTGGGACCCAAAGAATCCCATGTATCTGTGCACTCAGAACTTGCTGATTTCCAGATTCAGGTGCCTCAAGACAGAGAATCTGCTATTGCTAGGAAACATCACAATGAGCTATAATGGGATGAGGTCATGAATACTCCTGTTCTTTGTGTGTGTATCAAACCCTGATCCCAGTTTTCATACTAAACCCTAGACTGGTTAGATATGAACTTTATGGATGCAGTCAGGTGTTCTGGTTGGTTTTAATTAAAAGGTATAACTCGGCTTTTGTGTTTGAAAGTTGCAACACATGTATCACTTTGGGCAGAGATCAGTTTAATAGTTTCATGGTCACTGCAACAAATCAAAATCAAAGGCATATGGAACAGAAACACTGCTAATACCCATGAGCGCTGTTGTGTTCTCTTTGCAGAAAAAGTCTCATTACAGAAAAGATATTTCTGTTGCTCAATAACAACTGAAGCATTTTGATGAGCCAGAGAACCAGGAGGGAAACTATTCTTTCTGCTCCAGCAAGTTTTATTGCTTCTTCTCTTCCTGTCACCTAACAGGACAGACAATTGTTAATTAATTTGATTGCAACTAGGCTCAAAGGACAACATTTGCTTTTCCGGAGATCATACAAAGGTGGCCCTTCCATCAAATGCCAGCTCCTCATAGATTAGCTGTTCAGAAGGCAGTCAGTTGTCAACAGAGCATATAAAAATAAATGTAAATTGCAGTGAGAATGAATAATCTGTATTCACTGAGCTTGGTTACATGTGTCTTAATTGGTGAATGGTGGTTCTCATATTAGAAAGAATATCTACTATATACGGAAGGCATCAAAGTCTGTTCTGAATTTACTTTCATGTCTCTAAATATCAAGATTATGCCTTTATGCTTTTTGCTTGAAATAAATGTGACACAAGATTTTGAAGAGTGTTTTAAGGCTCTTTCAAGGGGAAACAATGTAGTTAATTAAAATAAAAGATAATGTGGACAGGTATTTATTTTACAAAGATCCAGATTGTGTTCACTGAATTTTATTGCTTTAACAACATATAATGCACCATTTATTATTTAGTTAGCATACAAAATCATACTATTTGTCATATTTATATAAATGCCTAAGTTCTAAACAAGCAAAACTGAAAACACACCTCAGGGAGAACAGAGTGAGTACACTGCAAAACGCTACTAGCGCTAACCAGGTATAGTGGTTAAGAGCAGCAGATTTCTAATTTGGACATCAAGGTTTGATTCCCCCACTCCTTCACATGAAGTCTGCTGGATGACCTCAGATCAGTCACAGTTCTCTCAGAAATCTCTCAGTCCCACCTACCTCACAAGGTACCTATTGTGGGGAGAGGAGGGGAAGGCAATTATAAGCTGCTTTGAGACTTCTTAGAGAATAGCAGACAACGTATAAAACCCAATTCTTCTTCCAGCTTACCATATATATCTTAGGGCCAAACTACTCAAAACTTTTTAAACAAATTATTTTTGCCCTGCTACATCATTTATAAAGTCTTCAGGGCCCTGATTTAGTTTGGGACCATGATCTGCGGGGTGAGTGAAGAGAAGGGGTCTCTCCCCCTCTTTTCCTGAGTTGAAACTGTACAGGGAGGAGTTATTTGAAGCATTTTGAAGCCCCACAGACTTTTAAAATAACACTCCCCACAGCTGCTGTGAGGCTATGACGGAAGCAAGTCGGGTCTAAGTCTGGTTTTTAAAAGTCTTGTGTAATTTTGACCCTTCGTTTTTGCCCTCTGCGGTTGCAACAAGCCACTCAGTTTCTCTTTTATTCATCATGTATGTGGCTTACTTGTATGAGGTTAACACATCACTGAGAAACTAATCAAATATTATGCCAGCAGCTTCCATGGTATGTTTCTCATTCCTGATCATGACTGCTACAATATTTGCTGCTGTAGACATTGTGAAAAGCCTGTAAGTAGCTGAAATGTGGAACAATATTGTGCAATTCTTACTACAACTGATCTCATAACAGCTGTTCCTCTTTGTTTGAGTTCTCCAAGGACCCTCTCATGGAATACTTTGATTCTGTTGTATCTGCCTTATTTTTTTTTAAAAGTACATTCTGTATAACTATGATATAATTTACTGCATTTACCGTATATCTCCACCTTTTCTTACCAATGCAAACCCAAAGTGGCGTATATTGTTCTCTGCCCCTCCATATCATCACAACAACCCTATGATGCAATTTTGGCTGAGTGTAGGTAACTGGCCCAAAGTCTTAGGGTTGCCAACTCCCAGGTGGTGGTTGGAGATCTCTTGGGAATACATCTGATCTTCATGTGACGGAGATCGATTCACTAAAGAAAATGGCTGCCTTGGAAGGTTGATAGTATGGTATTGTATCTAATTGAAGCCTTTCCTCCTCAGGCTCCCTCTCCTAAATTATCCAGGTATTTTCCAACCCAGAGCTGGCAACCCTATCCAGCATGCTTCCATGGCAGAGTGCAGATTTCAAACGGGGTCTTCCAGATCCTAGTCTGACAAACCACTACACCACACTTGCTGTCTTATATAAAATAACAGGTATTATATATTAGGTATTCTTACTGTTTGGTGTCTCTACAATAACAGGAGTCTTGATGTTCTAAACCTTCTCTAAAGTAAACTGGAAGATGTTGTTTGTCAGTCACAACACCTTCTACTACAGTACAGCTTGCAAATCTACTTTTACAGTACTACAGAGGTCCAGTGTCATGCGGTGGTTAGCATGTTAGACTAGGATATGAGAGACCTAGCTTCAAATCCCTGATCAGAAATGGAAGCTTGCTGGTTGACACTGAGCCAGCCTTTCTCTCAGCCTAACCTACTTCACAGTACTGTTATTATGATAATAAAATGGAGGAAGGGAGAACACTGTATACTATTTTGTATCTCTAGTGGGGAGAAAACTATGTACAAATCTAAATAAACTTGGGATGTTCTGAAGCAAACAAGCTTATTTATATATATTTTAAATAGTAATGAATCAGAAAAAGAGAGACTTCCCCTTTAGTAATAAGGCGTGTTGTGGAGAGAAATACAACAGGCAGTAGAAATTTGCTGTGGGTGAGTGACATGGCTGGGAAGGAAAGGGAAGATAAAGGGACTCAAGGTATGTCAAAAAAAGTAGCTATTGGAAAGTGAAGTGGAGAAAGTGAAGAAATGTAGGGTTGGTTATCCTGCAGGGATAGAGCATTTGCAACAATTACTGTAATTAGCTTTTGCTTGGTTTCTATACAACCTTAGTGCAGCTGTGCATGTTGTGTTAATGCACATCATTGACAACTGGGCAGTTCATTATCTAAGTTTTTGAACAATCCAACAGTTTTTGGTCTTCTTACAATTGCTGTTTTTTCTTCAGATGAACTAGTAAAATCTTTTGCATCCACATAACATTGCTAAAATTTTTGTTGTTAGTGTGAGCAAAGTTCTGTTAGGTACTTGTCAGTGATTTGGAAGCCTTTCTGCAGCAGTATATTAATTCTACAGAACTGGCATCTACTGACAGTTCTTTCATATAACACTTCAACAGAGGTGTTCGGATTAGCCGCGACTCCTGCTGTTTTGAAGCTATTTTGTTGGTACCCAGTAAAACTCAACTGGGCATGAAGCAAGGGTCACTGGGGATGTATGTGTGTGGGGGAGGTATTTGTGAAGTTCCTGTTTTGTGCAGGGGGTTGGATTAGATGACCACGGAGGTCCCTTTCAACTCTATGATTTTATGATCCTGAGCTAATAAAATGTCTTAATACTGTTGTTGCTGTTGTCACATTTCCAATATATTTTGTCAGACAAAATGACCATTCCTAGAAATCTTTTTGGATCAGTTCAGTTCTTTGTATGAGGCATTTCACTTTGGGTACCTATTTCAGTTGTATCAGGTTTTAATTCTTCTTTGGCTAAAGTTCATCCTAGGTTTTTAATGCTGGTTTTCATAACCAGAAAACTAAGGAAAAAAACCAATTTCTGGAAGGAGATCCCACATTTTTGGTATTATGGCAGTTAGCAAAGTTTTATTTCTGACCCAGCATATTTACATTTTTGGGTGCATTTCCAGGTTCTTCTGTTAGCAGCTATTTAGAACTTGCAGACTTGGGCCCTTCCTTTTGTATCATCAGGACCCAAGTCACAGACTTTAATTTTCTAAGTAATATTGTTAAATAGAGGCAATAATTCTCATACTTTCCCCAGACCCTTACCTTGGATTCACATGTTACAACAGCACAATTTCAGAGTTTGTAGAGAAAAAAGAAAAGGGGATGAGAAGGAACCAGCTTATTGTGTGAAATCATATGTTTGGTACTCTGCTGTAGGGGGAAAAAAACCAACACCGCCTTATCAGCACAACCACTTGTGTGTGTTTTTCTCAAATGGTGACAGAAAGCAGATTAATGACATTAAAGAAAGAATAGTTCAGAACTGAAACCTCCAAATAGGCCCCATGATTCCCGAGCTCTGCTGAAAGTCATGAGCTTATATTATTCTTAATAGCAATTATTATGATTTCTGCAACTGTGTGCTGAGTGTTTTCATGATTATAGTAATTTTAAAACATATTTTCACAAGCAAAGGACTTGGAACATATTGTGGCTTTTATCTTCAGCACTCAGCACCCTACCTATGGAATATTATTTATTTTATTTATACTTTCCTTTCCCTATTTCCACCCTGGGGATCCAGAGTAACTTATATCATTGCCCTCTCCTCTTAGTTTATCCTTACAACAGTCCTGCAAGGTAGATTGTGATGAGACAGCACGACAGGCCGAAGGGCAGGGGGAACAGCAGATTAAATTCCTAGCATTTTCCAGCTCTGTAGATCATTTAAAAATTATGTAGTGAAACGGACCTTTCTCTAGGTCTGATCTCACAAACCAGTTCACTGTGGCAAAGATCTGTGATGCAGCATGTGAAGTCATAATGAAAAACAGGGTGTTCTTGGGCATGTACAGACAACATTTCTCTTATTACTGAGGACCAATTGCCAATCACTCCCACCCACATCGGCTTTTAACTTCTAGCTTTGTTAAGAGTGAAGTGCCCAAGCTGAAGCGAAAATTAACCATGTATGTGTACTGAGGGAAATTTCCCCTGTATGTTCTTGGGAAGGTCTGCTGGAGACCCTGAGAAGTGTGCTGCTAGTTGGGGCCAAAACAGACACATTTTATTCTTCCCTTTCCCATTCTAAATTACCCCCATCCCACTGCTATTAAGCTCACAGGAGCAAAATGCAGACACTAAAAAGTGTACTCCCCCCCCACTCTAGCAAGGGTAATACTGTAGCTCAGGGGTGGTCAAACTGCAGCTCGGGAGTCACATGTGTCTTTTTCACACACATTGTGTTGTGGCTCTCAAAGCCCTTACTGCCCCATCGGCCAGCTTGGAGAAGGCATTTGTCTCTTTTAATCACTTCTGCAAGCCAAGCCAGCTGGCTGCTTCGAGAATACATTTAAAGTTAAAACTGCTTTCTTTCCACCTCTCCCTCTCTTCCTTGAGGCTTTCAAACATTTGACATTCATGTCTTGCGGCTCTCAAACATCTGATGTTTACTCTATGTGGCTCTTACATTAAGTAAGTTTGGCCACTTTTGCTGCAGCATCTTGGGAATGGGGTGCATGTGAGACACAGAGGAGAAATGGTGCAGGACAAACAAGGTTAAACACCCTCTTCCTCCATGTGGCTTTCCCACTCAAATGAAGTGACCCTTATGCAGCACTCTGATCAAAGGTTTGTTTGTTCTGGCCTGTAGTACGCAATAGTGGACTAGATGCATAAATAATTCAGTATGACTCAAAAAAAAGGGAGGGGATTAGAAAAAGGAGGACTAGTATGTTCACAAAGTCACACAAGAGAAAATGGAGATGAAACCAGTAGGCGTACAATAAAAGAGACATATGAAAATATGACATCTGAAACAAGGCAAATATGCAAATAGTATGCCAAAATTGCTATGCTTCCTCTTCTTCTCCAGTTTGTTATGACAAATGCTACAATTATATTCTATTTATTACTGACAAAAACCTAGTTGGAAAGATCTGGGAGATGCCTTTTTAAAAATAACAAATAGCACACGCATTTGCTTTAGTTTCTTCAGGTTTTTGCACCTTTCAGGGTTTCTTTTCCATGACTGAGAAAGGAACTTGACTACACAGACCACCCTAATCTAGGACTTTAACCACCACACCACACTTGAACTAGAACTCAAAGATATATTTGTTGGGTAGTCACTGACATGGCCTCTCACTCTTTGCCCCCACTCATCCCATCTGGAATATGGGGGGAATGGTGCTAGATCTACCTTGGGGTGGTGTTGTAAGGATTTTTAAGATTAGCCGAATGGCTGATTCACACTTTAAAAAGTCCTCATATCTGCCACCCAGCCACCATGATGATTTTTGATAACGGTTATCTGGGACTGCACCATTTTTCTGGAACTGAAATGTTCCTATAGGCTATAAGACCATCTGTTTTGCCCCATTATGGAAGATTTTTTAAAAGAGAGAGTATCAAGAAAAACATTCTTAGGCAGGTTATTTATTTTCTGTACTGAAATGTGCCAAGAAGTGCTGAGCCACCCCTCCCCTGCATACTGCCCAGCACCAAGGGAACATCCTTCCCACGTCCCTCTAGTCCTACAGCTGATAGCTTTCTGCAAGAATTTCTGGTGTTTGTGGGGGAGCAAAGAGTGAGAGGTGTATGAGAGTTATCATGCGACTGTGCCAAAGCATGTTCACAGTTGCAAAAGATCAGGGCATTGCTGCTCTCCCCCACCCTCTTCTGCTGCTTATCCAGATAATGGCAATTATTGCTGCTCCTAGAGTTGCCCACCTCCAGGTGGGCACTGGAGATCTTCCAGAATCACAACGGATCTCCAAACAAGAGATCAGTTCCCCTGGCTGAAATGGCTACTTTGGAGGGTGGATTCTATGGCATTATATCCACTGAGGTCCGGTCCCTCCCCTCCCCAAACATTGCCCTCCCCTGGCTCCACTCCTAAATCTCCATAAATTTCACAAACAGGGGCTGGTAACTCTGTAAATATCCTATATAAATACAAGGTCCATCCTGAGAGTGAACAGTGCGATCCTATGCAAATTTAATCTCAATTGGCTTCGACTAGAGTAACTGCATTTGCTTGCCCTGTAAGCAACTGGTTCAGCATTTTTTTATTGCATTAATTTTTGATTTGCATAAAAAAATTTTTTAAAAGCCCACAGTGGCCAACAGTGCTCACTGTTTAGAAGCTCAGGAAAGAAAACTGCAGGGAGTGAAAAACGCACACAGCAGGCGAGAAGGCTCTTCTGAGCTGTAGGGGGTTGCCAACATTTCAATCTAAACAAAGTTTGAGTCCAGGGGCACCTTTTTAAGACCAACAAAGGTCTAATCTGCGTATAAACTTGCACGCGACAGCTCATACTTTGAAACTTTTACTGGTCTTAAAAAGGTGCCACTGGACTCAAACTTTATTCTGCTGCTTCAGGCCAGCACGGCTACCCACCTGATTCTATCTGTTGCCATCTGCTGGGATTGCAGCGTACAATAAGGCCACTTCCTACGTTAAAACGGGGCTGAAAATTGCCTGCGGCGCGGCCCCTCGAAAGACGAAGCCGCCCCTCAAGGCGGGCAAACACAAGAAAGAGGATCGGAAAGAGAAGCGGTTTACCGAGTAGCAAAGGCGTGGCTGTCGCGCGCCCCTCCCGCCTGGTCCCACAGATAGCGGGATCTCTTGGGGGCGGGAAAGGTGGGTGCTAGCCTGGGGCCAGCCTCAAACCTCAAGCTCGTAGCAGCGCGGGAACCGCCATGAGCCTGCTGTCTCGCCGACGGCGCTCTCCTTTTCTGTTTTTAGTTTTGCTGCTGCTCTTGCTGGCGTCCCCTTTACTCTCCCAGGCGCCAGAGGAAGATAAGAAGTGGGGTAAGTGCCAACCTAGAGAGGCCACTTCGCAGCAAGGAAGAATTTCGTGAGGTTCGATCCGCAATAATTCATCACTTGGATTGCCGTTGCCTTGGGAAATATCCATCTGAGAATGATTTCCTTGAGCGCAAAGTGCAGGAACTTGTGGATGCGGTCAGGATTGGACGTTGGTTGCTATATTTTTGCCCTGTGGTAAACATTTGCAAATGAGTTTTTCCGTCTGCACAAGACAGTCTAGCACAGGAGTGGGCAAACTTGCTTAACATAAGAGCCAGGTAGAATAAAGTCAGATGTTTGAGAGCCGCCAGATATAAATGTCAGATGTTTGAGAGGAATGGAGGGAGGAAAATAAATGGAGGAGGGAGGGAGAGGTGGAAAGAAAGTAACTTTAAATGCATCCCCCAAGCCACTAGCTGGCTTGGCTTGGGAAAGTGATTTAAAGAGATAAATGCCTTCTCCCATCTGGCTGAGACACACAATATGTGTGAAAGAGCTACATGTGACTCCTGAGCCACAGTATGACTACCCCTGGTCTAGCAGTTGGGATGATTGCTTTAGTGTGAGGCCAATACCATATCCAACATTCAGTCCTGGAAATCATTTAATACCAGCATTTAGCCCTGAAGTGGATGAGATATAATAATGTTGGTGGATGAAGATGGAATACTAGTGTCTCTAGGCCCGTACAGAGTGCCTGCACATAACACTGTGTACACCCAGCCCACAGCATGCATCTGGTATAACTAATGTAGGGAGCTCCAAGCCTGTGTTTTGGCTCCACCTCAGGAATGGACAGGAAGGAAACTCTGGGCCAGCTGGGACCTTGCAGCATAACCTGTGGTTGTTGTGCAGGTGAACCAGAGAAGCTCCTTGGAAAAAGAAGTGGCAACCTTGAGACATTTTCTCCTTACAACTGTTTGAGGTAGGCTAGGTTGACAGGGAATAACTGGTCCAAGGCCACCCAGTAAGTTTCATTGCTAGAAGGCATTTGAAAGTGGGTCTCCTCATTCCATATCCGCCACACCACACTGGCACAATTTTGTTATTTCTAGACCATACCTACCTTATGGAAGATCGAATCCACAACAACTACTCCCTGCAGCTTTATAATGTACTAATATTCTTCAGCAACTTTAAGGCAGCAAGGGAGGCAGATTAGTTTACCTTTTTACTATGTTTTGCTCTGCTTTTAAGGTTGGTTTTTATTTTGTGATATATTGTTCTGAGTAGCAAAAGATAGTTAAGGCATGCTAAGAGGTGACCAAGCTGTGTTGTGTGGCTTTGGATATGTGCCTTATCAGATCTGTCACACAACCGTTTGGTAATGTAGATTTCTCCTTTCCTTTTCCTGTTTTCTCTATGCTAGTCTGTTTTGCAATATAATTCTTCTGCAGCTTTTCCAAGAAGTACACATTTCTGTGTGCAGGTGTCTCCTTCAACATTGTGGTCTTCTGGGAGCATCTCCAGAATCTAAACAACACTATGTTGTTTTATATAAAATCCAGACAATTTGGCACAGAGAATCTGCATGCAAAAGAAGTGTAATTTGGCTATGTTTCAGGAGGGGGACACAACTTTAAATGGCTGAATCAGAGAAAAAATGGCCTTGATATTGCAGCATCATACCTTTGTACCTTATCTTTTTGGCACATGCAGGCCTTTATTATATCCCATTTCTGGTTTAAAACTTTATATTAAAAAATCAGAAATTTCCAGAGACTATATTCATGATCTGGTATCGGATGAAATGTGCATGCACAAGAAAGCTTATATAGAATTAAACTTTGTTGGTTTTAAAGGATCCACTGGGCTCCAACATTGTTCTGTTGCTTCAGACTAACATGGCTGCCCACCTGAATATATACTTTTTGACAATCTGCTGAATATTAATAAAATTATGACACTTCAAAGTTCTTAAATGTCATTTTGTTTTAAAATACTGATAAGTTATATGGTCACGTATGAGCCCCGTGGCGCAGATTAGGAATGTGCAAAAAAATAATAATTCGGAAGTACGCAGATTCGGAAGTATACGGGGGGAAAATACGGAATCCCGTATATTTCTGAATGCCATAGTCGGAATAGCCGCATATACGGTAGATGCGCGGCTATTTCTGAATATATGGCCCCATTATACCCTATGGGCCATTGAAATCAATGGCAACATATGGCATAATTAGAGGCTACTGGGGGGCAGAGGGTTTGAGCGAGAGCCCCAAAAACTGCAGGGAACCCTCAGGGGACTCTCCCCTACAAAACCCCCAAGTCCCAAAAAGTTTGGGCCAGGGGGTCCCTGTCTTTGGGCTCCCCAAAAGGCCCATTGCCAACAATGATGGGGAAAGCCCAATTAGCCACTTCCTCCACTATAATTGCTGTGGGGAAAGTGGCTCTGGCCAGAGGGGAATTTGAGGGAGAGGCCCCAAAACTGCAGGGCAGCTTCAGGGGACTCTCCAGCATGAAACCCCCCTGGCACAAAAAGACTGCACCCATCTGTGGGCACCCCAAAAGGAACACTGCTCCCAATGGTGAGAAAAAAACAATTAGAGCCACTTTCTTACTGTAATTGTCGTGGGAAAAGTGGCTCTGGGGAGCAGGAGGTTTTGAGGAGAGCCCCCCAAACTGCTGTGCAGCTTCAGGGCACTGTCCCACACAAAACCCACTAGGCCAAAAAAAAGAAAAATTGGACCAGGGGGTCCAATTCCTGGGGCACCCAAAGCCAAACCTAACTTCACACCAGAGAATCTCTATAGGACCCAAATGCACTACATCCCTCTATCTACTCTATGAACCCTGCAGGCCTGGAACCAATATAAACCCAGTTGCCAACGTCACTGCCACACAAAACACAATCTCCTCAAGGTCTGCTCTGCATCCCTGGCTGCAGCAAACCCAGATGCCAGCTCTCCAGCCTTGCCTCAAACAACACATGGGGAGAGCTGGACAAGCACAACAAGCATGCTGGCTCTGGGTCTCTCACCCAGGTGCCAGCTTCCCTGCCACAGAACAAACAATCTACAGATGCCAGCTCTCCAGCCCTGCCCCAAACAACACGGGGAGAGCTGGCCAAGCACAACAAGCCTGAATAGTTACAAATAACAAAATTTGTATTAAGCAACAATGTGCTGGGGGAACATGATGCCTTTTATTAGTGAATCATACAAAAAAACCATCAGATGCCTAAGTAGCAGGGCTTTTTTTTGTAGCAGGAGCTTCTTTGCATATTAGGCCACACCTCCATGATGTAGCCAGTCTTCCAAGAGTTTACAGGGCTCTTATTACAGGGCCTATTGTAGCCAGTTTGGTGTAATGGTTAAGTGTATGGATTCTTATCTGAGAGAACTGGGTTTGATTCCCCACTCCTCCACTTGCACCTGCTGGAATGGCCTTGGGTCAGCCATAGCTCGGGCAGAGCTTGTCCTTGAAAGGGCAGCTGCTGTGAGAGTCCTCTCAGCCCCACCCACCTCACAGGGTGTCGGTTGTGGGGGAGGAAGATAAAGGAGATTGTGAGCTGCTCTGAGATTCAGAGTGGAAGGCGGGATATAAATCCAATATCTTCTTCTTCTTCTTCTCTTGGAGGGTTGGCTACTTCAGGGGCGTGTGGCCTAATATGCAAAAGAGTTCCTGCTGAGAAAAAAAAGTCCTGCTAAGTAGCAAATTTTTGAGAAAGTTGCACCTGTCAAAGTTCTGCTTGGCTACATCCTTTGAGCTCACTGTCAAGAAAGACCAAAACAAAATGTAGATACATGGAGCCCAGTTTGTAACTTAGTTTGTCAGATATGTAGACAGAATTTTAAGACATGCCTTAATTTAGAATTTTTGCTGTTTCAGTATACAACTATCTCTCTTTAAAACATTCAAAATATATTAATAAAGGGGTTCTCTTTGCTGACTTCCTCGAATCTCAGAGGTTAATTTGTTATGCCACATATGCATAGTCCAAATTTAAACACTCCTTTGAAGTGCCGGATACTTTTTGTAGGTCAAGATCTTCTTGACATCCTGAAACTTACCCAGGATTTAGTAATCTTCACTTGTTCATGGTGTTCCTATAAGCTTGGTAGTATTATTATTTTTCAGCAAACAGAGATTCTATGTCTTTAAATGTTACATAAATAGATAGAAGTACTGTGGGTGTAGCCTTTTTCTGGCATGGAGATGTGGTGACACTATTTTAAAATTTTGGCCAGCCATGTTCACGTCCCAGGGTCTCTCCCACAGGAAAATGGTGTCATCCCTGTGTCCCCAGTTGTAGAAAAATATTTATCTGCTTCGCAGATTCAATGCTGCTTTGCTGGCTCTGTAGTCAGCAATTCCCCAGATAATAGTCCACATTTCTCCACGGAGGCCTGTTTTGCACTTTGGGAGCCATGGCTGTATTAATCAAAATGCGCACTTCCACTATATTGCATTGTATAGCTTTCTCCTCAGATAAACTAATAATAATATGCAGGGCTTTTTTTTGAGCAGGAATGCAGTTCCGGCTGGCTTGGCACCAGAGGGTGTGGCCTAATATGCAAATTAGCTTCTATTGGGCTTTTTGTATGCTAAACAATGGTGATGCCAGGGGGTGTGGTCTAATATGAAAATGAGTTCCTGCTGGGCTTTTTCTTCAAAAAAAGGCCCTGATAGTATGTGCATTTCTTAAATACATATTTGAACATTTCTTGGTGTTAAAACCCCTCCCCCCATTCCTCTAAAGGGAACAAGTGTCCACTGTGTTTTAAAATTCAGGATTTTGTTCTTAGTTATTACAAGCAAGGGACCCACAAAGACTTACGGAAAGCATTTCATTTTCCTTGTTCCTTTCCCTGAAGGCCACTATAGCCTCCCCCATTTCTTCTTTCTCTCTTTGTTTTCCATCAGCCTACCAACCTTGATCTGCTCCATCTTAAGCTTATTTTTCTTCCCTTCCTGGCAGCATTTCCATAGAAAAGTTTGGCCTAATTATGCAATGCCAATCCTCAATTGGGGGCAGGGGATCCCCTGTTTGGGAGGCCCCTCACAGTTCTGTGAGCCCTAAAAGAAGGTGCCTCACCCTCCATTATTTCCAGTGAAGGGAAGGCATTTAAAAGGAGCACAGTCCTTTAAAATGTGATGGCTAGAACTCCCTTTGGAGTTCAGTAGTGCTTGTCACAACCTTGCTCCTGGCTCCACCCCCAAAGTTCCCAGGTATTTCCTAAGCCAGACCTGGCAACCCTAGATGCCAGGCACTAGACTGGGTTGAGCTGTGTGGTGCCAGCCAGGCTGAGTCCAGTTGTATGGTGGAGAACCTGCAAGGACTAGCAAGAACACTATTAGGATACAGTGTGGTTTCAAGAATTCAAAGCAAATATGTGCTGCTGCTGTAATGTTTATTTTTCTGTGAGAAAACTGGTGCTTGTGGTAAAATGGAAAGGAATTTGATAAGTTATTTATAACATTCATATCTCATTTTTACTGTGACAGTGAAAAGCATCAGTTAATGACAGAGAGATAAAAATAAAACGGTTTTGTCTCCTATGACAGCAAACCACAGAACAAACCTAATTTTTTACTAGTGAAATTAGGGTACAGCCTCTGTAAATTTCTTCTGCACAAATTGTATGGCAGTCTGGTTCTTTTTGTATAGATGACACTCATTATGGCTGGGTTTTCCTGAGAACAGAAAGTTGTCATATCCAGGAAAGTTTCTCTAAGCCTTTTGCCTGCTGTGTGGGTGTTCCATTTATAGGGACTGTGTGTGTGAAAGCACAGAAGAGCATTAGAAATTACATAAAGCTGGAAAAGAAGATAAGCCAGGCTCCCAGGTTTATAGTTGAAGTGTTCCATCTTTTTATGCAGTTTTCATTTTCTGCTTCCAGTCTGAGAGCTCTTCTGTATATAACATTTTTAAGCTGTTTAATGAGGTGTATCTGGCTTATTTTTAATAACTTATTTTAATGTCAACATAACATTTTCTTTTTATGACGTTATTGTTGTTTTTACTTTGTCAGTCTCCTTGAGCAGATATCTGAAAAAGAGGCATATACATTTTCTAAATAAACGAATGAATACAAAATATTGAATCCATTGGTTTTATTCCGCAAAGATTGGGCTTTACAAATTATCTACATCGGGGTGGCCAAACTTACTTAACATTAGAACCACAAAGAATAAATGTCAACTGTATAAGAGCTACAAGACATTAACAAGTATTACACACATGTATTTATTAAAGCTCTTAATATTTTTTTGCACAGGAAGATAAAATACATATGCATGCACTTTACAACACAACCATGCTAGAAGGAGACTTTAAAAAAAAACAAAAGCTGGGAATAGCAGTCCCCATAAGACTAGCATAGAGAAAGGTTAGGGAATTATTTTTGGTACCAATGGGAGAAGGAAACACACATGTACCATATAAATCACTGGCCACCGTTTGCATCATTATGCATCTCTCTTTGTCTTGACACCAAGGTTAGTAAATACAGCTCCTACAAGAGTTATGAAACAAAGGGGGAACCCCTTAATGCCCTCTTTAAGTCTGTCCCTCCTTCCAGTGGCCCCCTCAGCTCTTGCATTCTCTTTTCCCACTCTAGGTTTCTGGGCGACCTCTATGGTGGAGGAGAAGAGCTTGAAAGCCTGCCTATCCCCCTCCTTCCCTGCTTTACACATGGCAGAAATAATCACCTATCTATGGGTCTTGAGAACCTTAAATTCTTTCATGACCTCCAAGAGCCACACAGTATGAGTGAAAGAGTCACAGTTTTGCCACCCCTGATCTACACAAAAGAAATGTGCTAGTTCACCTGTTCACAAGGGCCTATTTGTCACAAGGCTACAGCCTAGAAGAAGAAAAAAAATCCCAGTTCCATCCATTTTACAAAACAAAACCTACCTACCCTATCTGCTTTGTTTTAGAGGCTGTTCTCATTTCTCTAAGCAAGCAGGCAATTTGCTGTACAAGTCTAGATTATCCAGTGATATTTCCTGGGTCATGAACTTTGGTTTATTTTGCTGATCAGGTTTTCCCCCTACCAATCTGGATTTTTTAATAATGCACCAAAGCTCCCTCCCATATGTTAGGCAGTACATTTGTTCTTGAAATCAGGTCTTGGAATTAAAAGACATACCTTAAATTAGGCTCAGCCCAGTCAGAAGTACTTTAAGTGCCCTTAGTATTAATGGGAAAAAATATGGGCATAACAGTGCCATCCTAATCAGAGTTACACCCTTCTAAGCCTATTGACTTAAGTGGTGTTTGAAGGGTATGACACTGTTCAGGATTGCATTGTTTGTGACACATTAAAATTAATATGCTTCAAATATGCTTAACTTTGGTGAGATCAGAGTGTTTGCTGACCAGTGTTAACTAATTTCCAAACTTTAATGTGTAGGATTTTATACTGTATTTGCACTGTATTAAACTGTATTTCTACAGGTGCCACTGGTGATTTCCTTCCCAGTGTGTGTCAGTCTTGCCATGCTGATGCAACATGTCAGCAACAAGATGGCAAACCTGCCTGTATCTGCAATTATGGATTTGTGGGTAATGGAAGGACTCATTGTCAAGGTTAGTGAAAATTTATACGACTGCATGTGCTTAATGACAGTTGACTAAGCTGTACCTACGAAAATAACATTGTAATCCTTGTCGCAAATGATATTGGATGTTTATTATAATAGCTCACAGGCCTGGTACAAGTGTCATGTTACTAAGAGATCAGGAGTGAGCCAAAGGCAGGAGTGATTGCTTAATTCCATTCTCATTGACAGGTACACCATTGCTTGTGAAGACGTGTTTAATTCCTCCATAACTTTGTTGAGCAGACAGCAAAATTGCCTATCCTAACTCTCAGCTTCTTGTTCTGTTCTCTTCTAACCCTCACTTCCTGTCTGTGAAGGGTAGAGAGCTTTTTAAAGTAACTCCTCCTAAAATGGCTAGCGGTATTTATTAGAACATGCATCCCCAAAGGACACTTGGTAATTTTGCGATGGGACAGAACTTGGCCTACCACTCACGGTATGTTGGCTGGTCTTCAAAGACAGTCATGTTAGAGGCTCTCAGTGTACCTTTGTGAACTAAATAAATGATCCTAGTGATGAGCACACGCCATTCACTTACCTTAATTTATGCTTGCTTTTTGCAGTCTTTCCCTGTGAGCAAGTGCTGGGGCAAAAAAATCTGTTTTGTCAAGCATATGTTGAAAGCCTACATAAAAGCCAAACATAAATTTCAGTCCCCTTTGTAAATCTTTAGACAGCTCCTATTGCTGTCCATTGTTCTTGGTTTTTTAAAAAAACAAAAAAACTAAAATTGGTAGTGCTATACAGGCAGCAGGAGCAGTGAAATCTCTGTCTGCTTATCCTTCCTTCTCTTTCTCTCCCTTAATTGGAACAGCAGCCTCATTCCAGTTGCATGCTTTTCGGTACTATATCAGTCAAAATTAGGGTTGTCACCCAGCTGAAAAAGATGCTCCTCAATTAATTGTACTAGTTGCTTGATTAACAATGCAGTCCAAGCACAGCCTCACTTTTCTAAGTCCATTGAAGTCCATAGGCTACAGAAGGGCATAACTCTGTTTAGGATTGTGCTATAATGACTTAATCCGACATAAATTTGTGTAGGGAAAAAAATTGGTTTCGATCTTCTGATTGTGGTCTGCTTTGACGGAAGAGGCATATGCAGCAGTGGAAGGATTCCTTGCACCTGAAATTACTTTAGCCATGGTAGACCTGAATCAGAGGTCCAAAAGCAACGGTTCCAAAGAAAAAGGCGTATTTTCTTTAGTGTTAGAGCAACCATGTGTTGCAACAGACACCAATTTGAATCCAGTATTGCATTTCCACAGACCCCAAGGATTTTCATCTTGGCAGCATAATTCCCCCTTTACCCCAGATCAGGGGCGTTGAACTCATTCGTTATTAGGGCTGTACCTGACATAAATGAGATCTTGTTGGGCCAGGCCATGTTGGATTGACAGGCCAGACCATGTGAGCCAGGCCATGTGTTTTCCTTATTTAAGATTAGATAGCAGAGGTATAAACTTTATAAAGAACACAAACACAATTAAGTACTTTTTAAAAAAAACTTAAAACATGCTTAAACTGTTAGTACTCATTGGTCTTCCACTTGTGTGTGCTTTCTTTGTATTTCTATCATGGGATCCAGGGAACTGGGCAAAGGAAGCTGTGGCTCTTTCCTTCCTTCCCCAGGGAGAGAGGCTTGGCTGAGTAGCTCTCCTGTGTGATTGAGCAAGCCTTGCAAAGCAAGCTGTTATGCAGAAGGAAGCAAGAGATAGGGAGAAGGAAGCAGATGACGGTCAGTTGCTTGGGGGCCTGATAGGAGCCCTCTGAGGGCCTGATTCGGCCTCCGGGTTGCATGTTTGACATCCCTGCCCTAGATGCTCCCCAAAATTCTGAGTATAGCCACCACTGTAGAAGAGGCACGATGTCCTTTATGAGAAAGGTGATGCTGTCCACCTATGATTTTATGAATACATTAATTAAGATTATATATAAAATGCATTGGCTGTTTAATTGGGGGCACCATTTTAACTGATCAGCCGTTTATGATTGAGCCAGAATATTTCTGTGCTGCCTCTTCAGAATCCTGATCTGAAGAATACTGGAAATGTCTAATTGGCAGTTAACTAATGAATCTGGATGTTGCAACCCTAGTCAGAATTCTCTTAAAAATTGTAAGTCATGGTACCTGTTCTTTTTTGCTCCCCCAGCCCCCCCTTTTAATCTAAGTGATATATTTTCAATGTGTTACCAGATAAAGATGAATGCCAGATTGGGACCAGTGAGATATGTGGAGAGCATGCATCATGTCATAATACACATGGAAGTTTTTATTGTGTTTGTCTTGAAGGCTACAAAGCATCTAATAACAACAGTGCATTTATCCCTAATGATGGCACACACTGTATAGGTAAGCAAAGTAACCAGAATATGTTTCTACTCTTTCTTTTGTCATTTCTGTTCCTTTTCAAAAAGGAAATGAAGAGTGCACACCTGGTTTGTTTTTAAACTATCTCTTTATATTTTGTTCTGCATTAGTGATCATGGAGTTCAAAATACCCAGACCTTTTGGGGCCTGTTGATGCTCATGTAGCTGACATTTTCGTGGCATAATAAACTAAAGCAATAGTTAGGAAAAGGCTGAGGTCTTGTTTCCACTTGTGTGTGCATGTATGTGTGTGTGTAAACTGCCACTAACTTTCAGCCAACTTGCACCAATCCCTTAGGGTCTTCAAGTCAAAAGACTAACAGAAGTGGTTTGCCATTGCCTTTCTCTGCATAGCAGAGGCAGCACAGCAGATCCTGGGCCTAGCTTCTTTTGCAGCCTGGATTAAACCAGAATGCATAAGAAGCCAGCCCCAAGCCTAACCAGCAGGAACTGTCTGTTCTCCACTGGCACAGCTGACCCTCAGGCTGTCTTACTGCAGTAGAAGCGCAACAGACAGCAATCTGCTTCAGCCTGTCTGCTGTTTTCTGATCTGCATGGTAATTAATGAATATATCCAGGAGTGTGTGTGTGTGTTTTTCCTAAGAAAACCTGGACACCTTTGGGATGCTGAAATTTATCCAAAAATACTGGTAACATATTTTTCGGGTAGACTTTTGCTTCAAGCAGATCCAAATGTACACCCCTAGTCACTTATGTATATATAGTGTGTTTTGTCCTCTGTTATGTGTCTGCTTTATGTATAGTGATTCCCACACAAAGTACATGTATCTGTTCATGCAGTTTGTGTGAGAGAGACAATGACTTACCCAATACTATTTCCATTTGTGTGTGTGTATGTGTAAAGTGCTACCAGGAGCAGCCCTCAAGCCTGGCGGGCCTCCATGTGCCCAGGGCCTCCATATGTGATTTAAAGACCCAGCTGGCCAGCTGAAGGCCCACTGCTACTCCTGCCACTCCTTCTGCAGGGATTTCAATCATGGGGGGAGGAAGAAGGCAGAGGCCTGGCAGCTGGTTGGGGGCCCTGAGTTGGGGGGCCCAGCCCAGGAGTCAGGGGCAGGGCCCCCCACAGGCCCCCTCATAGCTACGGGCCTGAATTTATGTGAGAGAGACAATGACTTACCCAACACTGGACAGAGAGTTTCTGGTGAAGGTATGTGGTGAATATGAAGCTAAGCCTTTCCAATTCAATTCTGAAATTTTGATTGTGTGGTGGTGTCCCTCCACAACTCCTTTCTGGCTTGCCCTCTGCTTTCAAATCAAGCACAAATGCCTCTGTCCTCAACTTGAATGCTTTCCATGAATTTGTGAAGAAGAAGAGTTGGTCCTAAGGAGTCTCAAATTGGCTTACAATCACCTTCCTTCCCCCTCTCCACAACAGGCACCTTGTGAGGTAGGTGGGGTTGAGAGAATTCTGAGAGTACTGTGACTGGCCCAAGGTCACCAGGCAGGCTTCATGTGGGGTAGTGTGAAGTCAAATCCAGTTCTCCTGGTTACAGTTTGTTGGTCTTAACCATAACACCATGCTAAATTTGTGCTACCCCATCTTTCTGCCCTTATCTCCTGATGTGTTCCTGCATGTGACTTTCACTCCTCTTGTCATTACCATCACCAGTTATCTAAAAGTTTCCTGTTCCCTTTCTCTTTTGCCATCCCTTTTTCATGAAACGCTTATGTGGTGCTATTTTTTTCTTTCCAAAACTCAGCTCTTCTATGGAGTCTTTGGCTTTATCTCCATAGTGCTCACTTCCCAGCAGAAACTGACTGCGTCTGACAGAGGGAGTTTTGACACTCAAAAGCTTATGCCTTGAAATTCCTGTTGGTCTCTTAGGTGCCCCTGGACACAAATCTAACAGCAGACATTAAGTAGCTGTAACTGCATTTGCTCCATGACCTCTTATTCTGACTCTCCCCTCCCTTCTTTGAGGCCTGTCACAATCTGTCAAAATCTAGATTGTAATGTTCTTAGGACAGAGGCCTTCCTATTTGGTATATGACACTCTCTGTACACTGCTGTAACAAGTAATAATAGTAACCAGTGCTCTGTAATTAAATTAATTGTATTGGGCATTGCAGACAGCGATGAATGTGAAGCCTCGGACTTCTGTGGTCTTGGAGGACTGTGTGTGAACACTCTGGGAAGCTATAAGTGCAGATGTGCTGAAGGATATAGGACAAAAAATGGAGCTGAAACATTCCATCCACTTACAGATAGAACCTCATGCGAAGGTGAGAGATTGTAGCCTCGAATAAGTAGCTCTCTTGCCTTTTTACTAACAGCTATCAGAAGAATAATTCAAGACCCTTCTACCCATCTATGAGTAATAAACTTACTCCTGGCTTCCAGTGTTCTGGCTAACGAATGTAGCAAAGAGTCAGGAATGATTTTATGTCCTGATTCTGCAATTTAAAACAAACAGTCTCAGAGTAGGCCTCAGGCCTGGGAGTACTGCTTCTGGTCAAAGTAAAATAGCACTGGGCTAGATGGATTATGAGATAGTGGTAAATGACGACTTGTAAAACAAGATTTGGTGGCCGGTTCAGGCCTTGTTCTAGGAGGATGGCAGGTGCTCTGCTTGGGAATGAAGTACCTAGTTCATTAACATAACAGATGCTTAGTATGCACAGTTTCAATAACTGGGCAGTTCTCACCCAGTCCATGAGTGAAGTCCTTGCCAAAGGCTCCATTTCTGATCCAAGGAAATCAGTACCTCAGCAAAGAGAGTCCTTCTGTCATTTCTAAAATCTTGCTACTTGAAATGGCAAACTGTTCCACTTAATTGTAAGTCCACTCACAAGGGACCTTCATACCATTTTAAGCTACAGGCTGGAGACCATCACAAGCAGATCCATTGGTGTGATACAGTAAAGTTGTAGCCTTCTGTTGTTCCTTGCTGTGCCTCTTACACTTTCTGCTCTTGTCTTCATTTATGTCTGTGCCTGAAAGATGCAAACAGCATCACAGGAACATACAGAGATAAGTGAGAGACAAAGAAAGGCAAGTAAAAATAAAAACCAAACTAAAACAAGATGTGGGGCAACAGCCACAACATAATTGTGGCATAATCATCCATAGTGACTATTTACAGCCAACAAACTTTTATTCAGAATGTAAGCTTTCATGTGCAAGCACACTTCTTCAGACAAGGAATGAGGTACATTAAGCTGGTATATAGCTGGTAGGCAGTGGTTTAGAATGCAAAGTGGTACAAAGCTAAAATCTAATAGCAGAATAGTAAAATTAACAAGTTCAGAAAACCTTTGATCTGGATTGCATTAGCGTGGGAAACCAATAAAACAGTAACATATCAGAATGTGAGAATGTCTGTTGTTATTCTATTGCTAATAAGCCTGGGTCAAAATGAGGGCATTTATTTCCCAGAAGTTTTTCCTGTCCAACTAATTTACCTTTTAACATGTAACATAAATATATACATCATTCTAGTTTGCCATTAGAAAAAAATACATTAAAATATAGTGGAAGGGTTTAGTATATGTAATGAGATAAACAGCCAATATCCCTTGCTTGAGTATTTATTTATTTATTTATTTATTTATTTATTTATTTATTTATTTATTTTATTATTTATATCCCGCCCTTCCCAACAAGTGGCTCAGGGCGGCTCACAGAAATCTGGCATAAATAACATTTAAGCATAAAACATTAGAGTAATAATACATTTAAGTTTTAAAACATTAAACTATTTAAAATATTAGACCATTTAAAACATTAGGGACAGCAGACATTCAGTGTAACTATACTCAGTTTCTTGTTTCTTGTAACAGCTAGTCATAGGCCAGCCGGAAGAGGGTGTCTTACAGGCCCTGCGGAACTGGGCGAGGTCCCGCAGGGCCCTCACCTCTTCCGGCAGCTGGTTCCACCAGGAGGGGGCCGTAATAGAAAAGGCCCGGTCCCTTGTGGATTTAAGCGGGCTTCCTTTGGCCCGGGGATAACCAGGAGATTCTGAGTTCCTGATCTCAGTACTCTCTGGGGCACATGTGGGGAGAGACGGTCCTTCAGGTAGGCAGGTCCTAGGCCATATAGGGCTTTAAAGGTAATAACCAGCACCTTGTACCGGATTCGGTAAGCTATCGGCAGCCAGTGCAGATCCCGGAGTCCCGGCCGGATGTGCTCCCTTCTTGGGAGCCCTAACAACAACCGGGCCGCGGCATTCTGCACTAGCTGCAGCTTTCGGGTTCGGCACAAAGGCAGCCCCATGTAGAGAGCATTACAGTAGTCCAACCTCGAGGTGACCGTGGCATGGATCACTGTTGCTAGGTCATCGCGCTCCAGGAAGGGGGCCAACTCCCTTGCCCGCCTAAGATGAAAAAATGCGGACTTGGCAGTGGCTGCTATCTGAGCCTCCATCGTTAAGGAAGGCTCCAATAGTACCCCCAGGCTTTTGACCTTGTCCGCTGCTATCAGCGGCGCACCCCCAAAAGCTGGTAGGGGGATTTCCCTTCCTGGGCCCCGACGACCCAAGCAGAGGACCTCTGTCTTCGCCGGATTTAGCCTCAGCCTGCTCAGTCTGAGCCACCCAGCCACCCAGTATGTCAATACAAAAACCATTATTCTGATACACTATCCTAAAAGAGAAATACATTGAAGAAGAAGAATTGCAGATTTATATCCCGCCCTTCTCTCTGAATCAGAGACTCAGAGCGGCTTACAGTCCCCTATATCTTCTCCCCCCACAACAGATACCCTGTGAGATGGGTGGGGCTGAGAGGGCTCTCACAGCAGCTGCCCTTCCAAGGACAACCTCTGCCAGAGCTAATGGCTAACCCAAGGCCATTCCAGCAGGTGCAAGTAGAAGAGTGGGGAATGAAACCCAATTCTTCCAGATAAGAGTCCACGCACTTAACCAAACTGGCTCTCTTGGAATACTGTGGATATATAGCCATACTTTGTGAAAGGTAGTTTAGCATATATAATGAGATAAAAAACCAATATCCCTGTTCAGTCCTGGGAAGATGTTCGTTCCAAGTTTCATTGCCCTTTGCTTTTTTTATCCTTGCTTTTTTTCTTGGAGGGGGGGTGTACTATGGTTTAACACTTGGTTGTTTGTAATATAAATGAGTGTGAGATTAAAAGGAGAACTGCAAGCTGTTTAACTACAAGTTTCTATCACTCCCCACCCCCATGCAATAATATATCTATTGCAACAGTTATCAAAAGGGAAAATATAGTATATACTATAGAAGCTGTGTTTGAGGAAAATTTAAACCCATGAAGCTAAATATCAGTGTTCCTACAAACACTGGAATTTAACAGCTTCACCATTTGAAGCTGGTAAACTTCCAGCAGTTTATTTTAACTAAGATATCACGTCCTAAACACTGGCATTCAGAATAAAAATAAGATTGACAATGTAGTAACAAAAATCATATTACAGAATACTCCAGGAAGACTGCCATTTGTCATGTTTGTTGTAACCAACACACCAGTACCACACTCGGTGGAAGAGCCTCTGTTTAGCAGGCTGAAGGTCCCAGGTTCAATCTCCAGCATCTCCAGTTAGAAGTTGCAGGCAGCAGGCGATGTAAAAGACCATTGCCTAAGATCCTGGAGAGCTACAGCCAGTCTGAGCACACAATACCGCTTTAATGGACTGATGGTCTGATTCAGTATAAGGCAGTTCCATGTATGTGTTATTATAGATGGAGAATATCATGGAACTGCTGATGGTTAAATGGGATGTTCTGCAGGCACTGCATCAGTATTATAGCATCACAAGCAGAGATACAGATGTTTGGAACTGTAACTTATTCAGTTTCTTCCCTAATTCTGCTTGTGTGTCACTTATGAATTAGTTCAGTTTTATTTTTTTTCCCTTTGAATGCAATTGTAGAAATGTGGGAAACCCAGTTTGATTAAAGAAACTCAGAATGAAAGTAGACAATACCACATTTCTGAGTCTGCTATGGGGATGTGGTGCCATTTTACAGCTTGGATTTATACCTTTCAAAATGTTCTGCGGGCTCAATTTTGCTGGGGATTGCAGAATGGGAGAATGAGTGACTCCTACCTCCCCACTTCCCCATTTTCAAGAGCCAAATCAACTGTTTCGACTCATGGAAATGATGCTTGAGGGGAGATAGGAGGCCCTTGTGTCTCTTCCCCACCCCTGAGCAGGGGTCCCCAGCAGGGTCAGGCCCCTCTAGTGCTTTGAAAGGTAAACATCCTGGCTATCAAATTGTGCTGCATCCCTGCGGTGGACTTGGGGACACAGAATCATCTACTCTGGCCTTCAGTACAAGTTGAAAGGGTACATCCTGTCTCCTCTTTCCACATAGCCCTCATTCCAATCATAACTGTGCTTGCATGTGCAATGTACCTTCTGCAATTTGATGATTTCTGCCCCACCCCCTTACATTAGCAAGGGTATCAGGCTCAAACATAGAATCTTTTCATTTTTATCAATTTATTCATCCAGCTAATAAAGCAGATAATGCAAATTTGACTGTTTCTGATGTCATGCCCACCTATTTAACCCTAGCTCTTCCTGCAATATAAGATTGTAAAGGAATCCAAACATAAGATTGTAAAGGAAATGAGAGAAATATAAGATTGTAAAGGAAATGAGAGTATACTTGTTTGAAAGCAATGTAAAACATAGAAAGATTGAAATAATCTTAAATCCATATGGTTTGTGTTTGGGAGTGGGAGAATTATTATTTATTATTATTATTATTTTAAAATTTATATTCCACCCATTC
Organism: Heteronotia binoei; assembly: GCF_032191835.1. NCBI lineage: Eukaryota > Metazoa > Chordata > Lepidosauria > Squamata > Gekkonidae > Heteronotia > Heteronotia binoei. The sequence continues at coordinate 39,305,769 of NC_083226.1, forward strand.
CCCATTGGGGGCTCAGAGGGGAGTACAGCAAATAGAAAAAAAAATCATAATAAAACCAATTACAATATTAATCAAAGTGCAGCAAGATGATTCAGCAAGATGACATGACAGCAAGGTGGCATAGCACAAAATAGTACCACAATACAGCATCACAGTACAGTAGTGCAGTAAAGCAGCAGAACAGTAGGGGGGAGGCCAACCGGTCAATAAATAGATGCCCGCTGCCTCATCCAAAGACCTGGTAGAACAGCTCTGTTTTGCAGAACCAGAGAGGATTGTGAGGCACTCCAAAGGGATCTGTTGAGACTGGGTGAGTGGGCGTCAATGTGGCAGATGAGGTTCAATGTGGCCAAGTGCAAAGTAATGCACATTGGGGCCAAGAATCCCAGCTACAAATATAAGTTGATGGGGTGTGAACTGGCTGACCAAGAGAGAGATCTTGGGGTCGTGGTAGATAACTCACTGAAAATGTCAAGATAGTGTGCGATTGCAATAAAAAAGGCCAACGCCTTGCTGGGAATTATTAGGAAGGGAATTGAAAACAAATCAGCCAGTATCATAATGCCCCAGTATAAATCGATGGTGAGGTCTCATTTGGAATACTGTGTGCAATTCTGGTCACCGCACCTCAAAAAGGATATTATAGCATTGGAAAAAGTGCAGAAAAGGGCAACTAGAATGATTAAAGGGTTGGAACACTTTCCCTATGAAGAAAGGTTAAAACGCTTGGAGCTCTTTAGCTTGGAGAAACGTCGACTGCAGGGTGACATGATAGAGGTTTACAAAATAATGCATGGGATGGAGAAAGTAGGGAAAGAAGTACTTTTCTCCCTTTCTCACAATACAAGAACTTGTGGGCATTCGATGAAATTGATGAGCAGTTGGGTTAAAACAGATAAAAGGAAGTACTTCTTCACCCAAAGGGTGATTAACATGTGGAATTCACTGTCACAGGAGGTGGTGGTGGCTACAAGCATAGCCAGCTTCAAGAGGGGGTTGGATGAAAATATGGAGCAGAGGTCCATCAGTGGCTATTAGCCACAGTGTGTGTGTGTGTGTGTGTATATATATAAATAATTTTTTTTGCCACTGTTTGACACAGAGTGTTGGACTGGATGGGCCATTGGCCTGATCCAACATGGCTTCTCTTATGTTCTTATGTTCTTACTAAAGGCCAGCAAGCCAGGAAGGGTCCGGATTTCCATAGGGAGCTGATTCCACCAGGTCGGGGCCAGGACCAAGAAAGTCCTGGCCTGGTGGAGACAAGACGGGCATATCTTGGGCCAGGGACTATCAGAAGATCTTGGGAGGCTGAACGAAGTGACCTCCAGGGCATATATGGGAGGAGACAGTCCCATAGGTATGTTGGTCCCAGGCCGTGCAAGGCTTAAAAGAACTGACACCTTGAAATGGATCCAGTACTCTATAGGCAGCCAGTGCAGGTCGCAGAGCACTGGCCGTATGCTCACCCATACAGGTGATGCAGTCAGCAGGCGAGCTGCCGCATTCTGCACCCGCTGCAGTTTCCAGATTAGTTTCAGAGGTAGGCCAGTGTAGAGCAAGTTACAGTAGTCCAGCCTGGAAGTAACCATTGGAAGGGTCACTGTAGCCACATCTTGGGGGGATAGGTATGGTGCTAGCTGCCTGATCTGCCATAGATGGAAAAAAGCAGACCCAGCAGCCACTGTGATCTGGGCCTCCATGGAGAGGGAAGTATCCAGAATCACCCCCAGTACCTGTTGGGTTGGTACTAGAACGGCACAGGACCTCCGTCTTAGTTGGATTTAACTTCAGTCGACTCTGCTGTAACCATCCAGCCACAGCTCCTAACGCCTCGGACAGCTGTTCAGGGGCGGAAGATGGTCTGCCATCCATCAGCAGATAGAGCTGGGTGTCATCAGCATACTGGTGACAGCCCAGTCCAAAACCTCGGGCAATCTGGTAAAGGGAGCGCATATAGATGTTAAATAATATGGGCAAGAGAATAGCTCCCTGCGGCACTCCACATATAAGTGGGTGCCGCAGGGAGGTCTGCTGACCAAGCATCACCCTTTGTCCCTGTCCCCGGAGGAAGGAGGAAAACCATTGCAAAGCTACCCCCCGCACCGGCAAGGTGGTGGGTCAGTAGGTCGTAGTTGACAGTGTCAAATGCTGCTGATAGGTCAAAAAGAATCAACAGCACTGACCATCTTGGTCCAGATGCCTTCTTAGGTTATCTGTGAGGGCAACTAATACCATCTCTGTCCCATGGCCCGGGCAGAAACCAGACTGGAATGGGTCCAGGGTGGATGTTTCATCCAGGAAAACCTGCAGCTGCTCTGCTACTGCTTTCTCAACCACCTTTCCCAGGGCGGCAAGTTCAAAACTGGGCAGTAGTTAGCTAGTACTCTAGGGTTAGCTAGTACTGTAGCCTCCTTTAACATCTCTGGAAATGTCCCACTTGTCAGGGACAGGTTAACAATATCACCCAGAGAGCCCCTGATATCATCCTGGCAAGCCTTCACAAGCCAGGATGGACAGGGGTCCAGGGGGCAGGTGGTAGGCTTCACCACATCCAGAATCCTGTCTACATCCTCCAATGTGAGTCGACTGAAGTGGTCCAGTATTGGATCATCCGGCGGCCAAGGGGCATCCAGTTCACATACTGTATCAACTGTGGCTGGGAGATCCTGGTGGAGAGTCAAGATTTTGTCTGCAAAATATGTCACAAAAGCCTCAGAGTCAATATCCAATTCCCTATCTTTTTGATTGCTCGATGGCAAAGTTGTCAGAGACCGAATCACTCTAAATAATTGAGCTGGGTGCGACTTTGCAGACTCTATGGAGGCCACATAGAAGTTTTTCTAAGCGGACTTCATAGCCTTCTCGTAGACTTTCATAAGCATTCTATACGAGGTTCTGGACTCTTCATCATGAGTACGCTGCTACATTCGCTCTAACTGTCTAAGCTGTTGTTTCATCCTTAGCAGGTCCAAGGAGTACCAGGGAGCTGCTTTGGTACAGCAGCGAAGAGGGCACTGGGCGGGGGGGCAATGTCATCAATGGCAGTGGAGAATTGGGAGTGCCAGTCCTCCACAAGCTCATCTAACGACCCACCAGGGGGCATCAGATCCCGCAGGGCCTCTTGAAACCGCTCTGGGTCCATTTGGCTCCGCGGGCAAGTGTAAATCCGCTCGCCGCCTAAACAGGGTGAAAATTGCAGGTCCAGCCAGACTTACAAGGCATAGTGGTCTGACCATGGGACAGTATTTGCTGCCATCAGAGCCACTGATATCCCTGCCCCAAAGATCAGGTCCATTCTGTTTAATTTCTAGTAATGCCATTCTGTTTGATTTCTAGTAATCATAGAATGTGGGATTCATTGAACAAATGGTTTCTGGGATTAATTTTTATTGCATCATGCTGCAAAACATGCCACTAGTGTTGGCCACTGGAAGCAGGAATTACTTAGAACCAAACTACCTGTGATGGTATTCTTGTGGCCACCGCAAGGACACTGCCACTATTTAAATGTCTTTAAAAAGCGATGCAAGGGCCTAATCTTAATTGAGCTGGCAGAGTAGTGGCCTGCGGTGCTCTTGTCTCTCCATCCCCCCCCCCGCCGTGTATTGCCAAGCATCAAAATGGTTGTGCCACCCCCACAGCCATTTTGGTGTTTGAAAAACAAGTTCTTGGCGGAACATAATTTTATGCAGAAAAACAGCAGGGAAAAGAGTACATTCCCTCCCCTCCATTTCTCAGTGCAAAATCACCCTTGTCCAAAACTGCTTTCTGTTTTTTTTAAAAAAACATCAGTATTGAGTTTCCTGTTAATCCTTTTGAACACGATATATATTTAGCAAAATGCGGATATAACAAATGTTGATATGTGCTTGTAAACATGACCCATAGAGATACAAGCAGCTGGGATTGACTGCAGTATACACTTTTCATCAAACCTGGGAATTTCTGCCATGTGATATGTGAACTGGGTCTTTTTCCAAAAAGAAAATGGGTTTGCCTTTACAATGCCTTTCCCCCCCTTTCTCCTTTGCTGCAGTTGTGGATTGTAGTCATCCTCCTCCTCTTCTAAATGCATATTTGACCCTTGTCAATGGAACAACTTATGGAAGCAAAGTCAAATATATTTGTCTACCAGGGTATGACATTGAAAGGGGAAATCAGACTTTAGTTTGTAATTCCAGAGGCTACTGGGAAGGAGTCAACCTAGTGTGCAAAGGTAAAGAAATTACAGATGGTTGTGTGTTAATTCCCCTGTAATGGGAAGGGGGGCGCGCTTGTATGATCTATTTGACCAAAGGCAGACTAGGGACAAAAAAATGTTAGTGTATAATATCAGAAGAGGTGAAACCTCTCTCAGATCTCTTAAAAATAATCCATTTCCAACCTCTAATTTACAGTTTATTTGAACTGTCACCCCCTCCAGTCCAGGAGACACATGAAACAACCTTGTACATGTCCTACTTCATTATAATTGCTATTCATTTGTATTAATTTGTTACATTTTATCCTGCTTCCTTCAAGAAGCTCAGGGAGGCATATGAAGTCATAGCATGGGTTCCTTAAGTATATTATTTATATTATACATAAAGCACAGTTTCCATATTGATCATACTACAATAATTGATGTTTGTCCTCATAGAATACTGCCCTTCCTTCTGTTAACGTTCTCCCTCTTGATAAACATGTTCCCCGTCTCTCTATATTCTTGGAAATGTAGAGTGTAGCAAAACAGGAATAAATGTCTGTCATGCAAGAAAAGGGGAACTGAAAATATGACAACAGAGTTAGGAAGGAAAATGAAAGAGAAAAGACAGAGACACAGAGAGACCTGCCCTGGATAGGATTTCCCCCCTTTAGTTTAACACAATCAAAGGAGGGAGCCCCTTCCCCTTGGAGGGGACAAGACAGTGTTTTTGCACCCAAACCGCCACATGCTCTAAGTGGGGGCACCCCCTCACCCTCAGTTTCTTTTCTGCCACCACATTGATAGGTTCTTCTAGAGATTGCTCCATGCTTCGCTTCTGTGTTTCTCATGACAATTCTTAGCTTTTTAGTCCTGTTTGGATTGCTGAGGGACATGCTCTTCATGGTGGTGAGGTGGCTCAGGGTTGTACGTTCGCCTCTGAAGTTTATAACATATTGATTCAGGCTAGGAAGCTTTCTACAAGATATTCCTACTCTAGGAAGCAGTCACTGTTTGAGGAACGGGCGCAGCATCAGGAGTGCCTCACCTTTTTCCTGCCTGGTGTCATTAGTTTTCAAGTATTCTTGTTAACACAGAGAGGGTTGGCAGTGTCCTCTATTAAGGTACACTTGGCAGCCAGTTCAGCATATCATGATTTAGTTGAAGGTTCTTTGTTTGCCCACAGCTGTCCTGATACTTCCTCAAGGGCTTGATTAATGTTTCCCACCCACCCCCTTGTTCCTAACATAATTCCACAGTGATCTCTCTCTCTTTCTGGTCTTGTCAAGTCTCAAGGGTTCACCTTTCAAGCCTTTGGCATCTTGCACACTGGAACTGCTGTCCAGGAAGGTGGCATTTCTGATAGCAGTCATGTCTACTAGGAGGATGAGTGGATTGACGGTCCACAGAGTAGACCTGCCTTTCCTGAAGAACTTCAGTGAGAGGGTCATGTTGCACCCTAGTTTGGAGGTTTTGCCCAAGGTGATGTTCAAGTTCTACCTTGCTCAAGAGATAGTTTTGCCTGTCTTTTTCCTATCTCCTACTTCCAAGGCTGAAAAAGCCTTACATCCTTTAGATGAGGGTCCTTTTATGTTATCTTGACAGGACAAGACCTTTCTGAGTAAACAAGAGTCTGTTTGTCTTTTAAGCAGGTCCTAAGAAGGGTAGGGCAGATTCTTCTCAGTCCATAGCTGGTTGGTTGTGGCAGCCATTAGGTCCTGTTTTCACCAAGCCCTTTCCACTTGGTGCTAAAGCTCACTCCACGAGGGCGTAAGGGTCCTTGGCAGCTTTTAATCTCAGAGCACCCGTCATGGAGATCTGTAAAGCTGTGACGTGTGCAGCTGAGATTCATCAAGCACTATATGTTGGACCTGCAGTCAAGGAAGGATGCAGAAATTGTCAAAGTGGTCCTGCAATCACTGTTTTCAGTGAGAGCATCACCCGTCCCTCTTCTTGGTTAGTAGCTCATTAAAATCCCAGTGTGGGGCTGCACTGAAGATGAAAACAGTGCTTCACTTACATGTAACTAATGTTCATGGACATGTCCTTTGCAGACACACATTCTCTCCTCCTACCCCACTGTGAGCTCTCCAGGATTTTTCTGGTTCTGTTGAGAGTTTCACAGCAGCTTTGCAGGAACTGAGGGTGAGGCAGGCACTCACCCTTTGAGTACTTGATGGTTTGGGCATGAAAAGACTGTTACGTTGGCACCAGGGGGGAGGGATTCCCCTTTTGATCATGTTAAACTAGAGGAAAAAATCTGTCCAGGGCAGACCTGTGCAAGTGTCGTTCCAGTGTGTGTCTGCACAGAAGATGTCAGTGAACATCAGTTCCAGGTAACCATATTTAATTAAAGTCCACCTTTCTCACTGAGACTCAAAGGAGATTTCCAGTGTAAGTCAGTACAAGCAATAAGATAAGACGTGTGCTGTTTTATCGCCACGGAAAAGTAGGGTAGGGAGTCTTGAAGTTGATTGTTATGCATAGAGCTAAAAATTCAACATGTTCACAAGGAAGGGGTTTCCTTTTTGTTTTCAAAGGGCCAATTCTTTCTTGAATTATATCACCCTCCCAATAAGGGACGTGTGACCACAATAAACTCTGTGCACTGCAAGTCATGTCCAAAGTAGAACACTGAGCTCTGGTATCTGGAGTAGTTTTGCCTCTAATTTATTGATTCTAGGAACAGGCAGTAGCATAATGCTCATGTAGTTCATGGTTGTTCAGCTATGCCACAAATTCCTGCTATTTGTGGTACTAGGCCTCTGTCTAGTCATCCATGGAAAACATTAAAGGTCAGCCCCTACATTTTCCATTTTGTTATGGTAACTATTGTGATGAAAGAAGTCATGCATGCTTACATCATTTTATATCGATTTGCTTCCTACTGCTCTGTTCAGCCTTCTTGCAATCAAAATGTTCTTCCATCAGCGAAGTATATTTTGCACTGAAGAAAGGCTCATTGGGCCTGAAGAATATTATTGTGGAAACAAATCCTGTCTAGATTATCTGAAATCCTGTTTGGTAGATCTGAACAACTTTAATTTCAACATTTGAAAGGCAACTGCTGCCTTAAAATGTAAGAATTGAATTTGTGAAGGGACTTGATGAGAGTTATTTTATCTCCTTATTAAAACTGGAGATGAAACCTTGCTCATTAACATTGGTGTCTTTCTTTCTCTCATCCCCTAGAAATAGACTGTGGAAAACCACTGCCGCTTCCAAATACAGATATTGTCTGGGATAACACCACAGCTTTGGGCAGCATAGTATATTATAAATGCAAGAAAGGATTTCATTCAGTTGGAGAACGTAATTTTTCACAATGTACAAAAACTAAAAAGTGGGAGAACATTACTTTTGAATGCAAAGGTAAATATATTATATTTAGAATCTTCCATGGAAATATTTATTTATGGACAATCACAGACCATGAATGATTTTTTTTACTGTAGGGGGGAAAATATCTTTTCTAAATATTCCAAAATTATTGTTTCTTGTTGCAAAAAATTATTGTTTTTCTGTTCTTATTTTAAAATTACATTTTTAAAAAAGGTTATTTCATATTTATCCATTTATCTTCATTAGCCTCCATTTATCTTCATTAGTATTTTTGAGGTAAATCAGACTGAGAGATAAGGAGTCAGCCACAGTTTCAGTGAACCAGTGTTGTCCTAGTCCGAATTTATTACTCCTGCTAGCTCCACCTGCAGAGCTGGTGCCAAAGTTCCTGGTGCCTTAGACCCCGCCCCTGCCCCAAGCAGACCTGGGAAGGCAAGGGCAGGGCAGCAGCTTGCGCGCTCCTCAGAGCTTGCCTTCTGCACAGACACTTGCAAGGGAAGGTGGACTCTGAGGAGAGCACATGCCGCCCCACCACTCTCAGCTTCCCAGGTCTGCCCTAGGCTGCCGCCTACCTGGCCAACTGCCACGCGCCGGCCCTGTCTGAAGGATATGAATTGTTTTGGGGCTGGTGTGCCCACCTTGCTCTTTCTTTTTTTAATTGGGAAATCCTGGTCAAAGACTAATTTTTTTAATCTGAGACAATTGAAAGAAGGTGGCAGTTTAACTTGAGTAAATTCCCCCTCCCCAAAGCCTGAAGATTCCCGGGCTTAGAATCCTAGTTTGGGGGAGGGACTCTTGTTAGCATGTGCATCTGCAATTATGTGTCATAAGTAACCAGAATTAGTCTCTAATCAGGATTCTCCATGCAAGAAGGGAAGAGGGAGGCACAACAAGCCAAGCTTGTCCATGCAGCCTGGTTAAATGTTGGTTAGAAGTGAGCTCAGTGTCTGAGTAGTTCAATTTGTTAATCTACATCCCTGGAAGAGGTTTGGTATCTCATCCATTCTAAGGATTAGTTCTCAGTTACATTTTATATTTAGATATGGAAACAGAGTGTGCAGTTGTAGAGGGCTCCTGTCAAGCAAATGTAGATTTCAGTACATTCCTTTAAATATCCTTGATCCAGTTCTTCTATTATTGCTGGCTGAGATACACAAATGCAGGCAGTCATCTTATACTTAGTCAAACCATTGATCCATCTTGCCTACTCTGACTAGCAGGATCTCAGGTTCAGGTTATTCACCTCTCTTACTACGCAGTCCTTTTTAACTGGAAGTACTGAGGATTGAACCTGGGACCTTCTGCATGCAAAGCAGATTATCTACCACTGAACCACAGGCCTGTATGTTCACATTCATGGTCTTAACATTTGAGGAGAAATTCATTACTATGTACTTGGGTATTTGTGTCAGCTCCTTGGATTTTAAAGGACTGTTTTGAAATGTACACACACCTGCCTTTGCATATGACGAGAACCTGTTCTGTGAACTTTAATTTCCATACAAAATACAAAATGTAAACTGAGCGTTCTTTCCCAGGGATGTGGTTTAACCTTTCAAACACAGAATCTCTAGCACTAATGAATATCACTGAAACACCATTTTTGCCATTAGTGACAGGTGATGACATTGGACCATCAGAATGGTTGAATTTCTCCAAATCCAGTGTCATTTTCCTCTCGTGCATACCCCCACAGAAGTATGTGGGAAGCATTGCCACCTGGTGTGTGGCTGTGCTTGTATATAAATAATGGAACCATTTGGGCATGGCCCCTCATTTAGATCTTTCTGAGGATGCCAACTGGGACAGTCAGCCTTGTTCCCATGGTTAAAGAATCCACATTGCAGCTGCATGAGAGAGCACTACATGGCACAAGAGGCAGTGTGGTTTAACAGTTAGAGTGTCAGATTGGATCTGGGAGATCTGCGTTCAGATCACCATTCTGCCGTGGAAGCTCACTGAGTGACCATGGGCCTAACCTGCATGACAGGTTTATTCAGATGAAATGGAGGAGAGGCAAATTACGTAAGACACCTTAGGTCTCTGTTGGAGAATGGGGAGGTATAAATGAAATCAAATGAATATGTGAGAGACATCTCTGTGGCTTCATATGTAAGTGTAAAGCAGGTCTTATGTGTCTGCTTTATCACCAAGTACAGGAAGTGCAGATAGATCCAGGTGGGCAGCTGTGTTGGTCTGATAGAACAAAGTTGGAGTCCAATAGTACCTTTAAGACCAACAAAGCTGTATTGAGAATGTTTTAATGAGAATGAAAATCAAACTCTGTCTGATGAAATGTATTTTTAGCTCACAAACGCTTATATTCTCAATAAAACTTTGTTGGTCTTTTAAACAAAATTTTATTAAGAGAGAATTTTTCCATTACAAATACAAAAGAGAGAGGAGAAATGTAATAGACCTTTGTTGGTCTTAAAGGTTCTACTGGGCTCCAACTTTGTTCTACAAGAAGTGTAGATGGTTATAATCCAGATAAGTACTTGAGGCTTCCCCTAGGAATTTGATTTACACAGTGGGATTTTTAAAAAAGTTTTATTCCTGCTCGAGCATAAATTGTTCTCTAGTTAAGCTCCTATAATTACATTAATATACTTTCTGTGAACTATAATAGCTTGTGATACAGTTTCCCTCTTGTGAAATCTCTCACTCTGCCTCCATTTTAGCTGTTGAGAGTTGGCCTTATGAAGGATTAAAAGAGCCAAGAGTGGTTGAAATGACAAAATGGCAACCCACTTATTCTAAGGGTGAGTGCCTCTTTCTTCCCTCAGCAAGTTTTAAGAAGATAGATATTGAGATGTCATGTGGTGTTAATGACTACAGTTGTACTTTTTAATCAGACTCATTTTCATATGGCTGTCAGATAGTGAAAGAATTGTACAATTGATTAATCATCCTCTTTTTAATCAAGTTGATTAATTAAAATCCACATAATGCCAAAATTTCAATGCTAAGTGTAATTTTGAGATAACCGAGTTAATAAATGGAAACAGTGGATATGGAAACAGTGTACAGTTGTAGAGGGTTTTAAATGCTTTTAAATGTCTGTATTACAGTAAAACACACACAGTCAAAATGACTTAAAGATAAACAAATGTTTGTTTCAAAAGTTAAAATATCCTCTAATTAATTCCAGTTAGCTCCTGCAGATCTGAAATTCTCATCCTGCCGTGAATGCTGATAACATTTTGTACCCCACCGTTTATAATATTTATTGTTATATATAGGATTTTTATTGAGGGTGGGGTTGTTTGCTGCTTTAGGATTCCAGTCAGAGGGAAAGGCAGGTTACAACTTTTAAGGAATGAACAATATAAATCACAAGTATTCAGTTCCTGAAGTTATATTTGCACCATAGTTCATGCTAATCCATAATGTTCTTGTGACCAATGAAAAATCAGAGCAGATGAGGAGTTGCTGCAACTGGCTTCCAGTTTTAAATTCTGGTGTGTACTTGGAACAACAGCATAAACATTTTAAAAAGCACAGCTCTCAGTTTAGTGCTCCAATCCTAAACTGAGTTGCATACTTCTAAGTCAGTGGGTTTGGAATGGTGTAACTCTTTTTTGGATTGTACTGTAAATTGGAGGCATGAAAACTTGATGGGTGAGGGTATCCTAATTTAAATACTCATGAACTAATCTTACCACATACCTGCTGATGGCAGGCAAACTCCTGGCAATTGTTGCAGATGCTCATCTGGTTGATGGGCAGAAACAGGCTGGCAAAATGGTGGAGGGAGCAGTCTTTGTCACTGCACAGTGATGTCACTTCCAGCACAACCTAGAAGCACAGGTATCACGCTGAGGTCACGCTTTAGCAGTCGCTGCAAATAAGTACTAGATGGTCAGCCTAGTATGATGCCAGAACTTCCAGATCATGCCAGAAGCGATGGCACTGTGTGACAACAAAGATCACACAAACAAACACACACACACACACTCCACAGTATCTGCCTCCTCACATTTCCAGCATATCGCCATGCCATGCCATGCCTAGCAGCCCTACTCATGAACTCTTTCCAAGACAGTAGCATGCACATCCATCAAAGAGGTTGGGTGTGATTTTGGATGCTTCCTTAACTATGGAGGCCCAGGTCATACATATTGCCAAGTTTTTCAGCAACTGGCTCCTTCTCTGTTGTGCCCTGACCTAGCCATGGTAATCCATGCAATGGTCACCTCTAGGCTAAGCTGCTGTAACTTGCTCTACGCTGGCCTACCCTTCAGCCTGACTGAAAAACTCCCGTTGATCCAGAATGTGGTGGTGCAGGTCCTGACAGGAATGCCATAGATGGCTCATATTCAACCTGTGCTGCTTCAACTGCACTGGCTTCCAGTGGGGTACCAAATCATGTTCAAGGTCTTAGTATTGACTTTCAAGGCCTTGAGCTGTCTGGGACCAATGTATCTGTGGGATTGTCTCCTCTGGTACGTCCCCAGGAGAGTGTTATGCTTTGCAGATAACAACCTGCTGGTGATCCCTGGCCCCAAAGATGTCTAATAGTCCTTGGCCAGGGCTTTTTGGTCCTGGCCCCAACCTGGTGGAGCTCTGCCTATTACTGCCACAGCCTTGTGGGATCTTCTACAATTCCACAGGGCATGCAAGGCAGAGATGTTCCAGCAGGCTTCTGGTTAAGGACATCAATGGTTTCCCAACATGGCTGGCACCTACCTCCTCCTCCCCCAAAAACCTCTAATTGTGTTTCCTCTACCCCCTGCCCAGAAAGTGTCCAGGTGGTCCAGAAATTTGGGATGTAAATTTTAGGAATGCCATCTTGGAACTTAGTTTAATTAGTCTTTTTTGGTTTTATTAAGTTTTCTACCCTTGTAGTTTAATGTTATACTGGTTTGTATATTTGTTTTATGATTTTATGCCCCATTGTACATCTCCCAAAGCCTGGTTTAAACTGGGATAGGGCAACTACTAAATAAATAATAGTCTAGATTACTGCTATCTGTTTGAATGTCTAGAAGACATAAGGGGGCCAAGACTAATGATGAGCTACTCACCATTCCTGTGAAAACAGTGGCATGTTATGCAATTTGATGCCAACAAATGTATTTTTGAATAAAGTTTTTAAATTATGTTTTGAAGTGGATTGTGGACACCCTGCTTTGCTACCCAACTCTGAAATGAAGTGGGACATGACCTCTCAGCTGGGCAGTGTTGTGGAATACAAGTGCAACAGAGGTTTCTATGCCACAAGCCCCCAAACCCTTTCTCACTGTACCAGTAATGGATCATGGGAAATCCTGGATCTAAGATGCAAAAGTAAGCATATGATAAAATTATGAAATACGCATTTAAGACAAACTATTTGGTATTGTGAACAGTTTTTCTCCCTGTTACAAGTGAGAGTGAGATGTTTCAGAAACTGGTTGCTGGAATCAGTTGTGGAGATTTGTTCAATTGATTTAGTTGACTGAATTGTTAGGATATATCGATTCACTTTTGGCAGAGTAATCAATTAATTGATTGGATTTATCTGTTCACTTTGATATGATTCACCTGCATATCTAGGGTTGGAGACGGAATTACTTCCACTGTCTCATGAAGTACAGTGTGAGTCTTTTGTTTTGCTACTAATATACGCGGATCAGGAAGCTGCCATGTGCCACAGTAGTCTAATTCACATATTTTTGGCAAGAGAAACACACTGAACTTTCTGTAAGATAGTATACATTAGTTAAAGAAATCAAACAAGTTGTTTACGTACAACTCAGCCCTTATGCAGCACTGCATACATGTCACACTAAACCCCTCCTCCAGTTGTGTACTCAACTTAATCATAGTTCTGAACAAAAGGAAAATAGAATGCTGAGGGCCATACAGAACATGGAAAGTGAACAAATTTACATCATCCCTTGCTTTGCAGAAAACATTTTGTAATGCTATTGATTTGCATAATTTATTCCTCTTGCAATGGGCATTGCTCAAACAACTGGAAACCTTGTTCAACGACATCTCTGGCTTTTTATTTAACAGGCATTGTTTCCACACATTCACAGGACTAGAAACCAGGGTGTTTTCTTTTTTTAGCAGAACAGGTTCTCAGAGGAAGTTAAATTCTGGCCTGTGCTATGTTCTAGGCCCAGTTTTCTTCCCCTGCACTACAGAATTGCAACAGTCACTAGGTACGTCGGACATATGGAGAAGTTAAGTCCCACTGATTTTGGGAACTTGTAAGAAATTCACAAAGTTGGGGTTCTCCTGTCCTGTGTCAAAATACCACTGAAGCAGTTTTGTCCATAGAGTGTATATACAAGAATTTTTAAAAGAACTGACTTGAACCTTTGTCTACAAATTGACAGGCTGTTCATTGTATTGTCTGCCTTGCCTGTAAAAAAGGGACATACCTGGAGTGTTGCAGTAAAGAATGATTACAGCATTTCCCCTAAGCTGCTACCATAATTAGAAAGGCATTTTAAAGGAAGAGTTCAATATCCTCATGTTTCATTGTTCTGTTTGCAGTTCTCTTTAGAGGCCCCAGAGGACTTTCACACTGAACCAAAATTCTTGTTTCTGTTTCTATATCTGTACTGTTGCCTTTAGATTAGTAGAGATTAATATAAAAAGTCCATGCAACTCAATTTAAAAAATTATTCTGCTTCACAGAGCTAGTTACAGACATTTTTCCCTTACAACCAAAGGGACAACCAAGTCTTAATTAAAATGGCAGGGAAAAAGTCAATAAACCTCCCTGGAGAATATGGCTAAGAGCTGAAGTGTTGAGCAGAGTGTTTGGTAGGCTTTAATTTCCCTTTCAAGTATTGCTGTGTGAAAGGACTCGCTACAGCTTGGAAGATACTACCAAGCAGTGCTTCATGAAGTGTAAGGGAAAGGCAAATCCCTCCCTCATGTAATCAGGCAAATTCAGGTTGGGGCAGGCTGTCAGCACCTGTTAGCCACAATAATAACCATAACTAGGGCAGCCTTTTACCTTCAAGGTCTGCTCCTGGGCCTCCAGAAGCAGCTGGCTGGTCAATCTTGTTAAAAGGATGTTGGATTAAATAGACATTTAGTCTGATCCAGCAGGACTCTTTTCTTCTTGCATTTGTTCTGCTCCCAGGTTCCCAGCCTATGTTCTGCAGCAGCCTAATCCCATTTCCCCTCTATGTTGCTTACTTTGATTGTCCAAAAGCCCCTTTATTCGCCTTTTCAGTAAGCTAGGCACACAATAGAAATATGGGTAGTGGAATGATTAAATTTAAAAACTGTACTGTAAAAATAATTATGTATACAAGGGTTTAAATTTTCATGCTTTTTGAAAATGGTGGACAATATTCTACTGTGTGTGTATAAAAGGCACATGGGTTTTCCCCATGTTCATCTTTGCTACTGGCTGCAGTTCTTTCCAGCACCCTGGAAAGATCATTCATGGGGGGTCACAAGCCGTGTTCCCTCTAAGCTGAGTTAGCGTGAGCTAGCTCACAGATTTTTAGCCTTCAAGCTCACAGATTTTTGTCTTAGCTCAGGGAAAATGTCCTCGGAGCACAATGGTTTATGTAGTAGCTCACAACTTTAATGCCAGAACTCACAACTTTAATGTCAGTAGCTCGTAAAGTAGAATTTTTGCTCACAGGACTCTGCAACTTAGAGGGAACATTGACAAGATCTATGCGAAGGGACAGTGGGGAGGGTCAGGGGGGTAGAGCAAGGAGGTATGTACAAGGCAGGGAAATGCCTTCTTGTCTTGGTGGTGTTGCACTTGTGGAACGTGGAGGAGCTATTTCGCTTCCTTATCCCTCCTTGTTCTAGCCTCCCCAGTCTTTGTGGCTGCTCCTTGATATATGTCCCACAACCAGGGAAATGAGGGTCTGAAAGAGCAGCAGCCATTAAAAGGACCATAGAGAAACTACACTTTCTGTGCATAGATTGGTAAAATACTGGCCCAGGGCACATAAAACAAGCAGAAAATGTGAAAGTCAAAATAAAGAACACACACACGCACACATCATTACAATCTGCAAACCTTGATGAGAAATCAGACTTGTCAAACTGGCCTTGCATAACGTATGCTTCATTGTAGAACTCCCATGGTGTGAACATACACACAGCCTTTGTCTTATCTTTGACTCTGGTGAAAGAGATTGTGCAAGACTTTTGCATCAAAATAAGCAGTAAGATGAGCAAACACACCAAGAACAATGAAGTTTCTTTCAGAGTACTTCCAGGACTGTGTGTGTGTGTGGGGGGGGGAATTCTCTGTAGCCTTAAAGCTTGATCCGCTTACAGGCAGAGATTGGTATCTATCAGATGGCTATAGGCATTGCAGCTGAGCATACTCAAATGCCATAGATCATGTTGTGCACAAGCAAGTGAAGGCTTGTGCTGGTTTTGCCGATTGTTGCCATCGTAACCAGGTAATGTACAGAGTGTCTTTTCAAAATACGATTACATGATGAAAATGATCATCAGTGATTGTGTAATATATTGTTTCACAGTGAAATTGAATAATTGTAGCGTACAGTTAAAGGACGCTTAAAAAATAGAATACTGAACCTTGGAGTCATGAGGCTAATGCAGCTGGGTAATTTGTCAACTCAGGTGATGAATGTAATTAGTATGTATCGTAGATTTATTGGGGGGGTATTGTATTTTTTGTCTGAAGCCAAATGTAGAGCCTGACCCAGACTAACCCACCCTATCCTTGATGGGGGTACAAACAAGCATGTCTGGTAGCCCGCCACCACTCTTTTTGCTGGTCTGGGGCCATAGGGAGGAAAAGGAGAAACCCTCCTGCCCTTACCAAGCAACTTACAGCCCTGCAAGGTAGCCCACCTGCAGTCTGCAGACACACCCAATGTATGGCAGAAATGTTACCAAGGGTTCTAAAGCACTGCATCCTTGGAGAACTCTAACAAGCCAACATACGGCTTGGTGCTAAGATATTAAGGCTTTTATTTTAAAAGCAAAATGACAGTTACAGAATTAAGGCAAGTGAGCAAGAAAATAAAAACACTAAGAACAAAAGCTAACTAAACATTAAAGCATTTGGACAGGCAAAGTTACCATGCACATTTGGCTCCTTGAATCTTCAGTTGGACAGGCTTTCTGCTGCTGGTCTGAGTCATGCAATATAGCAAAAGGGCAGGCTGCCCTCTGCCACACCACAGGCGCCATCAACGCAAAGTTATGAGTCATTGAGTGTTTCAACCCTAAAGAGCATTCCAGATTTGCCCTATGGGGCTGCTCATCCATTACCTCATCCCAATTTAGATGACTTGGCAAAATTACCTGATCAGTAATTAGCTGAAGCTGCTGCAGTCAGGCCCAACCATAAGGATCACATAATTGCAATTGACAGTTGACAATGTGATAGCCAATAAGGTAAGTCCACATTAGCCTACTAGCAATTAGCCTTATCTTAGCAGTGTGGGAGCCCAAGGTTAGTTTATAGTCCTTACTAGTTCTTAAATGGCCCTCCCCTGCGGGACTAAATTTCAGCCAACAGCACATAGGCCTTAAAGCCTAATTTGGGATTTTGGAAATCAAGAAAAGCTAGGCTAGAAAAGGCTTTTTCTTGATAGTATGTTACTTAATAACTTTCATTCCAGTCTCTTTCACACACACACACATTCCTAAGACTGTGAATTAACTTCTGATCTGCATTTAGAAGATGAGTCCAGAGTCCACTTCTGCATAGTGTGTGTGTGAAAAGTGTTCCTAATTAACTCTGCACTGTCACTACAACAACAGTGAATTGTGTGAGGTCAACATGTAATTTACAAAACAGTATTATGCAGCATGGAGATGTGGAATGGTATAGTATAGCCTAGGGGTAACCAAACTTGCTTAACGTAAGAGCCTCATAGAATAAACATCAGATGTTTGAGAGCCACAAGACATGGGCATCAGATGTTTGAGGGAGGGAAGGAAGGAAAGAGAAAGGTGGAAAGAAAGTAACTTTAACTTTAAATGTGTTCTCTAAGCCACTGGCTGGCTTGGCTTGGAGAAGTGATTTAAAGAGACAAATGCCTTCTCCAAGCTGGCCAATGAGGCAGTGGGGACTTCGAGAGCCACACAATATGTGTGAAAGAGCCACATGTGGCTTCTGAGCCACAGCTTGGCCACCCTTGGTATAACCCAATCTTGTCAGATCTCAGAAGTCAAGCAGGGTACTTGGATGGGAGACCACCAAGGAAGACTGTAGAGGAAGGCAATGGCAAACCAATGCTTAACCACTTGCCTTGAAAACACTATGGGATTGTCATAAGCAGGCTATGACTTGACAAGCACTTTACACACACATGGTTATGCAGCATGGTTAAATTAAAGCTGAAAAATCATCCATACACAGCATACAGGAGAGTTCCAGAAATCAACAACAAAATAATCCTTATGCTTAAACAGTTAAAGTAAATAGTAGTAAATGCATAGAATTTAGCATAGTAAATAGACAGTAAACTTTTGATCAATACCTCTTGAGAATGGAACAGACAGAGAATGTTTCTGCAAACTTGGAAACCCCCGACTTTGCATTAAGATCTTAAAAGTGAAAAATGTAAAAGAAAGGAAATTAAAACTCCTCTAAAATGCTGAAATTTTCTTATGAGATCCTTGCAGCCATTTTGGATTGCTTTGGCCACAGTATCACTTTGAAACGAGCTGAGTGAGGCAAAAGAAGGAATAATCAGGCAGGAAAGACCAGGTTGAGGAGAGTGAAGGTGAAGGAAGAGAAAGGAAGGAAGTGTCAGATGGGGTAAATTGAGAAGGTTAGGTGAGAAGGAAGGCATTCAGGAGAGAAGCAGCGGGGACCATGAATGAAAGGGAAAGGTGATTTAAGGTGAGGAGAAGAGTCAGTGTTGGACTTCTCATGGGTACCTTGCTTGGTGCGTGGTGCAGATTGCAGAGTGAACTAAACAGCATATATTGGTTTTCTGGATATGGCACACACATACATGTGAAACACTGTTGGCCTGTATGCAGCAACATTACAGACCAGGAGAGGGGAATGCAAGCTTTCTTGGCATTCTCCAAGAAAGCTCAGAAAGAAGAGGGCATTTAATGAACTGAGATGAAGGAAGATTTGCCATTGCTCTTTAAGATTTTACTGATTAAATGGAAAATTGTTTATGTGCCATAATTTAATTTCGGAAGTTGTATAGGGCAGTCCTTTGTGTGTATATTCAGAGGTAAGACCACTGTGTTTGGTGACATGTACTCCCAAGTAGATGTACATAGGCTTGCATAGTAATGCATAAGAGAACAAATTTAAGATTGTGTTGTAAGTCACTAGCTGCAGATGGGAAGAGATAACAAGGCTGCCCACTGCCAGTTGAGAGAGAATTTATGTACCGTGAATTACTCAGATCAAAGAGATTTATCTCCACAAGGATTGTCTAGATTTTTATCCAACTTGCTTGTTCAGTTTTATGTGCGTGTTCATGTGTTTACAATATGTTAATAATTATAAGATTTCTAACCTAAAATATCAAACTTTCACAGAGTAAGAGGTTTCTCCTGCTGTGTAGAAAGCTGGGCCCCATTTTTAGTTTACTTCCGACTCCCTTTACCTCAAGCTATGATTAATCTTTTTTTCTTTTGAACAGTGTCACTGTTGGGACTCCCACCACTGCCTTTGGCAGTCAGTTTTAGCACTTTAATTTTTTTAGCCTGATAGCTTCCTCTTGGATTTTTAGACCAAAGAAAGCAGTAAATCATTAGCTCAGTCTTTGTTTCTTCTTGCACGAATTTTCCACTTAACTGTTCCTGTGAGAGAATTTCTGGTATATTTGGAGGGGAGGTGGCTAACAGGTTTAAGCTGCTTCCTCTAGGTATCCAGACAGAGCTCTTACAACTCTAATAGCTGCACATAGAAGGAATAACTCCAGTGAACAGCACTCTTTCTATTATGGTGCTTCAGAGGAAGGCATAGAAGCGCCGATTGAAATTCTCCTGTTAGTACAACTGTTGATCCCTAATACCAACCCTGGGTAAGGGGGAGTGAATTTTTACTTTGGTTGCACTTTTTTGGGGAAAGTGGCTCTACACTTTTGTCTTTTTAGGATATTGTCACCAGCACAATGTCCCCGCAAAGACCCTTTCAGACAGCCTATATCCAGGCCTCGGATTCAGTGGGAGCTCACAGGAGCACAGCTCCTGAACCTTTCTGAGAGTTCCACCGCCTCCTTCTGAGAGGTCCACCTCCTTGTCCATTGAATAGTAGGTGCAGCTGCATAATAATTCCTGGATGAGCTCCACCGCCTATTTTTCTACAAAACAACCCCTGCCTATATCTATTCCATTCTAGTAACTGGTTATTGACATTTATTTTCTGTCATTTCAGACAGATGTTTTTGTAACCAGCTGCTAAGAATATATTTACCTTTTCAGACAAACTGGCTTGTGTCCCATTCAGGAGGTGTGTCTGAGCCATTGTTGATGAAAACTGCCTTTCTTCTGGTTTCAAATCCTTCTGCTTTTGAAATGCTGTGGGGTGTTTTGTGAAATGCCTGATAGCAGTTTCTGTAAATTTTTTTTTTAAGGTTCTGATGGGAGCACTAAGACACCAAATGAATGCAGCAATGCAGTGCCATAGCAACACCATAAAATAACCGAGGCCTCTCAGCCTCATTTACAGTTCCCCCTTCTGGAGCCCCCAATTGCAGCTCAGCAATGCAAAGAAGAGGGGGAAAAATCCTCTTCATCTCTCCCCCCACCCATAAAACACTGTCAGAGTTATAGCTGTTTTTTGGGAGACAGAGTGGGGAAAACAGTTGTGTTCTGCTTTTGCTATTTGCCTGTCAGCAGGTGGCTTTCATTTTTTTTCCATTTTATTTGATTTATATCCCGCCCTCCCCCACCAAAGCGGGCTCAGAGCGGCTTTCCCTTAGTTATTGTTAATGAATGAGAAAGGAACTGTGTGCTGCAGTCAGGAAGGGGGAATTGTAAATGAGGCCGAGAGACCAGGGCTTCTTATGGTGTCGATATGGCACTGAATTGCTGTATTCATTTAGCACATCAGCGTTGCCATTAGAACCTGCAAAAAACCCCAAACAAGGGCTGTGGATGATCACTCACATGTTCTAAATGAATCCAGAAGTCTACTGATTTCAACTTTTGGAGGTGCTTATTTGTACCCCCAACCCAAAAATCATATTTAGAGTTTTAAAAAGTACCACATGAGCCTTTTCCTTAGAAAACAGTTTTCTAAATTCCTTTGGAGAGATACTGCCTCACTACAGAGAAATCTGTTCTTGGAGTACTAACCCTACCTAATACAAACAAACTGTGCAATAAGTGCTATGAATGCTGTTATTTTCTGCCTCATGTGTTTTCTGGCTCCGGGTATTTGGTTACTGTGAAATGCAGTGCCACATGGAGGACAGTGGCTACTAACTGTGGTAGCTGAAGGGACCTCGATGTTCAGAGGCAGTAAACATCTGAATACCAGCACCTGGAGGCAACACCAGAGGAAGGCCACGTTGCTGGAGCACCAGAGGAACTGGTTGGCCACTGTGTGAAACAGGAAGCTGGACTAGATGGACCACTGGTCTGATCCATAGGGAACTTTTTCTGTTCTTTATGTCTTCAACCACCACACATTCCTTCCCTGCTTCCTACCCCAGGGTACATTTGAATTTGAATTGGGGGTATGAATATATCCCCAAGAACAATATGTGAAGTTTTTTTCAGCATATGGTAGCTGGGTTAAAGGGTACAAGACTGATGCTTCCTGTTAAAGGACAGGTTTGGAAGTCTCCATCCTAAAGTATGCAGCATGTCTTCGTAATAAGTTCAGAGTGCAGGCCTCAAGACCCACATTACTTGTGACACATGAAGGCAGGCTCAGCCCAGCAGTCAGACATGGTTGTCACAGGGGCTATATTTCCTGATTGTCTGGCCCTGAAAAACGGGGCAACATTAGACATCATCATGGACTGTGACAGGCCATGCTACATGGTTGCCTGGGTGTCTTAGAAATGGTGGGTCACAGACTACGAAATGTGAAAACATTAACAAAACAAGCACGCCCTTCCCAAAGGAGAGAGAAGAAAATGCTTGGAGAAGCTAGTAGGGCTTGCAAAATTAATGAAGCAGTGCCCTCCTGGATGAACTTTTGGCTTGTTTAATGGTTTAAAAATGATTTTAAAGATTTGGCAGGTTTGTTTAGGCAAATGTGGAATTATCATTAAAAGCCCTTTGTGGCGCACTTGAAACAATGGGTTGGGTTGGATGTGCCTAGACTAAATATAGAAATGAGCTATCAAGTCAGTGAAAGATGAAAGTATTTGGTTTTTTGGGGGAGGGGGTTCTTAGGTCAGATGAGTTTCTCAGCCAGTATCCGACAAGTTTGCTATATCCATCCATTTTGCAACAACTCTTATTCCTTGTGCATTATTGTGTACCACTGGGAAGTATTTTGTAAGCTGTACTGGTATCCTACAATGCCTCCACACACTCTTTACCATCTCAAATTTTTGGTTTCGGCTCAGCCACCCTCCCCCTATTTACCTTGCAGGAACTTTGAGGATCTCCCCCCCAAATGATTTTGCACTCAAAGTTTTGAATGGAACAACAGTGACATCCAGTGGCCTTCTTCAGTAACAGCATGCGTGAGGAGAATATGATAGTGATGGCAAATATAAATGAGCAAAGAATAGGAATTAGGGGCATCTGCTTTGCATGGAGAAGGTCTCACATTCAAACCCTGGCACCTCCAGTGCAAAGCATCAGGTAGTAGGTGATGTGAAAGACATCTAGCTGAGACACTCAAAAGCCACAGACAGTTAAGGTAGACAACATAGCCCTTGATTGGCCAGTAAGGTGAGTCAGTATAAGGCAGCTTGATGTATGAGCCACAAAAGTGTATGGGCAAGTAGTATTACACATAGCTCTTGCATGCAAGATTCCTCCTTAATTTCACAGAATACACATAGTCTTTTGGGTCAAAGAAAAGGATGTCCTTGTGTGTGAATTAAGGTTCCATGCAAGAACTGAAATTCTTGTGCCAAGAAGAGATTATGAGATTGAGCAATTATTTTTGCGTAGCAATAGCAGCAAGAAAGAGGTTATGTTGTCATTTTGGCAGGTGAAAGATTTTTTTAAAAAAATTGCTTTAAAGTTAAGCATTTCCTGTGTTTGCATTGTAAAGTTTTGTCAGTTTATCTTTCTTGAATTCTTTTACTCACTATGTCCTTTGGTAAACAGAGAAATAATTTTGATCTTGATAATGTCTGCTAGCTGAGAAGATGGTTCTCAAACTTTTCCAGCATTCAAGAAATAATTTTCTTACCCATTTGATTGCCTGCCACATTTTTTTTGTAGCATCAGGTTCTTTCTGTCTATAATATGCATGTTATGTTTAATCATGTGACATGAGATGCTGAACAGAAAAAAAAGGAAGTATCTCTCCTCCTTCAAAGCACCAAGTGGCTAAAGGCATGTCATCCAGTATTGCTTTAAAAAGGTTTTTTTGTGTATTTGTTTTTGCAGAAATACGGCCATTTATTGATTTTGCCGTGAACAATTCTTGTTTGACATGGAGGAGGCCCCCTGAAAGTGGGGGTGTAAACGAAACTTACCGAGTGAGTCAGACCTGGGATGCTGGGAGGGCAATACTGTATGTATGAGAGATCCTTTTTAAAATGTGGCCAAATAAAAGCAGTCTCTACAACCATTTGACTTGAATGCCCAAAGTTTCTTAAAAATGGCACAAAGCAGATCCAAGTTAAGAACCTTTGCCATAAATGCAGAGATCTTTGTTTATTTTGTGTGTACAGAAGATAGGCTTCTGCTTTCTGATTAGCCTGGGGTAGTTCTCAGGAGACCAGTTCAGGGCAGCTGCATCTCTAATACAGATTTAAACTTGGACTGATATATTGCCACTTCAAATTATTTAACTACAAATCTGTGTAGGTCTATAGGCTAAGTGTTCCCTCTAAGAATTCTGAGAGTTGTAGTTTGTTAGTTCTTGCAAAATTAGTCCCCAAAATTTCCCAGGGAAAAGGAATTAGACTGTTTAGTCAGTATTGTAGATATGCCATGAACTCTTAACACACTGTGGGTTGACTTCCTTTTTATTTTCTTTACAGGTTACTATGAGGGTGCTAGGGAATGAATTTAAGAAAACTGCCAATGAATTGAAGATTAACCTAACCACAGCTGAGGAGGCTGTAAAGATATGCTTGCCATTTCATCCAAACACAAACTACAGTATAAAAATTGAAGTGGAATCCAGCAATTTGGTTTCAAGGTTCTCATTACTAAATCCAGTAGCTGGTAGGTTTTGTACTTAAGGAAAGTGTCCACATCAATAACTAATGATGTAGGAAACTTAAATGGAATTTTTCTGGTTCTGGGAACAAAGAACCCAGTGGCAGGAACTTCACAGAGTTTTCCAAGGAAGAGGTTGCCGGTGGGAGGGAAGGAGGGAAAGCCAAAGACAGTGGGGCAAATAAATGTGGGTTGGCCACTGGGTCAAATGGAGAGAAGGAAACAGGAAAAGGGGACAGACTGCATGGGCTTTCAGGGAAGGGAAAAAGGAAATGGTGAGAGGGGGAAAATGATTCCCTGCCCTCTGCAATCCTTGTGGTCTCCCTGCATGGAAGTATAATAAAGTTGAAGGGCAGCACAGTTGCTTGAATGATGATCCAAATGGCCTTGCATACACCAATGTATGGTGGTAAAGATGAGATGGACAATTAAGGTTTACTTGATGAGAATATGATGGAAAAGGAAGGAAGTTTTCTTGGAAAATGCTGACGTGTTGATCCTCAGAAAGAAAATAATAAATTTTGATGATTGAATAAGCAGGAAAAGTTTCTCACCTCTCCTACAGATGGGGGTCAGCTGTACATGTTATGTGGGATGAGTCAGGTCAGATGTCCCCTGTCCAATTCACATTCATGTATTAGGGGATTTTCTTTAAAAACCAGTCCATTGCTTGGTACAACTTGGAGCACTATGAGGGAGGGGGCATCTCCCTTCAGCTCCTGCACTATTTTCTCTAGCAGAAACAGCTGCATGGGGGTCATGTTTGCTTGTAGTGGTTAAGTGCATGGACTCTTATCTGGGAGAACTAGGTTTGATTCCCCACTCCTTCACTTGCACTTGCTGGAAAGGCCTTGGGTTAGCCATAGCTCTGGCAGAGGTTGTCCTTGAAAGGGCAGTTGCTATGAGAGTCCTCTCAGCCCCACCCACCTCACAGGGTGTCTGTTGTGGGGGAGGAAGATAAAGGAGATTGTGAGCCGCTCTGAGATTCGGAGTGGAGGGCGGGGTATAAATCCAGTATCATCTTCTTCTTCCTCAGGCTCCATGGATCCTCAGTCACATGAGGAAGGGATAAGCAGCACTCGTCATGGCCATTTCTGCTGGGGAAAATAGTGTGAGAGTGAAGTCAGAAGCCCTCCCCTTCTGTAGTTCTCTAAGAACATAAGAAAAGCTATGTTGGATCAGGCCAATGGCCCATCCAGTCCAACACTCTGTCACACAGTGGCTAAAAAACTCAAGTGCCATTAGGAGGTCCACCAGTGGGGCCAGGACACTAGAAGCCCTCCCACTGTGCCCTCTCAAGCACCAAGAATATAGAGCATCACTGCCCCAGACAGAGAGTTCCAACAATAAGCTGTGGCTAATAGCCACGGATGGACCTCTGCTCCATATGTTTATCCAATCCCCTCTTGAAGCTGTCTATGCTTGTAGCCCTAATGAGCAATAGAGTTGTTTTAAACATGAGTGTCCTAATTTACGTGTTACTATGAGTTGGGGGATCCTTGACCTGACTTGTATCACAAGTCACAAATAGTTAGGCCTTTAGCTTTCAACTAGCAGGGCTGGCCTGATGCCCTCCGGTGCCCCAGGCAAGCACTTTGCTTGCTGCCTGACCCCCCCACCCAGTGCTCCGCTTGCCTGCCGGCCGCTGCTAAAAGCGGTGGTGCTCCACTCACTCCCCCCTGGGGCTCGCCAGCTAAAAGTAAGCTTAGCCGGCTTTGCAGCCCGCGCCTGCGTGTTTTGTTAAGAGACAAACGCGCAGGCGCAAGCTGTAAAGCTGGCTAAGCTTACTTTTAGCCAGCGAGCAGGGGGAAGGGAGTGAATGGATGGGGGGATGGGGGGCAGGCAGGGATGGGGGGCAGGCAGGATGCCATACTGGGGGGGTGGGTGAGCAGCTGCGACCCAGAGGGGGCTAGCGGTGGGGAGGGGTGAGGGAGGCAAGCTAAGTGCTTGCCTGGGGCACCAGAGGGGGGACGAGAGCCCAATTTGCTGCCCCCTGCCTCTTGGCACCGTAGGCAACCACCTAGTTTGCCTAGTGGGAGGGCCAGCTCTGTCAACTAGATAGGCTGAAGGTCATTGGGAGAATGGCTATTGTGTGTATTGTTGCTATGTAATCTTCTTCTGTTTGTTTGATTTCTTTTTACTGTCCACATTGTATTTTCCATTTAGCCTTCATTCAGATGTCTCTTTTACTGTCCACATGTTATATTATGTTTTTCATTTGTGTTTCCGTGTGTCATGTTCCATGTTTTTAGTTGTTTTACCTGAAACACACTAATACAAGCAGTAGATCTGCCAAGTGACCTTGTGTGATATATAAACATGGGCATCAGAACCAGGGCCCATTCTTATGTTGGAAAAGGCAATGTCTGGCGTACAAAGAAGAGAAGACCCTGCAGAGGGCGCCAAGAAGAGAATTAGGTAGGATAGTGCTCATCAGCACCTTCCCTCCTGTTAAATATCATACCTTTTCTGTCACCAAATTGCTACTATTAGGGCAAAATCTCTCTTCTTTTCAAAAGTGCCATACTCAGTCTTACCCTCTCAGCTAGAGATGTAGTTAGGATCCTTTCTCTGTCTCTCCTATTTCATCAAGTATGTTAATTTCTAAATAAACCTTTATCTACTCTTTAATCAGGTTGTGTACCACTGCTGTGTTAATTACTTTGCCAACACCTTATTGTGCTGCCCATGTATCATGTGGTTTAACTCCCCAGAGATCCCTGAAACCCACCATGGGCCCTGATTCTGATGCCCATGTTAATATATCACACAAGGCCACTTGGCAGATCTATCGCTTGCATTAATGTAGTAGAGTATATTAGTGGCTATGAAACTCACTGGGTGATCTTGAGCCAGTCACTCTCTGTCAGTCTATCTCACGGGGCTGTTGTGATAAATTAGAGGAGAATCACATATGCTACACATATGGAAGGCTGGGATAAAAAATAATAAAATAAATAAAATGTGTGGGACTCTTTACATCATTGTGGACTGGTATATGAACAATCCTGGAGGCAGTGGCAGCCATGTTGTTAAAGGTATGTGTAAAGCTGCTTTTTCTGCATATGTTTCTGTTCTAATTACACAATGACTACTTATGAAGAAATCATGAGTGTTCCAAGAATTTTGTAGCAATTTGTCTGTTTTTTCTTGTGACAGTTATTTTACTATCTACCAGTCTGTCAGTTTTAGTGTCCCTTTTCACTGTTGCGGCTTTTCTCAAAAAAATCCTGAGAATTATACTCTGGGGAGGTAGATAAATTTTCCTTCAATATTGCTAACCCTTCCCTCACAAAACTATAATTTCCTAAGTTCCCAATGCAGGAGGAGTGCCTGTTATATCAGTTGACGTCTTTAGCGTGGGTTTACTGTATAAAATTTCCCACAGGAATGGCTTTCTGATCAGTATCTTAAAAACTCCCCATGACTAAAAATGGCAACACATTACATGACCTTGAGAAAACAGTCAGTTTTCTGAGGCTGTGTAAATGTCTTTCTTACATTAGAGCCAAATCTACAGTTTCTGTTTATAGGTGAGTTGCAGGAGTGAGTTATTCTTAAGCAAAAACTACACCGTTGGTTTTTTTTTAAATCTAGGAGTTATTTAGTTAAATTAGTTGGCTTCCAGCCTCCTCAGTATTATTTACTGCACCTTCTAATACTAAAAGAGTGAATGAAAAATACAGCAATAAACAAAATATACAAAAAGTATAGCCTAACAATCCAAAAGCTACCAACCTGAGGGCAGCATTAAAGAATCAAGACTTGATCCACTGTGGCACTCTTGGATAAGGGAGGAGAAATCAAAAGAAACAACTACAAAATCAACAAAAAGCCTGGAAGAGCATTAATCTGTTACCTAAAACTCAGTAAGCTTGACACCAGGGATGCTGTAGCAGAGAAATCCTTGTCTTCTGGCATTTGCTCACCTAATTTTAGAAGGTAGAGTACATAGAGCAGGGTCTCTGATCATTATCATAGTTATGGCAGTGAAGCCTCCAGCACTGATAGGCTGAGGTAAACTTAGAATGTTCTGCTGGTCAGAGAACTAAACAAGCTTGCAGTCCAGCTTCCATGAGGGAAGACAAAATTGTCAGTTTGCACGAGATTGCAAATTTGCCCTGTTTTTTTTCCTTAGTGTAGCCCCCTGACTAGCATGGCCATTAATCACCTTGGGCTCCATGATCCCAGGAATCTATTTACACAGGGTCTGAAAGGTCTGCTGGGAGGAACATGAGGAAGATCTGCAGTCCTTGCATCCACAGACCACTGGATCCAACCCAAGATTTATTACTTTGGCTCAGAAAGAGTCTTCATACAATCATAGTATAAACTTTGTTGTTATGAAGAACTGTTGAGTTCACTGAAAACATGAAGCTGTTCAACAGTTTACTGTCACCATATACAATTTTTATCATGGATAAAAGATATGAAAGAGGGGCGGGCACGGTGCCCTTTGTCAGGAAGGAAGTGAAGAGGAATAGTCATAATCATAGTCCTAGGTAGTGTTCCTTCTAAGTTGAGTCAACGTGAACTAGCTCAGTTTTCAGCCTCCAGCTCACACATTTTTGTCTTAGCTCAGGAAGGATGACTCCAGAGCAAACTAATTTATGCAATAGCCAAATTGTTTGCTCACCACTTTAATGCTAGTAGCTCCTGAAGTAGAATTTTTGCTCAAAAGACTCCACATCTTAGAGGGAGCCTTCCCAGGATTAGATTTATCTGTCATTTGTGGCTTCTCCAATGTTGTGAGCTAGCAGCCTGAAGGAAGCCAAGAAACTGTGGGCAGTGGGGCTGAATTTCACATATTGATTTGAACTAACCAGCCAATTATTTGGCTGCCAATAGCTACTTTATTAGTGTTGTATAACCCATTTCAGACAACAGCATTCCCTCATTAAATGATGTTGATACACAGTCTGTGATTATTTTGTTCCTGTGTCTTTTTCTTTTCTTTTTTTGCTATTCCTCTCCTCGCACCTGCCCCAGAAAAAGAAGTTGTATTTGGCAACATCTCCGTATTTAATACTAACTGTATTAAATGGCAGAGGAAATCAAGAAGAACATTATATGAGCAAATCTATGTGGTAAGTGAAAGTGCCTTTCTGGAATGCATGGAAAGTTCTGGAATCAGCCTGCTTGCTTGTTTTCCACTGCTGAAGTGATAGTAGAGAGATACAGTTGCCTATGATGTGTATGTTCATCACATTTTTGCCTCTCAGATAATGTCTCAAAAACCCGTTTGAAAATGAAATAGTTGAAGGGGGGCAGAACAACAGGTTGGATCTTGCCAGCCCCCAGTTCTCCTTACAGCCCCTGTCCCACTTGGCTTATGTCCATGCAGGTCCCACAGGCTTCAGTTTAGCCATTTTGTGGGAAAGCTGGTCGGATCCAACCCTGTGTGTGTACACAACAACAGCAACAACGTCTACTTATGTAGGCAACTGAAAGCCAGTTTGGTGCAGTGTTTAAGTGTGTGAACTCTTATCTGGGAGAAATGGGTTTGATTCCTCACTCCTCCACATGCACCTGCTGATGTGACCTTGAGTCATTCAAAAGTTCTTGCAGAGCTATTCCTTTCAAGAGCAGTTCTGGGAGAGCACTCTCAGCTCCATCTATCCCTGTGTCTGTTGTGGGCAGGGGAAGGGAAAAGAGATTGTAAATTGCTCTGAGATTTCTTTGGGTGGTGAAAGGTGGGGTATAAATCCAATCTCCTCTTCTTGATTGGTTTAGAAACATGCTAACTAGCAAACAAAAATACCCACTAGAATCTCAGAAGGCAGCATACAGAATGATCATAAACATCATATATCTAATAGACAGATGTAGCCACCATGTGGGTAACTCAGAGCTTGCAGAAAAATATGAAAAGGGACTTCCGGGCTCCATCATCTTGGCTTCAGAGGTGTCTACAGATCGTCCTCCTGCGACACCTTTGAGTCTGGCTGATGGAGGGGTGTCACAGAAGTGATGACCCCGTAGAAAAGCCCGGAAGAGGCTTTTTCTTCAGCATGGGACTTTTACAGGGAGAGAGGGGTTCAGCGGCGGCTGCCCCTGTGCTTACTGTATGTCCTGAGGCTCTACAGCCATGAAAAGCTGGCGCACCAGCAGAAAAAGAAGAACGCCCGACTACTTTCTTGCTTTCGTTTTCTCCAGTATGCCTTTTTCGTAGCGTCTTTCTACTCCTAATATGATGATTCTACTTGACAAGTAGGTGTTTTCCTATTCCGATGCTTGATGGGTCACTTTACATAACAACGAAAGACTAACTCAAAAGAAGAGAAATGAGGCCTCGAATAGTTACGAGCAGCTTTAACTTTAAATTGGATTGAATACAACCACTAAAATCGACCCGGATTATAATTGGACATATATTAAAGAGATTATTATTAGGTTGCAATATGATCTGAACATAAAGGAGCTATATTCTAGAGAGATCTGTCTCCATCGCCTGACTGTATTTGAAAGAATGCCATTTGAAATCTCAGCTGGAGCTGTCATGGAATGTGGATTAGTAGGAGCTCGAAGCTATTTTACAATTTGAACTAAGAGACTGAGTTTGCTGTCAGAGAAAAATGGCACTGCCTAGCGAAATGTCTTATAAAAAAGATATTAAATATCTCTATGAAACAGGATCTTGCCTCATTTATGCAACTTATTGAAGATCAAATGAGTTGTTTTATGCTGAAAGCTAACAAAATTGCAAATCTACAGAAGTTGAGTGCTAAAGAGAGCCTGCTGATGTCTGTGGAATTCGAATGGGAAAGTGAAATGTTCCGAAACACACAAAGGAAAATCAAAATGGTCTCCTATGTCTCATATGTCGCAGTATTAAAACAAGACCAGAAATTAAGATCTTGTGAAGTCATGCTGAAAGGGAAAAATGGTGTTGAATTCTTCCTCCCACTGTTGAAGGGGCAGGCCACATTGAGAATAGAAAAGGTACACTCCGATCAACAAATTAAGATATAGAAAGCTTTCCGGAAGAAGGATTTTGATTGTTTTTTTTTTTTTTCAGTTTTGTGAATGGTTGGATATGGAACCATGATTAAGAAGTGGTATGCGATTTTAAAAGGCAACTGTGGTTAAATGGGCTGTCTCAGATGTAATATGAATGCAAAAATTTTTAATTTTTGGGAAGAAGGATTCCTGAATTTTGGGGGGGGGGGTTGTGGGTAAACAAACATGCAACTATTAATAATGAACAGATATCCGATTTTAAAAGAATAAGGGAGATTTTGAAGAAATTAGAGTGGGTAAAATTGTAATTAAATATATAGTCAATTTGGATTTATGCTAAAGAGTACAGATAACATATATTTTCTTTTTTATATAGTAGATGTATCTACAGTATGCTTATTTAGTGGAATTGCTCATACTGATGTAAGAGCTGGATTAATGGTTGAAAAGGCAGTTAGCATAAATGTTCTGTAACTTGGTAGATTTGGTAACTTGCTAGATTTGTTTCTAACATGCTCTTTTGGAGAAACTGTTTAGACTGAGATAGACATTAAATTGTATCTTATGTAATTAGTTAAGAAGTTATTGGATTTAAAGAAGATATTGGATTTATATCCCGCCCTCCACTCCGAAGAGTCTTAGAGCGGCTCACAATCTCCTTTACCTTCCTCCCCCACAACAGACACCCTGTGAGGTGGGTGGGGCTGGAGAGGGCTCTCACAGCAGCTGCCCTTTCAAGGACAACCTCTGCCAGAGCTAGTTAAGGATAAAAATATGATTTTTATGTGCTTGTTTTAATAAGGATTTTATTAAACCAACAATCTAATTTGTGCCTATAATAGGGTTAAGTTAAATCAGACAAAATTGGCGTTGAGATAGAACTTGATATACTTATTTGTGTTTAAGAAGAATTGTTTAGATTCATATTCCTATTACTAGTTTATTAAAAAATTGGTAATGAAAGAAAGGAAGGTAAAATATAGGGAGATTTTTACACTTGCAGGTAGAATGACTTGAGTATTTTATTGGGAGGTAGAATTATAATTGATATATTTGTACTGCTTTCTGTTTTTCCCATTCTGTCAATGCCCCTTCCCCCCCTTTTTATGTACTCTCTGTATTGCTTTTTTCTTTAGTAGTTTAAACTAATAGAAATTATAAAATGTCAAAAAAAATATGAAAAGATTTTTATCAATGAGGGGCTAACTGCTCTCACCCCCCCCCACTCCAAAACAGATTTGCAGTACCTACATATCTCGCGGGGGGGGGGGACACTGAACTATAACTATATATAACATGGTGGCTGACGCAAAAAGAGACCAGTAGGACAAGCAGGCGTGGGGAGGAAGGTGAAAGGAGAGACCATGGGGATAGTGGGAGGGGGAAGAAAATGGACTAAAAAAAGTCAGAAAAGTAGGGTGCTTTGATGAAGGGAATAGCTGCAGGGGAAGGACAGGCAGGAGGAAAAAACGGGGTGGATGGAAGAGGGGGGATGGATCGGTGAGCAGCAGTGGGAAGAAAAGACTAAACAAATGGTTGAGTGAGGAGACAAGGAGGAAGAAATAGGGTGGGTGACTGCGGGGAACAAAAGAGGATGGGGTAATGGGGATGTAGTGGAGGGAGGGTAGGAAGCAGAGCCAGAACAAAGAGGCATGAATCAGGGTAGGAATTAAGGTTGCCTGGTGAGAGGCGGTATGGTGTAGTCATGTCATGTCATTTCCAGTTAAAAAAGAAGTGATGCAGGTAGCTCTAGGAACTGCTGGAAACTCTATGGTAAAACTGTAGAGTGTTTGGGGATTTCTGGAGCTACCCTATGGACATGACACCACAGCCCTCAGTTCCCCCATTGTTGCCCAGAGTAAGCACAGGCAACAGGAGCAGGGATGGACTTCGCTACCCTGACCAGGGGCTTGGCAGCACTAGTGGAAATGTAATGTCGTTTCCCCTACAGGTCCTCATTGGTCCCTCTCTTGTGCTTCTTTATTTTTTGGGATCAAGAGATTTTGTTTATGGCATAGACATAGGACATGTGAATGTTTATTGAGTGCCAGGGTTGTAGCCATGGAGATGTTTGCTAGGAATCTTCAAGCCCCTTCCCTACATTTTCAGCTTTCATTAATTCAGTGACCAGGCATGTGCTTTCTTGTATTTGCCAACTCTGGGTGTAAAAATTCCTGGAGATTTGAGGGTTGGAGCTTGAGAAGGGCAGACTTTGGAGAGGCAAGAGACCTCAGTGGGGTATGATGCCAGAGTCTACCCTGCAAAACATCCATTTGGAAATAAAGTTCTAAAGTGTTCTAAAATGGTAGAATGGACTATACCATTTTATACCCTAGGGGAGAGAGAGAAGATCACATTTTTATGGTCCTCTGTAGCAATCATTCTACAGGATGAACGCAACATGCATTTGTCAGAACGAAAGCCTTGTCGCTGAATGTCTTAATATTTTGTTTGCCGGAAATGTTTTATATGGAAGAGCATTGGAAACAGTATTCCCCCTCCTGTAACCTAAAGTAATACAGTTCATTCTACGACCTCATTCCCTTTTAGCATTCCCAGCTTCTCTCTGGGGTTGAGGTTTCCCCCAATTTTGGGACCCCAAACCCACTGCCACACAGCTGGCCACCAGGGAGAGCCCTTCCTCAAAGAGTACTAGTGTGTCCAGTGCAATGATGCCACCCAGAAGTGATGTTATGATGCTGAGCATGTTGCCAGGGGAACACTTTATCACTTTGGGAAAACCTCTATGATAACATAAGGAACTGGTGACCCTATTCCCTTTTTATTCTGTATTAACTTGGCCTTAGAAGCAAGTGTTTCAGTTGGTATGTGAACTAATATGTTAAATGTTACATACACTGCTTTTTCTTCTCAGAATATTTGTTCAGTCTGTTTAAATTAAGAGAGTCTATTAATGAGCGTGTGAAATCATTAGAAATTCACAGCCTTGTGTGGGCTTCCGGTTTGGCTGGAAGACAGGCTGCAGCTCCCTAACAAAGGGGGATTTTATTTTCACTGTTCAGGG
The DNA here is from genome assembly GCF_032191835.1 of Heteronotia binoei. Lineage (NCBI taxonomy): Eukaryota > Metazoa > Chordata > Lepidosauria > Squamata > Gekkonidae > Heteronotia > Heteronotia binoei. The sequence goes on from NC_083226.1 coordinate 39,339,518, forward strand.
TATTAAAGACCTCTTTGAAGGGGGTCTATGCCCATTAACCCTAGGCAAGGGTTAATCCAAGACGACGTTTCTTTCCTTTAGCTGTTGATATCGATCTGGGGGAGTCAGGGAGCTGTCTCCTTCATATCTTGATGTCCAGCGTTTATGGGACCTGTCAACCATTATCTGCAGTGATTCTAAAGTTATTAATTTGACTCAAGTCTGTCGGAATCTGAAATTCACAGCCTTGTTTGTGCTTCATTACAGATTCACGTATGGGGTCTACGCTGGTATCAGAAGGAATTCCTACATTCTATGAAACTTGATTTTGTTGAGAGTTCGCGGAGTCCAACAGTGTGCCTTAATTTACTCCCAGGCAGCAATTATACTGTTAATATTTCTACAGCAAATTTCGAACATAGTGTCACAGTCTACACAACGACCCCAATCACTTGTAAGCTGTTTCTCTATTTTTTGTTTCCTCTCCTGTATCTTATAACAGAGCAAAAGTTCAGGATGTAAGACGTGATCTACCTTTCTTTGCCATTGCTGCTGTAGTCCATTGGGAAACCCTTCTTTTCTGGATTGCATAATAACCTCAGATGATAATTTATGGGGTGGGGACTTAAATATATCACCCTGCCACTGTTAAAGCAAATTGACAGAACATAAGATATGAATGGTTCTCTAGCTCTCTCTCTCTTTTTGCAGTAGAGCCATCTTGCTGGGGTAGAACTGGAAGTAACATTGAATTTAGGCTTGATTCAAATACTTGTTCTCACACAGACTCACTGAATGGCTGTAGGCAAGTCACTTACTGCAGTTCAGTGGCTGTCATGACTACATAGAACACTCATGGATGCAATGACTCCCCTGTTTACTTCTGTCATCTGGGCTGAATCAGTATAGCTAACTGAGCAGGAAGTGAGCAGAGCTTGGAGATGGCTGGGCTAGAACCTTTCCTCCCTGATGTGTTAATTTCCTTCATGCAGGGAGTTTTTATTTTGGGTAACAGAAGAGGCATCTGTTGCCCAGAGTCTTAAATGGTTCAATCAGTTTTGTCAACTCATTCTGGTGCATGCACAGAGCATGTTCAGGAAAAGGATCAACGCATGCTGTGTGCAAGGTTATAGATCAAGATGGCAATCTTAGACTTGGCAGTGCAATAGAATGTGTATAGAGTGCTTAGTGGGCTGCATTTGATTTAGTGCAGCAGTACTCACTAAATCAAACGTGTTAGTCTGTCTGTAGCAGTAGAAAAGACAAAAGAGTAAGAGTCCAGGAGCACCTAAAGATTAACAAAATTTGTGGTAGGGTATGAGTTTTCATGAGCCACTTCTTCAGATAGCACTTGTGCAAAGTTGTGCAAATGCAATGGTAAACAAAGTCTTTTGCACTTTGGATTAGAAGATTTTGGATTGTAAGCATGCCTGAATTTCTTATCTGGGCAATGTAGGTTGTCAGTAAAAGACAACAGTAAACACAATAAAAAATGGCTGAGAATTGTGTTTCCATTTATTAGTTAGCTGATTTCATTTAAATAACTTGAAAGACAATTTACAATTTGTTAAACAGAATGAGCACTTTCCCCCCTTTTTCATGCCCTTTCAAAGCATCATACTGACCAAATGTAAAGCAGCCTCTGAATAGAGAAGTGTCTGTGTTGGCCTGTTAATTAAAATTTGCTCTCATTGACCTAACTTGTCCCCCATATTAATAAGAACATAAGAGAAGCCATGTTGGATCAAGCCAATGGCCCATCCAGTCCAACATTCTGTGTCACACAGTGACAAAAAACCCCCCTCAAACAAGTAAAACAAGTTTTTAAAAAGTTTAAAAAACCAAGTAATCAAGTATGCCTTCCATTTGATTCATCTACAGATTACACTTATTCTTTGCAGCATTCTAAAATAATCTGCCCAATATGAGTTGTGCTAACCAGCTTGGTAAAACATGTGAAGCTCTAGATACTTTAATGTTCAGTATACATGGCAAACAAAATGGCAATGAGGGCTCTGAGAATTTAACACAAACCGCAGTGAAGCTGAGAAAAAGGACATAAAATGCTGACTTGGATCTAAGTAGCCTTTCTGCTTGCAGTAGATGCTTCTGCCCACAGAAGAGGCCGGGAAGGTTGCTCTTGTCAGTTCCCCCCCGTTCTCTACAGCTTGCAACACAATGTAACTCCCACAGTGTTGCCCACTGGTGGCCAGGGAGGACTTGGCAACCCTTTGCTATAGTTATCCCCTAAAGCCTGTTAGTGTCTGACCTGCTATGTTCCCGAAGGTCCACAAACCCAAGGAACAGAAGATAGTGTGGAAGGAAACAGGCCTTATGCAGTACAGATCCATTCATGCATAGGATCCAAGCTGTGACACGTTATGTGCTATGATCACATGACAAAAAAATTCCCCAAAGGTGAATTTCACCTGTGCACACACTGTGGAAACAAGTGTACTAGCTGAGGATGCCCTTAATGTTAACCCAGTAGCAACACAAAGGAAGCTTTTGGAGGATTTTTACATTCTCTCTCCCCTCCCCACCATCTATAATCATCCACTAGGTGAAGCTGTTGAACTTCAGCTGATAAGCTGTTTCAGTCCTCAACTTTTTCCCTTAACCGCTATGGTACTTTTCCTCCTCTTCAGTGTAGCTGAGGTGAAAATGCTAAAAAACCTGGACTGATGGCCTGTCTTCTTGCCAGATGTTATGTTATTACAAATCACAATAAAATCCCCTTTCCAAAGATAACTCAGTGAGGAGGCTGTTGTTATTCATTTTATTTATAACATTTATACCCTGTCTTCTGCACAATCAAGACCACCAAGATAATTAACAATTAAAACAGCTTAATAGCGTTCATCATGTAACCAATTTAAAAGAACTGTGACCTGGATAGCCCAGGCAAGCCCAATTTTGTCAGATCTTGGAAGCTAATCAGGATCAACACTGGTGAGTACTTGGAATACCAGAGCCTGGAGGCAGAGGTAGCTTTATTCAGCCACTGCTCTGAATATATTTTATGCCCCCAGTAGGGATCAGTCACCAGAGGTCGCCATGACTTCGAAGCATACACACACACACACACAGAAACAATTAAAAAGCAGAACTGAAATACATAAGTTTGTTGCTGTTCAGTCGCACAGTCGAGTCCGACTCTTTGCGACCCCATGGCCAAAGTCACGTCACGCCCTCCTGTCTTCCACCATCCTCCAAAGTCTGCTCACATTTATGTTTGTTACATCAGTAACGCTGCCAAGCCATCTCATCTTTTGCCGTCCCCTTCTTCTTTTGCCTTCTGTCTTTCCTAGCATCAGGATCTTCTCCAGTGAGTGCTCCCTTCTCATTTGGTGGCCAAAGTATTTGAGCTTCAGCTTCAGCATCTAACTTTCCAGGAAACCGTCTGGGTTGATTTCCCTTAGGACTGACTGATTTGATCTTCTTGCAGTCCAAAGGACTCTCAAGATTCTTCTTCAGCACCATAGCTCAAAAGCATCTATTCTTCTGGGCTCGGCCTTCCTTATGGTCCAGCTCTCACAGCCATACATTACTACTGGGAATACCATCGCTTTGACTATATGGACTTTTGTTGGCAGGGTGATGTCTCTACTTTTTATTATACTGCCCAGGTTCGCCATAGCTGTCCTCCCAAGGAACAAGCATTTTTTAATTTCATTTAATACATTTAATTTCATTTAATGCATAAGTATTAGGCAGCAAACTGAAACATGAGCTAGGAAGGGAGGAGTCATTAAGGTGATGCCAGACATACTTCACCTGCTGGCAGAAGACAGAAACAGAAAGAGACAAACGAATCACCCTGGGGTGGTAATCCCATAATTTTCACTCCCTGATCAAAAAGGCTTTTTCTTGGGTTGCTACCTGTCCAGCTTCAGAAAACCCAAAACAGGCTTTAGGGGATAACTATAACAAAGGGCTGCCAAGTCTTCCCTGGCCACCAGTGGGCAATTGGGAGGGCGGGGGGGCTTTGTAAGATTGCCAGATCCAGGTTGAGAAACTCTTGGAGATTTGAAGATGGAGTCTGAGGAAGACAGGGACCTCTGTGGAATACAGTGCTATAGTGTTCACCTTCTAAAAGCATCCATTTTCTCCAGGGGAACTGATCTCTGTAGTCTGGAGATGAGCTGTACTTCTGGGAGATCCCCAGGTCCCACCTGAAAGTTGGCATTTCTACTGTGGCAGCTGGGTAGGTTCGTATGGGACTAGGTGTTCTTTGAAGGATTTCCATGGTGCAGAGTAGTAAAGCTGCAGTACTGCTCAAGCTCTCTACTCACAACCTGAGTTCAATCCCAGCGGAAGCTGGGTTCAGGTAGCCAGCTCAAGGTTGACTCAGCCTTCCATCCTTCCAAGGTCAGTAAAATGAGTACCCAGCTTGCTGGGTGTAAAGTGTAGATGACTATGGAAGGCAATGCAAACCACCCTATAAAAAGTCTGCTGTGAAAACATCATGATGTGACTTCACTCCATGGGTTGGAAATGACTGGTGCTTGCACAGGGGACTACCTTTACCTTTAGGCATGTTGGTCCCATACCATCTAACACTTTTGAAATGTACCTGGAAACAAACTGGGAGCCAGTGTAGATGGGCCAAGATTGGTGTGATATGAACCATGCTTCTCCTGTGTACTCATTTTTGGCCATTTATAGCAGTCTATTAAACTATTCACCCATTTGTCAGATGGTAGTGCAGGCCTGCACCATTTGTGGCTCAACAAGTTGACTTTCTCCCTGGGAGTCATATCACAGCCTACAAAATGTATGATGCTCTGCCCCCATTTTTGCAGTCCCAGACTGGCAGTGCAAATAGAATATGTTAAGAGTATTTAGAGGGCTGCATTTGATTTAGTGCGGTGGTACTAACTCCACAGCTTAAGAAGTGCTGCATTCGTAATCACCATCAACCAAAAGAGCCACATAACTAATGTATTCTGGCCTTTTTCTTTCCACTCCTGCTCCTCTGTCTTCTGTTCTGCTTCCATTCACTCTCCTGTCTTGCTTCATTCTCTCAGATGTCCTCTTGAAGGGCTTTTTTCTGCTGGGGGTTACTTCTAACGTTGCCTGGTCTCCATTCCTGGTGCTCCTCTGTTTATTTCTCAGCATTCAGCTAAAGGTATGCTAGAACACAAAATTAGAATCACAGGTGGCATGTAAAAATGCTATGTGCATCTCAAAGCCATGGAGTGGCTACCGCTAGTTTAGTCATTCATGAGTCTGAGTGAGAAAGGTGGACTATAATTAGGCTAAATACATAAACATTCTGCTCATTTTGCATCCTAATGAATGCATAACCTCCCTGTATTTCCTTTCAGCACTCCATGCTTAAACTGCTGAGGGCCTCATCAACTTTTTAACTAGAATGAAATACTTTTTATTTCTTGAAGCAAATATTATTGGCTAACTCCATACTAAAACAAATGCATACCACAAAGCTGCAACACTCATTCTTTGTAAAAAGCCCCTTTGTTGTTGTTAAAGCAACAGTGTTCTTGTGTAGAGAGCATCAAGATGAAATGGTTAAGCACTTTTTATCACCCTCCACTGTTGTTTTAGCCCAGTTAACAACACTAACTAACAAACACAGATCCCAATTTGTGATTCTTTTAACCTGCTAAAAACATTTCCATGATTCTGCATACCAACTCACTGCCCACTTTCTCTATATTTAGGACTGCTTGCCATTCCATTTTTGTCTGATGAAGTCTGCTTAGAACATACGAAAGCTTACATTCTGAATAAAACTTAGTTGGTCTTAAAGGTGCAACTTGTACACTTCTTTGTTCTATTGCTACAGACCAACACTTGGATCTAAACACGTAGACATAATTGACCCCCCCGCCCGCCTAAGCTGCTTTTGCTTTCCAAAAAACTTCCCTCCCCCCACAAAATCAAGGCTTTTTAAAACATGCATTTTTATATAAACTTGTAATCTGCCCTTAAGCACTGATTACATGGTGGCCTGAAAGATGTGAAAGAATTATTTCTGGAAGGGAACTTAATGTGAAGAAAAAGGAAATTTGTCGTGACTGGGATGTGTCTGATTCCATTTAGATCTTTTTAAGCTTTTGTGCATGCTTCCAAACATATTTCCCCTTCTGTATGTGACGTCTGAGGAAAGTCATATAAGTTAAAATGGTACTTTTGTTTATTTACCTTGAACATGAATATAAAACAGGTTTATAAGGAGCAGCCAGACAGCCTCTGGCATGGCATGGAAGGATTGCCTCCAGCAGGTATTCAGGCAACGAAGCTTTGGAGGACAGAGATTTTGTTTTCTATGGGACTTTAGTATGCCATAGATAACTAATGTAGGTGTCTTTGGGCAGAGCAGGACTATTAAAAACGTTATGGGGTGGATCCTAAGGTTCCATGTCACAAATAAAAGAGCATTCCTCCAGCACAGGGGCAAGTGGCTTTCCTTCAGAAGAAGAGGCAGTGTTCTACTGGCAAAAGGCTGTTTGACACCTTGGCTGTTTGCCGCTTCGGCATTAGAGGAACAGAATTAGCTTCATAGACTAGCCACTTTTCTGGATATTTGCATAGCTGAATAATATCTGGTTAACATTTGAGCCTTAAAGCCAAGATTAGCTTGACCTGATCAGAACTTGGAAGCTAAGCAGGGTCAGCCCCAGGTAGTACTTGGATGGAAAGTCCAGGATTGCTGTGCAGAGGCAGGCAATGGCAAGCAAACCACTTCTACTCATCTCTTGCCTTGAAAACCCCTTGATGGATTGCCATGAGTCATTTGCAACTTGACAGCACTTAATTATTATTGTACATTCTCAGTGAGCTGCTTTTGCATTAATTACCAGACAACAAAATCTCCTTCTGAACATTTGTCATTAATATTATTTATGTGTTGAAAGTATTGGTTTTAGGTATGAATTTCAGTTTGTAACCTTGTATTTAACATTAGATTTTTAATTAGCCTGTTACCTGTGGGTCACTTTCATTGAGGAGGAATGTTCTTAAAGCCACGGTACGCACATGCCCAGTTGCCTAGAACCAGTGTTGTCTGGGTTTAACATGGTCAACTATGTTCAGATTCTTGCACAGCCATCTGTTCAGTGGCCAGACTTGCTTCTCAGATTGAAATCTCAAGGACTTTTATCAACATCCTCCTCTTTCTCCTCATCTGTAAATTAAGCATTAAAAACAGACTGCTTAACCAGATTGATGTTGACGGCAAATAAAAATGCTAAATATATATTCTTGGAATTGCCATTCCATCAGCATAAAAACAGTTCTGCCAACAGAACAGTATTTCCATTTGGAGAAGAGAGGAGGGTGAATTTCACTAATTCCTCTATCCCACTGTTGCCCTTCCCAGCAGTTCTTTGAGGGGGGACACTGACTGAGGCACAATTTCAAGAGGTCCAGAAGGCAGCAGTGAGAGGGTGGAGGCAGGGTATTTGACTTTCTCTAGCACAGTGCTGCCCACGCTGCTTAGGATTCAAACCATATGAGGCACTTTGTACATTAAAAGCATTTTCTACCACAATAACAATAATAATGGTGATATATGGCTTGCCTTTTAGATCCACGGTGCCCAGAAGTGGAATTTATATCAGCAGAAGGTTCTTCTCCGGTATTCAACCTGATGAAGGCAGAAGAAAGTAATGGACCTATAAGGTCCTTGGATTTTCTGTTGCATATTATCAACAAGCTGGGAATATCTGATATTTACACCCGGCTATTTTGAATTTTGTCTTTCTAAATTTCATGACAAGTCAGGGGATGTAATTTCCTACCACATGTGGGTTTACTTTGGTTTGCTTATTTACTTTATGAACTTTAAAAAACCCAGTGATGTCTTAAGCATGGTATTTTATGCCACCTAGTAAAAACTTTGCTGCTGTATTAGTTAACCCAGGAAGATACAAAAGGTAATGCTTCCCAGTTCCACACTTGCAATCATTAACCTGGGTCTGAGTCTCCTAGGGTGACCATAATGTCTGAAGGCCAGCCAGGGACACTGGGGGGGGGGGGGGGGGGGTGCAGGAAGTGACGTCACTTCCGGTGACGTCACTTCCGGTGATGTCATGCCACCACCGGAAACAGGAAGTGGCATCACTTCCTGTGACATCATTTCCCCCGCGTCACCTGCCGGAAACAGGAAGTGACTTCACAGCACTTCCTGTGACGTCCCCAAAAATCCCCCAAATATCACCGCCGGAAACAATTTTGTTCTCAAATCCTGTATATACTTCATCAGTATATGGGATAAGGCACTTTCTCAACTGTGCTGCATAATGCAGCCTATTTATTTTGTCCTGTTGGCTCTGTTGGCTCTATCTGCGCCACCTTCATCACTTTCGGGGTGTGGATCCCCCAGTGGGGTGGTCTCCCGACTCCCTCCGCTGACTGTTTCTGATAGCCCTGCGCCCCCTCTTTCATTTGATATGTGTCCCGTGCGGGTGCCACCCTCCCGCCGGGAGATGCCGCAAAATGAGCCCCCTTGAGGCTTATGGCGGCAGGGCTCGGGGGAAGCGAGCTAGACTGCTGTTCTTTTGAGGGGTTATAGAGTGTTTCGAGCCCGTCCCTGTGGCATCGGTCCCATCGTTGTGGGACCAAGGGGGCCGGCGCAGCGGCACGCCGAAGCAGCCTGTCACTAATAACACCGGTCAAGATGCAGGACAGGAACCTGGAAGTGACCGACAGGCTGCTTCAGCGTGCCGCTGCGCCGCTGCGCCGGCCCCCTGGGCCCCACAATGATGGGACCGATGCCACAGGGACGGGCTCGAAACACTCTATAACCCCTCAAAAGAACAGCAGTCTAGCAGTCTAGCTCGCTTCCCCCGAGCCCTGCCGCCATAAGCCTCAAGGGGGCTCATTTTGCGGCATCTCCCGGCGGGAGGGTGGCACCCGCACGGTGGCACCCGCACGGGACACATATCAAATGAAAGAGGGGGCGCAGGGCTATCAGAAACAGCCGGCGGAGGGAGTCGGGAGACCACTCCACTGGGGGATCCACACCCCGAAAGTGATGAAGGTGGCGCAGATAGAGCCAACAGAGCCAACAGGACAAAATAAATAGGCTGCATTATGCAGCACAGTTGAGAAAGTGCCTTATCCCATATACTGATGAAGTAAATACAGGATCTGAGAACAAAATTGCACTAGAAGACACAAACGCAAAGCTCCCTTACACTGAATCAGTGCTTGGGTCCACCAAAGTCAGTATTGTCACATAAGAGAAGCCCTGTTGGATCAGGCCAGTGGCCCCTCCAGTCCAACACTCTGCGTCACATAATAACATAAGAGAAGCCCTGTTGGATCAGGCCAGTGGCCCATCCAGTCCAACACTCTGCATCACATAACAACATAAGAGAAGCCCTGTTGGATCAGGCCAGTGGCCCATCCAGTCCAACACTCTGCATCACATAACAACATAAGAGAAGCCCTGTTGGATCAGGCCAGTGGCCCATCCAGTCCAACACTCTGCATCACATAACAACATAAGAGAAGCCCTGTTGGATCAGGCCAGTGGCCCATCCAGTCCAACACTCTGCGTCACATAACAACATAAGAGAAGCCCTGTTGGATCAGGCCAGTGGCCCATCCAGTCCAACACTCTGCGTCACATAACAACATAAGAGAAGCCCTGTTGGATCAGGCCAGTGGCCCATCCAGTCCAACACTCTGCGTCACATAAGAACATAAGAGAAGCCCTGTTGGATCAGGCCAGTGGCCCATCCAGTCCAACACTCTGCGTCACATAAGAACATAAGAGAAGCCCTGTTGGATCAGGCCAGTGGCCCATCCAGTCCAACACTCTGCATCACATAAGAACATAAGAGAAGCCCTGTTGGATCAGGCCAGTGGCCCATCCAGTCCAACACTCTGCGTCACATAAGAACATAAGAGAAGCCCTGTTGGATCAGGCCAGTGGCCCATCCAGTCCAACACTCTGCATCACATAACAACATAAGGAGGGAGGGAGGGAAGGAAGGAAGGAAGGGAGAAAGGGAGGAAGGGAAAAAGGGAAGAAAGGAAGAAGGGAGGGAGGGAAGGAAGGAAGGGAGGGAAGGGAGGAAGGAAGGGAGGGAAGGAAGGAAGGAAGGAAGGAAGGAAGGAAGGAAGGAAGGAAGGAGGGAAGGAAGGAAGGGGGAGGGAGGGAGGGAAGGAAGGAAGGAAGGGGGAGGGAGGGAAGGAAGGAAGGAAGGGGGGAGGGAGGGAAGGAAGGAAGGAAGAAAGGAAGGGAGGAGGGAAGGAAGGAAGGCAAGGGAGGGAGGGAAGGAAGGAAGAAAGGAAGGGAGGGAGGAGGGAGGGAAGGAAGGAAGGGAAGGGAGTGAGGGAAGGAAGAAAGGGAGGAGGGAGGGAGGGAGGGAGGGAAGGAAGGAAGGAAGGAAGGGAAGGGAGTGAGGGAAGGAAGGAAGGAAGGAAGGAAGAAAGGAAGGAAGGAACGGAGGAGGGAGGGAAGAAAGGAAGGCCGCCCCCCGCCCCCCGCCGCTTTCGGCCCCCTTACCTTAATCCAGGGCGGCGGATCCAGCGGCGGTGGCGGCGGGGAGTCCTCCGGCGGCGGCCTCGCGGCGAGGGAGGGAGGGAGCTGCCGGGGCTGGCCTCTGGAGGCCTCCAGGGACCAGCGCCGGGCCTCTCCGATACCGGCGCTGGCCTCTGGAGGCCTCCAGGGACCAGCGCCGGCTGCTCCGCGGCTTCCCCGCGGCCTCCGCTGGTCCCTGGAGGCCCTCCAGAGACTCTGGAGGGCCTCCAGGGACCAGCGGAGGCCGCGGGGAAGCCTTCGCTGGCCGGCGCTGGTCCCCGAAGGCCTTCCAGAGGCTCTGGAAGGCCTTCCGGGACCAGCGCCGGGTGCCCCGCGGCTTCCCCGCGGCCTCCGCTGGTCCCTGGAGGCCCCCCAGAGACTCTGGAGGGCCTCCAGGGACCAGCGGAGGCCGCGGGGAAGCCTTCGCTGGCCGGCGCTGGTCCCCGAAGGCCTTCCAGAGCCTCTGGAAGGCCTTCCGGGACCAGCGCCGGGTGCCCCGCGGCCTCCCCGCGGCCTCCGCTGGTCCCTGGAGGCCCTCCAGAGACTCTGGAGGGCCTCCAGGGACCAGCGGAGGCCGCGGGGAAGCCTTCGCTGGCCGGCGCTGGTCCCGGAAGGCCTTCCAGAGCCTCTGGAAGGCCTTCCGGGACCAGCGCCGGGTGCCCCGCGGCTTCCCCGCGGCCTCCGCTGGTCCCTGGAGGCCCTCCAGAGACTCTGGAGGGCCTCCAGGGACCAGCGGAGGCCGCGGGGAAGCCTTCGCTGGCCGGCGCTGGTCCCCGAAGGCCTTCCAGAGCCTCTGGAAGGCCTTCCGGGACCAGCGCCGGGTGCCCCGCGGCCTCCCCGCGGCCTCCGCTGGTCCCTGGAGGCCCTCCAGAGACTCTGGAGGGCCTCCAGGGACCAGCGGAGGCCGCGGGGAAGCCTTCGCTGGCCGGCGCTGGTCCCGGAAGGCCTTCCAGAGGCTCTGGAAGGCCTTCCGGGACCAGCGCCGGGTGCCCCGCGGCCTCCCCGCGGCCTCCGCTGGTCCCTGGAGGCCCTCCAGAGACTCTGGAGGGCCTCCAGGGACCAGCGGAGGCCGCGGGGAAGCCTTCGCTGGCCGGCGCTGGTCCCGTAAGGCCTTCCAGAGCCTCTGGAAGGCCTTCCGGGACCAGCGCCGGGTGCCCCGCGGCTTCCCCGCGGCCTCCGCTGGTCCCTGGAGGCCCTCCAGAGACTCTGGAGGGCCTCCAGGGACCAGCGGAGGCCGCGGGGAAGCCTTCGCTGGCCGGCGCTGGTCCCCGAAGGCCTTCCAGAGGCTCTGGAAGGCCTTCCGGGACCAGCGCCGGGTGCCCCGCGGCTTCCCCGCGGCCTCCGCTGGTCCCTGGAGGCCCTCCAGAGACTCTGGAGGGCCTCCAGGGACCAGCGGAGGCTGCGGGGAAGCCTTCGCTGGCCGGCGCTGGTCCCCGAAGGCCTTCCAGAGGCTCTGGAAGGCCTTCCGGGACCAGCGCCGGGTGCCCCGCGGCTTCCCCGCGGCCTCCGCTGGTCCCTGGAGGCCCTCCAGAGACTCTGGAGGGCCTCCAGGGACCAGCGGAGGCCGCGGCGAAGCCTTCGCTGGCCGGCGCTGGTCCCCGAAGGCCTTCCAGAGGCTCTGGAAGGCCTTCCGGGACCAGCGCCGGGTGCCCCGCGGCTTCCCCGCGGCCTCCGCTGGTCCCTGGAGGCCCTCCAGAGACTCTGGAGGGCCTCCAGGGACCAGCGGAGGCCGCGGGGAAGCCTTCGCTGGCCGGCGCTGGTCCCCGAAGGCTTTCCAGAGGCTCTGGAAGGCCTTCCGGGACCAGCGCCGGGTGCCCCGCGGCTTCCCCGCGGCCTCCGCTGGTCCCTGGAGGCCCTCCAGAGACTCTGGAGGGCCTCCAGGGACCAGCGGAGGCCGCGGGGAAGCCTTCGCTGGCCGGCGCTGGTCCCCGAAGGCCTTCCAGAGGCTCTGGAAGGCCTTCCGGGACCAGCGCCGGGTGCCCCGCGGCCTCTCCGCGGCCTCCGCTGGTCGCTGGAGGCCCTCCAGAGTCTCTGGAGGGCTTCCAGCGACCAGCGGAGGCCACGGAGAGGCCTCCACCACTGCCGCCGGGCCGCGGGCGCGGGCGGGGAAGGCGGGGAGTGAGGGTGGGAGCGTCCCTGCGCGTGCGCAGGGGCCCTGCGCAGGCGCAGGGACGCTCCCTCCCTCACTCCCCGCCTTCCCCGCCCGCGCCCGCGGCCCACCGGCTCCTGGGCTGCCTAAACCGGGACCTTTAATGGTCCCGGTATAGGCAGCCCGGGATCCGGGATTGGGTGGCCAGATCCGGGAATGTCCCGGGAGACCGGGACGGTCTGGCCACCCTAGAGTCTCCCTTCCATCACAAACAAGCACTCACTCTAGTTGTGAATACAGTAGGATAGCTAAAGGATATTAACAAGCATTTAAATATTAATGAACGTTTGGCCTGCAGATTGTGTTTCTGGCCTAGTCTCTAAGGGGAGAGCCAAATTTGGCTCACCTCATTCACAAATGGACTTCATTGTCTTGGACATGGCACTATGTTTCCTTCCCCTGCATGTCAGATTATCAAGACTGTAGCTGATTAAGAAATTATATAATAGTTTTCATACAAGATGGCGATGGAGTAAAAACTTGCTAGAGAGGCTTCTGTTTATTCTTATTCTAATGGTTGCTTTTAGACATATTGACTGCTTAACTGGCAGAAATGCATGTTAAGTAGTGACTTAATTGTCCCAAGGAGTTCTCTGAGGAATTTCTCTCTCTCTTTTTAAAAACTCTACTACTGTGTACCATGCATATTATAAGTCAGTTCTAGGTTTGTATTTTTGTCATGCTTTAGCAGTATACTGTAATGTGACCACATAATCATTCCCAGACTAAGCAGATGAGGATGTGTGCTTGATTTCAGTAGTCTCTGTTAAGTTGAATGGATCAAAGTTAATAGACTATGTTTAGGGGGAAATCTACTTCCCGCAAGAAATCAGGTTTACCAGAGGCAAGGGGGCAGGATTAGCCAGCACCCTAACAGTGTCCCAGCATATTGCCTTTCACATAACTATCACTTCCTCTTGAGAGGTGGGGGGAGTAATATGCGCAGGGACACTTGTCTCTGATGCTAGGTGTCCCAGCCTTCAATGGAGATGGAACCTTTGTAAGGTAGCTGCAGTGCAGCACTCTGTGTATAGTACACAAGAGATTCAATCTTCTCATTACAAAGTTCTTTTCTGTTCATGAGAACATCACTCAAGAAGGCATGGCTGTAGGAACCACCCCCCGCCCTGCTGTCTTAACATCTTCAAATGTCCCCATGGAGTGGTTGTTGTAAAAGTCATGTTTTATGTTGTGAAACATAAGTTTCACAACAGAGCCACAAAGGTGGATTTGTAATGAAGTTCTAACACTGCTGCCGCTTTTGCATATCATGTAATCTAATTATCTGAGTAGCAGAACTCCAAATCTAATGATGTGAACAGAACAAGTCCAGAGTTATGATAATATTTCTGAATACAGTTTAATAATTTGAGATTGAACATTGTTTTGTTTTATGAGTTGTAATAAGCAATTCAGTGAGGGCTAATGATAGGGAACTTGTTAACAAAGTAGTGTTCCAAAGGGAATAAGTGCCAGACATCAAATGGCAAATGAATATAAATCATTTTTCATGATGCTTTTCTATCTCATTCTAGTTCTTACCAAGTGATTGTCGTTCCCTGGAGCTCACAATGCAATGTTCCCTGGGGCCCACGATGCAACGTGAAGTGTTATTCCTTGACTACTCAAACTTACTTCAGCAATGGCACGGACTCTGATGGGTACGTGGCAGCTGAATTCCCAGCAAACGTCCTAATTAACAACGGGTCTGTCTTTGCTCTTGGAGATAGACTTTATTATGGAAAATTTTACAATGCTCCCTTGAAACAAGAAAAAGATTATTGTGTTATACTGAGGATCATCAGTGAATGGGACAAGGTAGGACCTCGTTTCTGTTTCTTGGCTTTGAACAACAAAAATATATTTAAAAGTGATCTATATAGACATACTCTGAAATCAATACTGTATAGTGCAAGCATTTCCAGACTTTCGAACTACATAAAAAACACTTAAGATGAAGACTGATGTAATGTTGATGAAGAAGTGGGCACCTTTAAAAGAGCACCCTTCCTAGTGGCATTGAGCTGTTTTGCAGGAGAAGTCAGCTATGCATTGCCACAATCCAGCATGGCAACTGAGATGTCACCCAAAACCCTTTATTACCATCAGTGCTTGGAGTAGTTTGCTCTTTTTAAAAAAGTGGTTTTAAAATTAATTAGCCAGATGTATACAGATTGTTTTTTAAAGACAGTCACCTTACTTGGGTCATGGGAGATAGGCAAAATTGATAGCTGAGCCAGCATTTCCATTCATTCACACACACTTGTGCCATTTAAGTTGCAAAGCTAACAGAAATTTGCTTCTGAGGAGACCCACTATATCTTTTAAAAAATATGTTACAACAGTTTTCACCCATCATTTGATGGAACAGAATAACTGACAGACAGGAGCATTGTTGCAGAATAACTTAAAAGCTGTCCTTTCTTTTATTTTTTGTGTGTGTTTTAATAAGATGTTATGCATTAAGAGCATTAACTAATTTAGCCTGAACTGTCTTTTGAAATGAGTTGTGGTAGATAACTTTTACCCCACTTTTAATTTTGAAACCAGTCCAAGATTTAGGGTTGGATCCAGAAGAAGAATTCAAAGAATCAGTCTTTCCTGCCTTTCCTGAGCTCCCTGCCATTTGTCTTATACGTCATCTATAAGGATTGTGAGTGCTTCAAAAGCAAAATGTACTACATAAAAGGATGCTGCTTGAGCAACAAGTGGGGAAAAAATATTTCTTCCTTCTCTGCTCAGTGCAGGCATCAAATGGAAAAGAGAAAGGTAATTGTGCCCAGTTGTGAAGATTCAATTGGGGGAGGAGGCAGGCCCTTTTTCAGGGCCATCCCCTCCCCCCAAAAAAATCAGCCCCCACTCTCAGTGCTGTCCTAAAAAGAGTTGTACCTTTCTTAAATCCATTGACTTCAACCATCTTAGAAGGGTGAAACTCTGCTCAAGATGGCACAGTTTAGACTCAGGTTAAATCAGAACTCTGCCGAGGATGGCAGTTTAGTCCCGAGGTTAAACCAAAACTTCCATTTTTTTGAAATGTCAGGTTTTTCTAATTCTTCTAAAGTCAGTCACCCTGTTCACATGGTTGACCCTTAGTAGCTGTTTTGGAAATCTGCATCACATGAATCCAGGCACACATCATTATATGCTGAAATAGGATTAATAAAATAAAAACTGAAAGTAAAATCTTATTAATATGTTAGGTTTACAGATGTGAAGATTTGACTAACAGTGGATGGTAATTGTCTGGTTCTTTCTTCTGAATTTATTTGCTTCATTCCAAGACAACTATTGTTTCCATTTCTCAAAGGCTAGGACCAGCATTTCTTGCTGCTGTTGGGGAAGAAAAAGCTACAAAATAGATTATTAATACAACAGATTGGTTCTGAACTGACTCCACTTGGGTCCCCTACTATCATCATATTAATACCTTCCTACTTTCTTTGAATTGTTCCTGGGACTCTTGTATTTTGGATTCCTTGATAATTTGTAGTCCTAGGAAAGAAATGTTCATGGTTTCACATAATAAGTTGAGTATATGTTGCTTTTGAAAGCTCAGTTGGAATACTGTGATTGGCTGGTTCACAAACTATTTATTTATTTCATTTATACTCCACCTTTCCCTCTGATGGAGACATTTGGTTTACACATTTCTGCTGTCCTCCACTTTATCCTCACAACAACAATAACCTTGTGAGGTAGGTTAGACTAAGAGTGTGTGACTGGCTCAAGGTCACCCAGTGAGGTTCCGTGGCAGAGTAGGGATTTGAAACTGGGTCTCCCAGATCATAGTCTGATACTCTAACCACTATGACACACTGGCTCTGTTGAGATATTGTGCTTTCCATGGCTTTGTTGCCCTCCATCAGTCTGCTGGTTTCATTCAGAGAATTCCTAACATGAATTTTAGAACCGGCACATTTCTGGGGTCCAAGATCACTGCAGATGGTGAAATTAAAAGAAATTAAAAGACATCTGCTCCTTGGGAGGACAGCTATGGCGAACCTGGGCAGTATAATAAAAAGTAGACATCAGCCTGCCAACAAAAGTCCATATAGTCAAAGCGATGGTATTCCCAGTAGTATGTATGGCTGTGAGAGCTGGACCATAAAGAAGGCCAAGCCCAGAAGAATAGATACTTTTGAGCTGTGGTGCTGGAGAAGACTCTTGAGAGTCCCTTGGACTGCAAGAAGATCAAATCAATCAGTCCTAAGGGAAATCAACGCAGACTGTTCCCCGGAAGGTCAGATGCTGAAACTGAAGCCCAAATACTTTGGCCACCAAATGAGAAGGGAGCACTCACTGGAGAAGACCCTGATGCTGGGAAAGACAGAAGGCAAAAGAAGAAGGGGACGGCAAAAGATGAGATGGCTGGACAGCGTTACTGATGTAACAAACACGAATTTGAGCAGACTTTGGAGGATGGTGGAAGACAGGAGGGCCTGGCGTGACTTTGGCCATGGGGTCTCAAAGGGACTTGGCTGTGCGACTGAACAACAAAAACATGTACAGTTTGCTGTAGCTAACAGATTATGTCTTTCTGTTTGTTTTAAATAGGTTCTGATATGTATCAGCACATGAGCACATTATTTAAATAACAGGACAAAAACTAAATCTTAATGTACCTATGTGATGCTATCAAGTTTTTTTTCTTGGTGCATGATTTACGTTGGAAGAGTTGCATCTTAGTTGGAGTCAATGGGCTTGTGTTTAAGATTGCAAGAAACATCAGTGCAGATTTATGCTGAATGGCCTGCATCAGTAATCTGTAAGGGGAAAATGACAGATTGCAAACTGTGACTAGTTGTATTGTACACCTGTACCAGTCCAAAAAATGAAGAATAACAGTTCACTAAAGCATTGCTACTGCTTCAGCATGAAGATCAGATGACTGTAAATCTCAGAATCCAGGAAGGAAATAGTAATGGGGAAAACATACACATTCCTAATTGTTTGCTCAAGTAAGCACACAGCTGGGAACAATCTGAACGGCTGAATGTTTTTAAAAATGTGTGAAGCCTGATCTGGCTGTGGGCTTTGTACACCAAATTACTATATTCTCCAATTCATTCTTCTCTTTATCCTGTTTCTTATTTTATAAGTCCGGATCCAGAATGCTGGGTAGCTAATTCCTCATGTCAAGGACCCTTTGGACTTAATTTCAGTTTTGCCTTGCCACATGACAAATCTGAAACAGAAGCAAGTTCCAAAAAGGACTTGTGATATGTCACGGTGGTCTAGCTTTCAAAATATAAACCAAAAAATTCTGTTGTGCATACTGAAACATTTTGTGTCTTCTAGCACAATTACAGAAATTCAGTTACAATTCCTCTGTGCCCATCTTCCTGTCACAAAGACTTTAATTTTCAATTAAAGTGTTTCGATTGAAGTGCTTGGAATTTTCAATTAAAAGTGCTTCAAAAGACTTTAGATTTCCATTTAAAGTGTTTCAAACAGTTTTTGACAAGGAGCACATTATGTTCATTCTGTGCAAGAAGTTGCGTTGGTTCTCTAAACTAGTATTTAAAAAACGTGAGCCATGTTTTTAAAATAGTAGCTAGCACACAGAACAGCTTTTAAGATAAGAGTTTTTCTTAGTCCACCCAAGTATAACTCCTTCAGGCTGAACTATTTGTTTTGCAGACCATTCTGGGTGATGAAATGCTTTCTGCAAATAAAATCAATGATGCGTACAGTTTTTCTTTCCTACAGGGGAGATTTCTTTAGATATGTGGCCTAAATGAGACGGGAGAGCATGAATGCTATGAGTTAGAACAAAATGTAGGCAATTGTAGTTGCTCTGCACTTCCAGCACTTGTATTTTTTCACCTACATAAGACGCCTCAGATATTATTTTCTCCAAATACTATCAGCCTATGTAAACAACATAAGCTCTTGGAGGATTGGCTATATCAGGGGTGTGTGGCCTAATGTGCAAATGAGTTCCTGCTACAAAAAAAAAGCCCTGGTTGTAACCTTTAATTTCTTTCAAAGGAAAAAAAAAGCGAAGATACTGTGCCAGTGCCAGTGCCAGTGGAATTGGGTGGATCCTGAGACTCCCATCTGCCAAGTGAGAGACTTTTCCATTCCAGCTTACAGAAGGGAAATTCTTCATTTAGCAGAAGGATCAAAGCAAGTTGAATTCCTTGAGAGTAAAATTCTTCCAATACATGCCTGCCAAGTATGGATGTTTGCATGGCCTGGATCCAAGGATTAGCATAATTAGTTCTGGATGTCCAAGGGAGTTCCTGATGTGTTCTTTTTGAGCAGTGTCCTATGTATAGCAAATCCCATTTGACAGTTAAAAGAATTCCCAGAACAGTTTGTGATGTGCCAAGGAGTCTGACATTTCAATGGAAACCAATTTGAGAAGAAAAAAAAAATATATATGGGCAGACCCAAGCTCTGGGGTGCAGATGGCAATAGTAGCACTTTGGCCGCTGCCACTGTACTTAGCAGTGTACATCATTAGCATGTTTAGAGTCATACCAAAGGAGACTGAGATCATGAATCTCCCAACATTTTTGGAATGTGAGGGTTTTTTTCCTCAAGAAAGGAAAAAAGACTGGCACCTATCTTTTTTTTCCCTCCTAAGAGCAAATAACTATGCCATGGAGGAACTATTTTGATTGAGGAAACTGTGAGGTAGGTACAGTAGTCCCCTGTGCAAACACTGAGTTGTTACCAACCCATGGGGTGATGTCACATCATGATGTTTTCTTGGCAGACTTTTCACAGGATGGTTTGCCATTGCCTTCCCCAGTCATCTACACTTTACCCCCAGCGAGCTGGGTACTTATTTTACTGACCTTGGAAGGATGGAAGGCTGAATCAACCTTGAGCCAGCTACCTGAACCCAGCTTCCACCGAGATTGAACTCAGGTTGTGAACAGAGCTTGGACTGCAGTACTGCAGCTTACCACTCTGCACCACAGGGTACGGCGGTGAGGTACAAAGAGTTAAACTCTCTTCTACAGCCCCAAGCCAAGTCAAGCCTCCCAGCTGCGGTGAACATCTCTGAAACGCTGGATGCAATCTGTTCCTGGATCTCCCAGTGTCTCATCTGTTTTGACCTTTGGTGTATCAACTGTGGAAGATTATAGCTCTGCCTGTTGAATAAACAGGACTTGAGCTGCCGTTAATAAGTTGCAGCAAAAGACAGATGGTCACAATAACATTTCCTACCTGCAAAAATTTCTCCCAGGGTCAGATTTACACAGTAATAACATTATGCAGAATTAGGATCTGATTTCCTGATGTTTATTTAAAAAAAAAACTTTTAAAAGCCTTTTAGGAAAACAGTGCTGCAGATTGTTTATTTTTTGTTTCTCAGGTGAGAACACAGTCCTGCATAGCCTGGGCCGAAATTAAAGGTACGTGTTGTTGGAGGTTTTTTCCAGTTTATTGAAAAAGTGGCATTGCTAGCTACATCCTGCTATAAAAATAATAGACTTTGTGGCTTTTGATTTTTGCATTGCACTACAAAAGAGGCAGAGCTGGAAATGCGATGAATGAGGGGGGGACAGAACAAATTGGAAGGTCTACACTAATGTTTGTGATGGTAATATAGCTAATATGTTTGGCTGAGTTACTAAATCAACAACACTCTTAGGACCTAACTATGGGCGTTTTCGCACTCACCTTCAGCCGGCGCGACCCCCCTCTTCACCGCGCAGGATCTGTGCGGATTTCGCACGTAAAGCCGCGGAGCAGCCAGAAGAGCCGGAAACTCCCGGCGCTTTTGCGGCGCAAACGTAAACTGCCAAAAAGCAGTTTCCGTTTGCGCGGCTTTTGCACCGGGAGTTTCCGGCTCTTTCGGCCGCTCCGAGGCTTTAAGTGCGAAATCCGCGCAGATCCTGCGCGGTGAAGAGGGGCGTCGCGCCGGCTGAAGGTGAGTGCGAAAACGCTCTATATGTTAAGTGTGACAAGAACACTTAACTCAGCTCAGATACTCCATCACTTGGTGTGGCTCCAAGTGCAACAAGAAGGCAGAAAGGTATTTTGCCTTCTCCGCTCCCTCCCCGCACTGTTTTCTGTAGCAGAAACAGCTGCCCTAGTGCCTGTTTGTCCCTTCCTTGGACTCTGTGTATCCTGGACCCTTCTTTGGCTGTTTCCACTAGGGAAAATGGCACAGGAGAGAAGGCAGAAGCCCTTTTACCTCACTTTCAAGCCCTTGGAGCCACACTGAGCAACTGTTTGTATATCTCCTGATGGCACGTCACTGATGGTATGCATGACTGGGAGTTTGGTCATGGGATTCCTGACCTGGCTTACATCCCATCTATCACATAGATAGGCTCTTGGGACTTTCGATGTTTATGAAATGCTTGCCCAGTGGAACATTTAAATTTTGCCCCCTCTCCATTGCACTGTAACTGCCCACCCAATGCCTTATCACAAGCTGCTTTTAAAACTTCCCCCAGTTTCAGCAGAAGTTTGCTCTGAACCAAAAAGAATTGATGATTGAGAAACATAAGTTCCAGACCTTCCTAAGTATGGATCAGTATGCTGAGCTGATGTGTGTGACTGGCCCAAGGTCACCCAACAAGCTTCCATAGCAGAGTGGGGATTTGAATCTAGGTCTCCCAGATTCTAGTCCAACCACAATACCATACTGGCTGTTGTCAAGCGTAGGTCTGTATCCAACTTCACAAGAAGAGAGGAGAGCCAGTTTGGTATAGTGGTTAAGTGTGCAGACTCTTATCTGGGAGAACCGGGTTTGATTCCCCACTCCTCCACTTGCACCTGCTAGCATGGCCTTGGGTCAGCCATAGCTCTGGCAGAGGTTGTCCTTGAAAGGGCAGCTGCTGTGAGAGCCCTCTCCAGCCCCACCCACCTCACAGGGTGTCTGTTGTGGGGGAGGAAGGTAAAGGAGATTGTGAGCCGCTCTGAGACTCTTCGGAGTGGAGGGCGGGATAGAAATCCAATATCATTATCATCATTATCAAGAAATCATAAGTGCCCTTAAGTTTTCTTGAGATGGGGCAGCTATTTTTGCTGATTCCCTCCTCTAGCTGCACTTCATTGAACACCCCCCTCCCCAGTTTTTTTCCTGCAGGTCAGTGAACCCTTGGGGGAGGGAACAGAATGAAGGGTCTATAGTGGAAGAGGGGGATTAGTAAAAATTGTCACTCCCTTCTTAAGAAAACTTAAGTGTCTTCATCGTTTGAATGGATTTGGGCCATGGTCAGGGAATTTTGTGCTTCTCATACACATATAGACCCAATTTTTATTGGCAGCACACTGTGCAAGGAGAGGGAGCTTCAGTTTCCCACCTGTACAATTTTTGCTACTTGAAGTTGCACCAGGGAGCCAGTACATTTCCCCAGTGGGGCAAACAGCAGCTGTCCTGGGCTGTTTTGGGTCTGGAAAACTTGGTGGAAAGAGTTAAGCCCCCTCTCCTTGTATATCCAATAGAAATTGGGTCTTCATGCACCTTGGAACCATTGAACTCCCAGAACATACCTGCCAGCTGATCCAAGGATTTATCCAAAGAAAGCGTACTGAATAATTCAGCCCACAGTCAAACTGAGATCCACAGTTTTTTTGGAAGGACAAAAGTGTAAAGCCTTCTCAGTTTTCTGAGAATGGGGGCTTGGACAGTAAACCCCAGGAGAAGGAGGCAGAATCAGCTTTTTTCTTTTGAAGTTGCCACCATTCTCAGGGCCAAACTAAGCATTACTGTGTCACATGGACACACAAGAAGCTGCCTTATACTGAATCAGACCATCAGTCCCTCCAAGGCAGTTTTGTCTACTCAGACTGGCAGCAGCTCTCCAGGATCTCAGGTTGAGGTCTTTCACATCACCTACTGCCTGGTCCTTTTAACTGGAGATTCCGGGAGTTGAACCTGGGACCTTCTGCATGCCAGGCAGATGCTCTACCCCTGAGCCACAGCCCCATCCAATGATTCTGATGAATGCTGCCACTATTTTAGCTCTGAACTCTGAGCATTCAAAAATGCCACAAAGGCCCTTAGGACCCACAGAACTACAGGCCCCCTGCATGCCTTTTCAAGTGCCAAAACAACCATGGGAAGGGCTGCTTCAGCACTTGAAAAAGAGCTGGGCAATGGGGGAACACCTAGACCTGTAATTTATAATGTAGCCATCAGCCATTTTCAGATGTTCTCAGAACACTAGCCAGAAAACACAGTAATTGGTTACTGGTCTTTCCCCCATTTTTTGTGGGGGGAGGAATACTGACAGAGGAATATTTCTGGACAAGACACTTATACGGTGCTTGTAGTTTGGCATTTGCCCTGTTATTGTTGCATGCAAGCACTGTTTCTTGGCAAAAGGCTTCTTCCCAGAGACAGATTCAGCAGAAATAAAGAAAAATGCTACATCTGCCCACACTGCATTATGTAGCCCTGCTTTTTTTGGGGGGGGGTACCCAAGAGAAACCAGATTTTCAGGCATCTTTTCATTTTATCAGCTTTTATTCCCCATTACTACAAATAGGCATCATTAGCAAGCTCAGCACACTTCCAAGTCTGGGAGCTCAATGCTTATGATAAATTCTGGTTTTTATGCAGATGGCATTTGTTGTTGTTTTTTTTTCAAATAAATTGTACAGTATTTTGCCTCAGGAGAGATGTGCATGTATCTGTCCAGAAGTATATTGTAATTTTGTCCTGATTAGCCATTTGTTCAGATTTCAATCAATGTTTTATTACTAGTCCAACCCCCCACTGCACTGTAGAACTAGGCAATACCAGCTGTCCATCTACTCCAAAAGTCTGTTGCAAGACAGGGCTATTTAATGTGCCCCCCCCCACCAGCCCATTAGACCACTCACCATCAGTGAATAAGTACTGTGGAGAGAGTGCAAGGACTGCTTTCCTTTCTGGAGCAAACTTAGCATAAAGCTTGTTACTTGAGGATTAACATGTGGATTTTGCTGCCAGACGGTGTCATGATGGTCACAGGCATAAAGGGCTTTAAAAGGGGATTAGAAAGATTTATAGAAGACAGATCTATCAGTGGCTACTAGCCACTGAATACCAGTGCAAGGAGGCAACACCACTGTGTGATATAGGATACTGGACTAGATGAACTACTGGTCTGACTCAGCAAGGCTCTTCTTATATTCTTAAAACCCTGTGGTCACCTCCTCTTCATTCAGGTTCCCCTTCACCATGGAGAGGTTTTAAGGTTAAATGCTTTGTATGGTGGAGAGATTAATTGCAACTCACCTTGCACTCAAGAATGTATATAGAGAGCCAGTTCGGTGTAGTGGTGAAGTGTGCAGACTCTTTGAGATAACTGGGTTTGATTTCCCACTCCTCCACTGGCACCTGCTGGAATGGCCTTGGGTCAGCCATAGCTCTCGGAGAGTTGTTCTTGAAAGGGAACCTTCTGTGAGAGCCCTCTCAGCCCCACCTACCTCAAGGGTGTTTGTTGCGGGGGAGGAAGATAAAGGCGATTGTGAGCTACTCTGAGATTCAGAGTGGAGGGCGGGATATAGATCCAATATCTCCTTATTCTTCTTAAAGCAGCAGATATGTTTTGTAAGAATGCAAATTCTAGGCCTGTAAGACAGTCCTCTTCCGGTTGGCATACAACTGACCGGCATCTGAATATTTTAAGGAAGACTGTGGGATAGCACGCTGATGAATTGTGTTTATTTTATTGTGTAAATTATTAATGTATTTTAATTCTTAATTTTATTGTTAGAATTTTTGTGTTGTGAGCCACCCTGAGCCCGCTTCGGTGGGGTAGGGCGGGATATAAATCGAATGAAATAAAATAAATAATAAATTATTTGTACTGATGGGGCATACCTAAAATTTCTCAGCAGAGCAAATGGCAGTGCCCTAGGGCAGTTTCAGGTGAGGGGAGGCACAAGCCCCCCTCTCCTGATCCAAATCAGTACCGTGCATGCTTTGAAATTACCATTTCTCAGCATGGACCTGATCGCACACACCCAGGGGAAATGTAATTTCTCATTGCGCCTTCAGGAGTTGCTTTTTGGGGGTCACACAAGGCTGTAGCAGGAGGAGAATGAGGCAGCTCTAGCCTATTGTTAATATAATTTCTTTACTGGGTCACTGGCTGTTTGTTGCCTAGCCAGTTCCGTTGCTGCCTGATGAAGCAGTAAATCCGTATTTTGAGTTTTTCCTTAGTATTTTTAATTTCACTCATCTCCAGACAATGAATCACAAGACTAAGCGGAATAATTTGGTAGCTGTCCACTTTAGTTATTCAATTTTTCCCCCCCTTTCAGATGTATCATCCAAGCCACAGCATGTGACTGCTGTTATGTTGGGGTCAGTTGCTGCTCTTTGCTCCATCCTGTTACTATCATTCTTCGCAGCACGGTATGTAACGCTCAGTGTTAACTCCAGCTGTTTTCATCTTTCTGCTAGAGTTGGGTCTTTACAAAAGAATGAGCAATATGACAGCTGTAGAATTCAAAGGGCAGTCACAGTGAGTGTTTCACTTACAGTCCAAGCTCAGCTTGCAGCTTCTGTAACAGACATGCAATAGCATCAGGCCTTTTTTTTTGGGTAGCAGGAATTCCTTTGCATATTAGTCCACACACCCCCTGATGTCGCCAGTCCTCCTAAGAGCCCTGTAAGCTCTTGGATGATTGGCTAGATCACTGGGGTATTGCCTAATATGCAAAGGAGTTCCTGCTACCCAAAAAGCCCCTGAATAGCATCATGCTGAATGCTGGTGGAGTGAACAGCAGTCCATGATTTCTGCCAGCTTTCAATCTGGCCCCACCCTTTGTCTTGCAAGAGAACTGTCTTTTTTGATTAAAGTAGCCAAACTATATTTACATCATCCTTCATCTTAGTCAAAATCGTTACAAACGTTTTATAAAGTGATGCTGGTGATTGGCTGCCTGGTTGGAGAGGATATGTGTCGGTGATGTTATTGGTGCTATCTGGTAGCCACCTATTACAGAGGGTTCTAGTTGACCATGCTGAACATGTCTAGAACAATGGTTGCTGTCAAGCAATGCATGTCTGACAGCAACAGCCCTCTTGAAAATTACTTATTTTTCAACTTTCTTGAAGCTTCTATTTGAGAGATGTGAAAGAGAAACAGTCTTTTCATTTTCATGGATCATAATATTTAAAAATTATCTGGAGACTTAAATATGTCTTCATATAATTCTGTTAATACTTATGCAAGTATCTAAAATCCCCTACCTCTGCCACAGCTTTATATGTTTCCAACAAAGAAATATGTAGATGGAGGTTCCATTTCCATCCTCACATCTTACTCGAGAAGCATTGATTTTACTTGGGAATTATGGACAGCTCATTAATTTAAGCTGCTCATTTGGTATTTGAAATAGCATAGTGTGAGACAGACCTTTGTTGGGTCTACGAAGAAAGAGGATTATTTGTTATTTTTAACAAATATGTTAATTAGATTCTCATGATGAAAATTCCAAAGCAGACTTCCCAAAAGTGGCATTTTGCTTTTAATGTGAATTGGCCAGAAAAGCAACATGAATTTCCTCCTGGCAGTATGTTACACAATAAATGTAACAATTAAAAACCTTCAGGTGGGTAAAAACTTTGGAGTAATACATTTTAAGGGTTGTTGTTTGTTTTTATTTTAAAATGCAAATTCTTGAGTTCAGTATACTTGATAAATTCCAGAAGGGTAGCCAATTTTGTCCATTGCATCCAATACAATAAAGAGTTTTGCAGTGTCTTAAAAGACTAATCAATTTATTGTGGCATATGCTGTGACATCCTTGATGGCTTCTTAGCAGAACAATGGGATAAATATTTCCTAAATGAAGTAAATTTTCTGAGGCAAAGCCCATTTTATCATACATATTCAACATCCAGTGAAGTCGTTTCTGATCCACCAAAGCTTATGCCACAATAAAGAAGTTAATCTTTACCACAGGGCTTGACATATCCCAGGTGTCAGGGTGCCATGGTGCCTAGAAATTTCATGGCGTTTTTGTCAGTCACTTATTGTAGATGCCTCTTGGTGATTCTAAGTAGAAGGCTTATTTAGTTGAGTGACAGAAATTGGGTTTTTTGTTGTGATGGCAATCAAGGTTAGACCAATACACTACAACATTTTTTATTAGAGCTTTAAAGAAATGACAAGCAATTGTGAAGGGTTTAGGATTGGTTTATGTGGTAGCAATGATTAGAAAGTGTAGTTGTTACAATATAAAATATAAAACCCTGAAGGCTGCAAAATAAGGCCTGCTCTAAGGTACCAAAAGACTATTCAATGAATAAATTTAACTGTGGTTCAAGACAGGACAAGATTTTCCTTGGTACAGATGATAAGTGACTGATGCATTTAGTGTGAAGGAAGTATCTGGAAATCAATGGAGGGAGAGGGAAAGCTTTGCACCTTTGATTTCCCTGCCTGTATCTTATTAGCAGTACCATTTCTACTTGTTTTAACTGAACAGTATGTTGTTTTTATCAAGGACTTCTGGTTCTGGTTAGTTGGTTGGCCTGAAGTATACATTAAAATCTGCCTAACACATTTTTATCCTGTCTTTTCTCCAAGGAACAATGTGCATGTTTATCTTCTCCTCCATTTTATCCTCACAACAACATAGTGGGGTAGGTCAGGCTAATGGGAGCAATCCAAAGCAGTTCTACACAGAAACAGGTCTCCATTTTATTTAGTGCGGCTTACTCCCAGGGAAGTACCGGTGATTGTCACAAAGATCACCCAGTGTACTTCAAGTTTCAACTGGAGGCTTGAACCATGGTCTTCACAGTCCTAGTAGTCCAACACTGTAACTCCTATGTCATGTTGGCTCTCCAGGAAGGTGGCCCAGATGAGGTCAGGTGCTTCTTTCTCTTGAGAACTCTGATCTTAATTTGTGTAACTGTTCAACAGAATGGAAAAAAAATCTAAGTGACCCATTAGAACACTAAATGACTGAGCTTCTGTGCACATTATCCGATTTGTTGCTGGGCATTCTTTTTGGCAAGGGTGCTACAGATCAAATCTAGAGTGCCAGTACACTGCATATGCCTTGGTGCATTTTGTTTCTGGTCTACTGAGCTGGAAAGCAGGAACAACACTGTAGAAGTAGGAGGCAGGACCACAACTCTTGTTTCTGTGCCAGAGCCAGACCAGTGGATTTACCTTTTCCCATGTAAACTTGCCACAACCTCCAACTGCCTGTTGCCTCTGGTGACTTTCATGCTACTGATTGACCACCCACACTCAACTGGTTCCAGTAAAATCTAGTGAAAGAGTAGGCTTCCAACCTTGTGAAATGGGACCCACTTTCATACTTATTGCACATTTCAGCACTCGCTTACCAAGTAACTTCATACTCCATTGTGTTTCCCTAAAATAAAATAGTTAGCAGTGTTCAAGTTCATGTTTTATTTTGTTATGTTTAGTACTTACATAGTGTTACTGAGGAGCAGGGTGTATTTCAGTTGCATTTTGTAGAGTGTGCAGAGGCAAACTCAAATTTGCTATCAATCTGCCCAACACTGTGTTCTCTCAACTCTTTCTTCCTCATCATCCATTCTGGACTTATGACCCATCTGCAGTTGTGAAAGAATTCTGTCCCATTTTTGGGACCCAACCTGCAGTTTTCAGAACATTTTAAGGATATCATAACTTTTAAGGGATATATACATATGATTCTCAATCAATTTTATACCACTAGATGACTTATCAGTTAAGCCTCATTTAACCATGTGGAAAAAATGGTAGAATTCTAAACTGTGCTGCTTCAAACTGCGGATAAAGAAAGGGATGCTGTTTTTTAACGCATTCCCAAATACAAAAAATTACCTGCATAAAAGAGAGAGAGAGAGAGAGGTTCTGGCCCAGCTCTCTGGTTTTCTGTTCTTGCTTTCTTTTGGGGAAGGGGAGAATATTAAAAAATTTAGTTCATTCAGCATGTATCATGACACAGTATTATATACTTGCTCAAAACCCTACCATCTTGTTCGCTCATGTGTTTGTATATTTGTGCTGTTTCAACTTATGACACAGTTTTTTAGGATAATAGATCTATGCTGAACCCTTGAGCATCCATTAATAGGGTCTCTCCCCCTTTTTAATGGGATGATTTGTAAATGCAGTTTGTTTTTCTTGTTTAATTAAGATTTTAGTGAGATCTCTTGACACTTGCATTGTTTGCATGAATTATTTACAAGGATTATTTGTGCACAATATTTTTATTGATGTGTTATTTTATAACACCTCCCCCTGAGTAAGAGCACCTAACATCAGTTCTGCTGTAAACTCCTGAGCCCTCTCCCTCAAATGTTTGTTCAGAGAGAGGAGGGGTCAATAGACCTTTAGTACAGCATAGGGGGTGAAGTGAGAGTCTGCAGTGGAAGGGGGGGATTAGCAGAAACCATTGCCCCCACATCAGCAAGCAGAAATGCCATCATGTTGGAAGAACTGCAGGGTTGGATACACTACAGTGACAGAACTTGCAGCTTTCAGGGGGGTTATAGCTTTGCCCTTCTGCTATTACAGTATTTCAGTTGTAATTGGGGGGGGGATTCCCCCCCCCCCTCTTTCCACTACCTTCCTCTAACCTGTTATTTGGCTCTTATCTGTACAGCACAGCAGTACAAACATCACAGGCTGCTCTAGCTAAAAGGATGTTGTCCAATGAGGTTCGACTTTTATCTACCACCAAGCAGACTATTATGTTACCTTCTCCAGTGACTCAGACTTTCTCCCGTGTCTGATGTGTACATCTACCAATCACTTGGACAACAATGAAAGAAGACATGAGAGGGCCTGGAACTGTCCAGCCGTCCAAGTTCACCCAGGAATATAGAACAAACAAATCCATCCACAGAATGTCAACCACTGCCTTTGTAGCTGGGAGCAAAATGATATGTTTTTATTTCCTCATTTCTTTCTCTTTTGTTCCGAAACTGTCCGCAGTGAAATGTGTGGACACCTAGTGTTAACATCTCAGAGACTGTTACAGCTAATACAGTATTCGTTTGAGTGGCTTCTTCCCATCAATCCTTCCCCTTGTCCTTCATTGCAGGAGGCTGTATCAGATCACTAGACAAAAAGCAGGCACACAAAAAAAACCTAGTTCAACATTGTCTTGAACATCCTGGAAGGTATAGTCCTAAGGGGCTGGCTACAGAAACAGTAAAAGGACAAACTTTCCTTATTTCAGAAAAACTCTACAGCACTGCATGATGCAGTGACATCACTTCCCATTACACAGCTGAAAGGGACATCACAACATTGCATGATGTCATTTCTCCAGGTCTCTGCTGCCCTAGTCTGCTGCCACTTACCAGTGCTAGGCAGGCAACCCTACCATGAAGTGAAGGTGTGTGTATATCACAGTCCTAACAAAGGATGCAAACAGAGCAATCCTATGTCTGTATATGCATAAGTAAGTCCCACTTCATTCAATGGATGTTACCTTTATATTACAAAGTTTTCATGTACAGTCACCTGGAACAAAAGCAGCTAGCCTGCGATAGGCAATTTTTGACAGTAGACATTTTTCTTGCCTTGGCTAACAAAACATCACCAAGCAGGTAATCTGGCTAGCTTTGCTGGCAGTGGATGAGAAGAAATATTCAAACTGTTTTATGTGCATTGTGGTGAGATCTCTTTATTTGGTTTCAAACAGAAAGGGGCCTTGCATGTTCTGACCAAACAGCTCTTTTGGTCAGAGATTTGTGAATATAACAGGAGCATTTGAAGGTGTTCTCAGTCATCAGAACTATCCTCAAGTTCATGCAACTGGAGAGAGAGGAAATTGTGTGTCACAGATCAAGCAGCTCTGCCAGAAATTTCTGGCGTCCCATCTCAGCACTTTCAGCTTGAGTTGCTTGGTTGTTACATTTGGAATCCTGTGTGTGTGTGGAGGAGGCTACTATTCATCTATCTTGGCATCCATCTTTTTGCTTTTAACTATTTGTTTTTACAATAGTTTCAAATAAGTGATCTTGCTATATTGAAATGAGGTTTCAAGAGGTATTAAAAGTGTATTACATACTGATAATATTCTTGCTCCCCTCCCCAACCTTTGAAAGTAAAAGACGAGGATGGGAGATTGCTGAGTTGCAAGTCATTACAGCACTCAGGACAATGGAACCACCGGGGCTTAACAGAAATATTGGTTTCTTATCTCACGGCACATGCTAAAGTCATTCAGTTCTTGTATTTGTTTGTAAACTGTTTTATTATGCTGTATGCTATTTTGCTGCTATTCATAGGTCTTACCAATTACCTTCATCCAGTTTTTACTATAGTTACTGCTCAGTTACTTATGCATCTTGACATTAATTGACCCTTCCTGGCAACATCCTCCTTATCCTCCTCTTGTAATGATTGGAAATTTCTGCTTCAATATATCTGAAGAAAGGACCATGCACATGAAAGCTTTTACCCAGGATAAAACTTTGTTGGGCTTAAAGGTACCACTGGACTCAAAGTTTGTTCAATCTTAGACTTGTTTAGGTTGAGTGCTCCCTCTTGTCAGGACGTTCCTTTGGTGACAGAGAAGACCAGCATTTTTTTTAAAGCTATCTGAAACGGTCAGTCTAGAATGATGCTATTTTGCAACTCCAAAGTGAGGACATACACTGCCTGTGTACAACTAATCTCTTAATCACTTGGCAATCTCTCCATTACGTATTTGGTCTGCAGGTCATTCCAAACAGACACACCACCGTCAAGAAGAGGGTATCTGAAAAGAGCATTAATTCTTTTTCTGCTGTTGAGAGATAGTCATACATCTAGTCACAAGGTCTCTTTGGGGCTGTTAAGCATGCCTTAGAGTTAGACTTAGAGACTAAGGGAGATGGTTATGATACCTCTAAAGATTCTTAGCAGTGTGTATTTGTTAACAGTTTTGTTCAGCAGTTGATTAATGAAGTCTAAGAGATTAAGAACAATGATCAATTTACTCCAATTTCATGGTATCTTTTCGCAGAAATGTCTCATTTGGCAAGCGTAATGGTTTTTTCAGTATTTATTATTCAAATAATTGCTGTTCATTGATCTTGTGCTGTTCAATGATCAGTTCTGTTTTTCCTCTGAGATAGTTTAATTTCATTTTTGGCCCAAACTGGTGCATTTACGAAGGCATCAACTGATTTAAATTCTACAGTCATTGGCCCCTTGGTAACCTCATTTGATAGACGAAAAACAAATGATCAACGTGCTCCATTGAAAAATTCTGCTACATATAGACTATTATGCTATGAATTTTAACAATGCGCAGATATATAGCCAGTTGTTTTAAAAAGAGAACAGCAGAGTTATCCTCTAAGTTTTTATTTGTGTGTCATTTGTTTACTACATGTCTGCAGTGTGCTGTCTGCTATCTTGGCTCAGACTTGTGGCTGAAACAAATATATTGAACTTGTACTTGAAAATTAGGATTCAAGGAGCTACTTTAGACAGGCCATGTGGGTTCAAGTTTATTAACAGCAGAAACAATATAGAGAAATAAAACTAGTGCCGGTTACAGTAACCCTTATAAATTATGCTGAAAGAACAGAGGTAAAATTGCTACAATCATGTAGGCCATGTGGGATTTTTCAGCTCCCCTCCCCCCCTTGAACAGCAGAGCCTCATCTCATGTGTGCCAATGCTATCTTTCTTCCACCTCACTGGAGTATAAGGTGTTTTAGAAGAAACCAGGGGCTCTTGAGAGCTGCTCTTGAGAGAACAGTGCTGCTGAGAACCTGTGGCTGACCCAAGGACACAGCAGCTGCATGTGGAGAAGTGGGGAATCAAACCCAGTTCTCTCAGATTAGAGTCTGTACACCTAACCACTACATCAAACTGGTGGACAGTGCTGTCCAGTCACAGCTGATATGTGGTGACCCTGTAGGTGTTTCAAGGCAAGAGATGTTCAGAGGTGGTTTGCCCCTGCCTGCCACCACATCACAGCCCTGGTATTCCTTGGAGATATCTCATTCGAATACTACCTAGAGCCAACCCTGCTTAGTTCCCAAGATCTGACAAGATCAAACTACCTTGGGATTACAGCTTTTCCATAGGTGTCTAAACTGGGGGGTGGGGGATTACTTCAATTGCTTCATGAAACAGAAATCTTTTTTTGGAAACAAATAGTAGTTGCACCTGTAGTGAATGATTATTAGGTTATTGCCATGTAGCTTGTACTCTTGAAAGATTCCAAATTACTTTAGCTTCTGTGGAACTTAATGAGAATTATGATTAGAGAGATGAGGACAGCCTCCAGAGGTCATGTGGAAAAATGGTTTAGCATGCTAATTAAGGCTGTCTCTGGAAAACTCTACAGCCACTCCCAAAGTATCTAACTTGCTGTGCTGATGAGTATTTCATATTATTGAAACAGTCTTGTGGCTGTATAGTTCTTACGTTCATATATAAATGTTGTTTTATTTAATTAAATTTTTGGCTGCCCTTCCTGATTGCTGGGCTCAGGGCAGTTCACAGCAATTTGCATTTCAGAAAAGATCAAACCAGAATTTACAAAACAGTAAAAACATTTCAGTTCCCTAAAAATGATATAATAATAATAATAATAATAAATTTTATTTATATCCCGCCCTCCCCGCCTAGGCAGGCTCAGGGCGGCTGACAACAGTTCGATAAAATTATACAATATAAAATATACAATATAAGGTAATTTAAAACAACATTTAAGTTATACATTGATTTAAAACAACAATCTAAAACCAGTTCCAAATGTCTGGATCATTCCATAGTTTAAACGGCGGTGATCTTCCTGATGTTATCTGTACACTTGTATTATGGCAGGGGTCACTAGATAAATCGTTGGTAATTAAACAGCCATCCTATCAACTTCTACAAACGCCTACTTGAAAAGGATGGTCTTACAGGCCCTGCGGAATTGGTCCAAACTCCGCAGGGCCCGTACCTCCTCCGGAAGTTGATTCCAAAGGCACGGGGCTATAACAGAGAAGGCCCGTGCCCGTGTACTCTGTAATTTCGCCTCCTTTGGCCCAGGGATAGTCAGCGTGTTCTTCCCTGCCGACCTCAGTGCTCTTTGGGGCTCATATGGGGAGAGACGGTCCCTCAGGTAGGCAGGTCCTCGGCCATATAGGGCTTTAAAGGTAATAACCAGCACTTTGTATCGGACCCGGTATGTAACTGGCAGCCAGTGCAGTTCACGCAGCCCCGGCTGTATATGCTCCCATTTCGGGAGTCCCAATAACAGCCTGGCCACTGCGTTCTGCACTAGCTGCAGCTTCCGGGTTCGACACAAAGGCAGCCCCATGTAGAGGGCATTGCAGTAGTCTAGTCTTGAGGTGACCGTCGCATGGATCACTGTTGCCAGGTCCCGGCGCTCCAGGAAAGGAGCCAGCTGCCTTGCCCGCCTCAGGTGGAAGAATGCCGACTTGGCAGTGGCCGCTACCTGGGCCTCCATTGATAGTGAAGGCTCCAGTAGGACTCCCAGGCTCCTGACCCGGCCCGCCGCCTTCAGCGGCGCACCGTCAAAAACCGGGAGAGGTATTTCCCTTCCCAGAGCGCCGCGCCCCACGCAAAGGACCTCTGTCTTCGTCGGGTTCAGCTTCAACCCACTCAGCCTAAGCCAAGTTGCCACGGCCTGCAGTGCCCGGTCTAAATTCACTGGAACGCAGTCAGGCCGGCCATCCATTAGCAGATAGAGCTGGGTGTCATCCGCAAAAATGATGTCAAGTATGAGTGGTGCTGCTATCTCACGGGGGAGTAAGAGTGGAAGTGGGAGTGCCAGATGTAAACCATAGCTGCCCTCAACCAAATACCTTTGGATGTGCTCCTTATTTGACTGCTGGCATAGTCCAATACCAAGCCCTTTCCATACATCTTAGCTTTCTTTTCTCCCACAAAAGTGTAAATACAGGCATTATTTTATGTCATCCTCTTAACTGAGCAGCTACTGAAGATTTTTGGTTTTGAGGATCCTTCCATGCAACTGTTTTGCTCCACCTTAGTTCTCAAATTGGAGCAGGCTTTTTCCGGAGGATTTGCATGATGTCATCATCCATTTGTGGTTCTCCCCTTGCTTTGCTGCAATCTTTCCCAAAACTACTTTGCTGCTGTTTTTTCCTGGAAAGATCATAATCAAAGTGAGTCTGCGTGCTGTGCAGATGAGAAAGTGTGGATTTTACCACCCACATGGGTGCAATTTTACAATCATTATTCCCTCATGGCTGCCACCCACCTCTGCGCCACCAGGGGGCTTTTTAAAAAATGGCAAATGGCTCTCCAGTGAGAGGAAAATGGCACCCATCAGGGATAATGAGGTAAAGTAAGGCAGGAGGTTCCATGTGGATGCTCCATTGCTCCTGTAAATGCCTTTGCTGCATTTGAAGTGGCAATGAATGTACAACAGAGAATCACAGTGTCATAGCAGTGGGGCGTGACCTTTACATGCTTCAGGCAAGAAGAAGGAAAAAGGTGTATAGTGTCAGGTAAGAAGGCTGATGGTTTCTCTTGCCTGTGCTTGAATTTCTATGCGTGTGAGTCAGTGACTGGGTAGAGATAGCATCTTTGGCGCTTGCTCTATTTTTTTATTTAAGACTCACATTAGCTATAGTTGCCAGTCAGAAACTTAGAGTATCCAGCCTGAGTGCTATAAAATGATTAAGAATGAAGGAAACATGAGGTAGGGAGGAGCAGAGTAACTTTTTTATCATTCTTTAAAAGTTTTTAAAGGAGGTTACATGGTGGCTAAGAAAGCCCAAAGAAGGTGTTATCAGTCACCAAGAAAATCCTACTCTATAGGCTCTTAGGTCTGAGGTTCCTAAATGGTGGCTATCTTTGGAGCCTTGGGTGACTGGAGGGAACATATTTGGGTTTAGATGAGTTCCCTAATATATGCAGAACCAAGTCCTCCCTATGGCATTATTTGGGGAATTGATATATTACATATTATCCATCACTAAAGACATCAGGCCCTAATCTGGATGGCCCAGGCTAGGCTGATCTTATCAGATCTGAGACGATAAGAAGGGTTGGCCCTGCTTAGTACTTAGATGGGAGACCACCAAGGACATCCAGGGTCTCTACACAGAGGCAGGCAATGGTAAACCACTGCTCATCTCTGGTCTTGGAAACCCTACGAGGTCACCATAAGTTGAGTGCAATTTGATGGCCCTTGCCACCATCACCACCAAAGACATCAGACATCCAATGAGTGATGGGGGAAAGCTTTGGTTTAAACATAATTCTGACTGAATAATTTGGTCCCACCCCCAATTTGTTCATAATTTATTCACTATTAGCTGGTTTCCCTTTTCAGTGCTCCATGAAAGCATGTAAAATACATCTTTATCTCTGAAATTAATTGGATTTTAAAAGCAATTAACTTAGTTGGAGGGTGCCTGGGACCTCTGTTTTCTATCAAAAGGTAATCGACTGATCACAATTCACTTCTACAAATCCACACATAATCTTCTGTGCTTCAATTGCATCCCCCTTCAGTAATCTGTTTTTCTAAGCAAACAAGTCCTAATCTCTTCAGCCTTTTATTAATGGCTTTTCATAGCGCTGATAGTCTGTATTGCACCCCACCCTCCAAATTCCATTATATTCTCCAGTGAGATGGAGTGATAAGAACTGCACTGAAAGCACAGATGCACTCATTTATCCTAGTATGATGATACTTTCCCCCTATTGTTTTCTGTCCTTTAGCGAAATTACTCCGTTGGAAATTCAGGATGAGGGATGTTATGTTCTGAGCAAACTACACATGGAAAGCAACACTGTTCTCTCTCCTCATTCCAGTTTGGCACACACTATGAGAAGGGCTCCCAAACTCCAGTTGAAAGGATAAAGCAATGAGAGATGTGCCAGAACTCCACAAGGTTTATTATTGACAAATATTATAGAAGTGGGCGAGGTCATTACAGTCTTCATCTCTGCACAGGAAGGAGACAGCACTGCCTTCAAGTTTTGTTTTCCAAGAAGGAATGCTTGTGCACAATGAGGCCTGCTGTGCTTAGAACAACCTTCCCAGAGGGTAGGGTTTCCAATCCCCAGCTGGGGGCAGGGAATCCCCTGGGTTGGAGGTCACCCCCCCTTCAAGGTGAGCAGAAAGTAAGGAGGGGGTTGAATGTCCATAGGGTATAATGGAGAATTGATATGGGGGGGGGGCTGCATTTTGAGGTGGAGGCACCAAATTTACAGCATAGCATCTGGTGCCTCTCCTCAAAGATACCCCCAAGTTTCAAAACGAATGGACCAGGGAGTCCAAGTCTATGAGCCTCAAAAGAACATGCCCCCATCCTCCATTATCTCCAATGAAGGGAAGGCATTTACAAGGAGTGCAGTCCCTTTAAATGTGATGGCCAGAATTCCCTTCAGAGTTCAATCATGCTTGTCACAATATTGCTCCTGGCTCCACCCCCAAAGTCCCAGTTTTATTTAGGACTGCATTGGATTGATATACTTTTTATTTATTGGCAATCCTAAATGGAGATTTTAATTTTTTAACCTTTTTCATAATTGTTTTATTCATCTTGTTTTTATTGTGCTTTTACAATAGTTTTCTTTATATTTAAAGCCACCTTGAGTTTCACAAAAGAGAAAGGGGTCTACTAAGTGTTTTAAATAAAATAAAATAAATGAATAGAAGTGGGACTGGTGGCTGCTCTTTAGCTCAAGTGTCTCCAACCTTGTTGAGTCTGAGAACACTTCTGGAATTTTGAGATTGGTTAGTTACACCGCCACAAATAAAATGGCTGCTGTGGAAGGCAAGGCCAATCACAAAATGGCTGTTATGGGAGTGAGGCCAATCGCAAACTGAAGGTGAGTTCCACAGAATGTTAGGAGCTCTGAGTCAAGCATGCTTGTATGATGGTGACAATTCCAAATAGGTGCCTCATGTGCACTTATAGGTGATACTTCTAAGTTTTTCTGAAGCATCTCCTGCTCCAAGACTGGCTTTTGAGGATATACACTTTGGAGAAGAAGCAAGTAGGCAACAAGAACAGCATGGAACGTATGTCCTTACCATTTCCTGCATTTCTAGACAATGAGGAGGATCCCTGTCTGATATCACCATTGCATGGGGAAGAAGATAAAGAAGATTGTAAGCCACTCTGAGACTGATTCAGAGAGAAGGGTGGGGTATAAATCTACGGTCTTCTTCTACTACTACTTAGATACTGTACAATGTGCAAGTAGAAACTGAACAAGGTGCATAAGCAGTTCAAACAAATCTATAAAACCAACAATGAAATGGAGACCCAAAATGGTTGGGAAAATATAATAAATATACTAAGAAAATATAGAATGTCTGCTCCTCCTTATCAGGCTTGGCAACCTAACTCCTTATAGGTTTGGCAACCCAAGAGGCTGTTTAGTGCCATCTTCCTCTATATGCACTATTTACTTATTTATCTGAAACAATTATACTTATGTTCTTTCTCCATTAACATACTGAGATATGCAAATATTTATCTTTGCTTGTTTATACCCACTTTCTTCCCTAAAGCAGGACCCAAAGTGGCTTATAATGTTCCCCCTCTCCATTTTATTCTCACAGCAACCCTGTGTGATAGCTTAGGTTGAGAAAGAGCCACTGGCCCAAGGTCACCAACCGACATTTATGTGAAGCTAAACCTTGATGATAGAGCTGATGTAGTGGTTTTGAGTTTTACCTCAGGCATGAATGTGCCGTGCTCTAAGCTTCAACTCCCTATCTACAGTATGGAAATGATAACGCAGGGCTATTATAGGAGTGCTTCGAATTTCCAGACACACTATATAAAGGACACATGTTGCTATCTTACCTACCATGGCATCTTAGGAGTGTAGTAATTTATTACTTTACAGTACAGTACATGTCAGTTGACAGGTTACAGATCAGGTTCTGACATTTTCCATGTATTCCTAGAGGAAATTTGGTGTTACCTGTGTATTGATATTGACTGTACTTGAAAGCCACCTCAAGCAGGATGGCATATAAATTCATTAATAAAGACTACTGTCAAATTGGCAGGACAAAATATTAACCTGGCTAGATATACTTTCACACTACTGCTGAAGGAATGTAAAGTCCCACATAGTATAAACTGACAAATGGTTATTCTATAACAGGCAATGTTACTTTACAATGGAAGTCAGATGGTTGTTTTTACTTCTGAGATCCAACTTTTTCCCTTCACATTCCTGGGGAAATTCCTGTGGCCCACACTGCTGTAATATTACAAGAGCCTTCTTTCTGCTCTGGCTATAATGAGAATGTAATGTTTTATCTTCAAAGGTTTTTATCCAAAGTCCCTTCTTTCTTAACTGGGTTTGTGTCAAGCTACTGAAATGGTTCAACAACCATAATTTGGTATAGCAGAGTGAGTTTTTTCTGTGGCTAATTAGCATGTGACACACACATTCCTAGGTCTTAAAATATTACTTTAACAGATTTGAGAGTCACACTGGGATATTTGGGAGAGTCACCCAATTTAAAGGTCTCTTGACTGTGCTTAAAAACATTCCAGTCAGAAGGAAATGCAGAGATTAAAAGGCAAGTCTGAGGATAAAAAAAGGGGGGGGGGAGAGATTTTAAACAGATTTGTAGAAGGCAATACTGTACTTTGCAAGTTTTATAAGATCTGAACAAATTCACTAACTGTTCTTATTGTTGATCTAGTTCATTCTTTTCTGGTGGGGTTCTTGTGCCTGCCTTGTTCTGGATGTCTGCAGTAGCTACATCCCCAAGTGTCATTTTCTTACAAAAACTGAAGTCTCACAAGAACTCTATCATGTTTTCCTTTTTAGGACATTGTCACTGGCAATCTGTTGTCTGATATCTTCAAATAAAAATTAATTCCTATTTATCATTTCCTTCACACCAAAAAAAAAAATAACTTTATATACCAATCTATGTGAAATAATGGAATATGAAGTTACCCCAGCTCTTTCATTACAAACTTAGCTGGTGTCCAAAGTTATTCTGGGTAAGTGATGAGTGGTTATGGAGTCTCTGTGCCATGGCATGTAATGCACCCAGAACTATTTCAGCTCAGGAAAGTGGTGGGGAGGAGGAACCTCTCCTCCCACTGTGCTGTGGCAGTCCCAACCCAAATCAGCCTTCCCCTTATAGCATTGTTAATGTGCTCCAGAATGGCAGGAAGTCCTTGTTGCAGACTCAGGGACATAATAGTCTCATTCGACCCTGAGTTCTGAGCATGGAACACACAGAACACATCTGATCACCACAACCAGAGAGAATAAGAGGAAAACAAAGTGTGGTGTTAGGAATGATGATACTGATTGTTTGATTGATGGACTGGTAGGTTGGACAAAAGGGGGGAAATTGACTACATATACTTTTGTAATTAAAATGCCTACACTTTCAATCCTGTTAAATTTGTTAAAAATAAAATACAAGTATTGTAAATACTGTCTATGTTTCATGAAACATGACTCATCAGGTTCAACAGTTAATGACCTGGCTCCATTGTAGAGGTTCCAAGGTGTAAGGGCTTTCATTTAGGGTTTCCAAGTCCAACTCAAGAAATATCTAGGGACATTGGAGGTGAAGCCAAGAGACTTTGGGGGTGGAGTCAGGAGCAAGGTTGTGACAAGCACTATTGAACTCCAAAGGGAGTTCTGGTCTTCACATTTAAAGGGACTGTGTGCCTTTTAAATGTTTTCCTTCCATTTGGAAATACTGGAGGATAGGGGCACCTTATTTGGGGGCTCATAGAATTGGATCCCCTGGTCTAATCTTTTTGAAACTTGGGAGATGTTTTGAGGAGAGACACCAGATGCTATGCTGAAAATTTGGTGCATCTATCTAAAAAAACAGACCCCTCCAGAGCCCCAGATACCCACAGATTGATTTTCCATTATACCCTACGTGAACCAGTCTCCACAGGGTATAATGGACTGCTCAGCAGACATTCCTCTCCCCCCTGCTTTCTGATGACTCTGAAGTGGAGGGAATCCCCTGCCCCCAACTGGGGATTGGCAACCCTACTTTCATCTACTGATAACATCTTTCTTGGCTTCCCCCTCATGCAGTAGCCTGAAATTGCCCAGTCAGTTTGATCAAAGCTAATGTCCTCATTGGTCATACTTAATTTAGATTTAAGCTTAATTTAGAGGAAAACTTGCTATGTCAGTTTCAACCAATTATTATTAGCCTGCTTGCAGAGGTATGAAAATCATGCTTCCGATGTTTTAAATTTGATGAAAATGAAAAAGATCCACTTTGTGAAAGAAAATCTCCCCTGCTCCCAAGATGCAATAGCTTTTCTCAGATGTTGCAACTAAGTGCCAAAAATAATGTCCAAAAGGCAAAAGGCTTAATTAACCGATAAAGATGAAAGCTATGATGACAAAAGGAGAATAATTGTATTGCAATCTTATGCAGAGTTACTCGTTTGAGCCCATTGATTTCAGTGAACTTAGGCTACAATAATTAATTTCTGCATATAGGACTTCACTTTAATTCTTGAAAGGATAAAATTTGGTTAACTTCTAAATATGAATGATCAAATGACATTGCTGTGGAGTTACAATATCCCAAAGGAGGTGGAGACCTCCTTCACCTAAAATAATCAATAGAAGCAGAGAGAATTTTGTATTTATCTCCCAGAGAATCTAGGATACTACTACTGTCATCTCTCCCTTTGTGAAGGGTCTCCTGGAAGACTTCACCAGCTGTCTCTACACACCAAATAATCTACTTCAGGAAACCCATTCCAGTCAACACTTTGTCCTCAGCATTCTGTAGCAACTGTAGCTTCATGTTAGTTTTCAAGGGCAGCCCCACATAGAGGGCACTGCAGTAATCTAATCTAGATGTTACTAAGGTATGCGCTATAGTGATAAGACCTTTATTGCCAGGAAGAGCCACAGCTGGCTCCCCAGCCAAAGCTGATGAAAGATTCTCCTTGCTACTGTTGGATACTTGGTTATCTAATAGGAGGCCTGGGTCGAGGAAGAGCAGCACCCCCAGGCTACCAACTTTCTCCTTTAGAGGGAGCGTAACCCCATAAAGAACAGGAGATATCTCATTTCCTGGTTCAGACCTTCACCCCACCAGTAGCACCTCCATTTTGTTGGGATTAAGTTTCATTTTGTTAGCCCTCATCCATTCCAACTAGCTTTTCTGCTAGTGCAGAAGAGAGTTTCCACTTGGATCAAAAAAAGGGTATGCTGGAGATCATCGGAGCTGCATAGGCAAAACCCATGCAAGATAGGGGCTGTTGGAAAAAAAGAAATTAGCAGAATGTAAGTGGGCTTGCCTCCCTCCAGGGGTCCTGCATCAGGATGTTGTGCTATATACTCAGGATGGGATGATAGTCCCATACAAAATGCCCTGGCTTGCTCTTATCTCTTTGCCTTTGACTCCAGGTCTGGGGAACCCCTCCACCCACCCCAGTGTCTTGCCTCTACTCTGCCCATACGCCCCAGAGCTACAGTGAGCATCAAAGATGGGGGTTTCCCAACCCACTGTGTCCTTGCAAGAATGACTGATTCCCCTGTCCCCGGACCCTGGTACAAGTTCACTTCTGATAGTGTGAACGAGACTGGGTTTGGACTCTTATACATGCAGTAGAACACACCAATAAAAGCAACAGGCTTTATTGAAAAGATAAAAGAAGTGGTTCAGGCTTAAGCATAAGGCAAAAATAAGCAGATGCAATAAACCAACAAAACGTATCTTTCTACAGAAACATAAATACGTGAAGGAAGGCAGGTTACAACATCTTTAGATCATAGAGATGCAAGCCTCCAGGTGGGGCCTGGGGATCCCCTGAAATTACAGCTCCTTTCCAGATTGCAAATATCAGTTCCCCTAGAGAAAATGAATGCTTTGGAGGTTGGAATCTAGGGCACTGATCCCCACTGAGGTCTCTGTCCTTGCCATCCTCCAACCTCAAATCCCCAGAAATTTCCCAACCTGGATCTGGCACAGCTGGATGGCCTCCTCTCCATCCCTCACTGGTGGCCTGGAGGGACTTGGCAACCCTTATCACAAACAGGGCCAGCCCTAGACTGTCTGGCATCCCAGACAAGGCTAACTTCCGCCCCCCCCCATAGCGTCACTATGTCACATGAGGGTGCCCAATTCAGCACTCCCAGAAGGCTGGCACCCTAGGGCCAGCCCTGATTACAAAGCAGCATGTTGGACATACAGCAAGATAGTCCTTGGCCCAGAAGGTATTAGTGGACCATGCTTGAAAAACTTGTGGCAGATATAAGCGGGACCACTGACTCCCTGACCAGAATAAGCTGATCAAGAACATGATCTGAAAGATGATTCTCAAAGAAGAATAGGACTTCACCCTCCC
Source organism: Heteronotia binoei (assembly GCF_032191835.1). Classification (NCBI taxonomy): domain Eukaryota; kingdom Metazoa; phylum Chordata; class Lepidosauria; order Squamata; family Gekkonidae; genus Heteronotia; species Heteronotia binoei. The sequence goes on from NC_083226.1 coordinate 39,382,358, forward strand.
ATCAGAATGTATTTAAGTCAGGTTGTTTTGAAATTCAAGTGGAAGAATAATAGGCATTTGTCATAAAACTCTTCCCATATTATGGCACTCTGTGAATCCAGATGATCTGAGTGAAGAAGGAAAGAGATTGAATTTATACCCTGCCCTTCACTTGGAGTCTCAGAGTGGCTTACAATCTCCTTTCCCTTCTGCTCCCCACAACAAACACCCTGTGAGGTAGGTGGGGCTGAGAGAACTCTGAGAGAACTGTTCTTGAGTAGAGCAGCTCTGAGAGAAATTGTGACTGACTCAGGGTCACAACAGCAGGTGCATGTGAAGGAGTGGGGAATCAAACCTGGTTCTCCCAGTTTAGAGTTCACATTCCTGACTGCTATGCCAAAGTTCAAAGTATTTTATTGTTGTAGCCATGGGCCACAGCAACCTAGCAAACTCCCCAAAGTAAACAGTTTACTTCTAGCCATAAAAGTTAAAACATTTTTTTAAAAACATAGTAAAATACAGAATTATGAACAAGATTTAAAACAAATAATAAAACAATGTGACAGAATAAGACTATAACGTGGCTAAAATTCTTGTATGGATGGTTGTGGTTATCTTCTTCCTTATTTTTGTTGCTAAAAAGATGAAAGTAGCCACCTTAAGGGTAACATCTGGAATGGCATCAGCCAATAAAAATTTAATACATTCCTCTTCTGATTTAAACTTTGTGAGAAATTGATTCAGCAGTTTATTTCGAATGGGCCCATAGAATGGACAGGATAGAATACCATGAGCAATATCTTCTATCTGATTGGTACCACAGGAACAAAGACGCTGGTCTACAGGTATTTTTTTAAATCTACCCTGAAGGCTCTCTGAGAGGAGTCTGTGATGAAAGACCTATGAAGGGCACTACTCTACTGGGAGCATCTTATCTCTCTTCTAAAATGAAAACCTGACAGAAAAGTCTTAGCAATACCCCCACCATTCGTTTAATTATTTAGATTTTTTTTTTAAATTCCTTTCCATTAAAATCCTCAAGAGGACTCACAATGACAGTACTACACAAATATAATCATAATGTCAATAAAAGTGAAAACATAAGACAATAGAAGTTCAAATGGTAGAATTTTAAATCCTGGGTAAGATCCTAATTTTAACAGGCCTCCTGATATTTTCAAGTCTTCCATTGCCGTTTAGAAGGCTTTTAAAAGAAAGCGTCAGGTGTAATTCCAGAGAAGGGAGTTCCAAAATCTGTAAGTAGTGGGTACCCAAAATTCCTTTGTGTGGGTCCCCACAAGACATACTTTCACCACTGTAGGTTCTCACAGCACTACTGAACAGGATTCTAGAAAGGCAGCATATATGTTTCCTAAACAAAACAAGTAAAAAAATATCCCCTCAGACAATCTCAGAGCTCAGGAGAATGTATAGGGATTGAGATAGTCCTTATTCTGAGCTCAAATTATTTAAACCTTTGAAAGATTAAAAAAAATCACTTTCTATTAAGCATAGAAACAAACTGAGGGAGAACACAGATGATTTTATTTTCAAGTAATGGAGAGGGGGGTGGGGAGAGAGACTGAACTGTAGACCCTGGATATCTGTCTCTTCTGTTGGCTGTACCTTTGACCCTTCAGCATTATGTCTAGGTGTATGGATTCCACCTCTTGACCCAACTAGTTCTGCCATATCAGTACCCATGCACCTCCCAAAGGGACAAACAGTGGCTCTATAGGACAGTTTTTGGGTTGCCAACTGTCTGGGGAAAAAAGGGATTGAGGCTAACTGAGGCTCAATGGGATATTATTTTATTTACCTTTATGCCATGAGAAGCTTCAGCAGCCCATTTCCACACATTAAGGCTGCTAACAGACAGGTATTTAGGGGCGCATCAGAGGCATTCCAAATCAGGCCGGCCCAAAAAGAGCCTCCCTGAAGCCTTCACATGCTCCCTGACGAGGCGGCCCCATCCCATTTGCAAGGCAACTTGGTGCATTCAGATGAGGAGGTGCCTCAGAAGCTGGATTGCTCTTTCTCTCCCCCGAAGAGTCAAGCACTGGTGCGGTCATGCGCTCAAGCGCTCTGGCAAGGTTTTATCCCGCCCCCCACAAAAGCCAGAAACAGCTTGGGGTAGCTTGGCAGTTTCACACCACCAAGGCACCTCACTTGCACACTTCCGCTTCCAGATGTCGAGGAGGCGACTGCTGTGTGGCTGCAATATTTGCTACCACTTTGACACTGGTAGCTTTTTGAGCTGCTCTGAGACTGCAGGAGGATAGGATGGGGATGGGCAGCAGATGTTTGTGTGTGAACATAAGAGAAGCCATGTTGGATCAGGCCAATGGCCCATCCAGTGTGGAAGGATTTTTGGGTCGATTTCTAAGATGTCTCTAAGTCAGCCCAAAGTACCAGTCTGTAATCATCCCTCATGTCATTTAAAGGGACAGGACGTTTTTTTCTTCTGGCAACCTCAGCTATTTCAGGTTTCAAAAATAGTGAGGGTGGGATGGCCAAAGCCTTTTCCTTGCCCACCACATTGTCAATCAAAACCAGGTCCCCACAGATTTCCCAGTGGCTCCTCTGTGACCTAACTAGGGGGATGTACCTGGGGGAAAATGTGATCATAGAATCATTTATTTATATTTATTTAGTAAATTTCTATTCTGCCCATTCCCTGTAGGGCTCAGGGCGGAGTACAACATATAATAAAACAATAAAATACAATAAAAACATTTTAAAACAGACAACTCAACAGCACTCAGATTACCGTGACATCACATATTAACCAGCCTAGCCATCTCACAACATGATATCCCATAGGGATGGCAATTTTATTCCAGTTCCTAGCACAGATGACAGTTTTGGCCAGGGAGGCCAACCAGATCAAAAATAGATTCCTGCAGCCTCAGCTAAAAGCCTGGTGGAACAGCTCGGTTTTACAGGCCCTACGGAAGGCTAATAAACCAGGTAGGGCCTGGATCTCAATAGGAAGCTGATTCCACCAGGGCTTTCCAGTCCTGGCCCTAGTTGAGGTGAGGCGGGCATCTTTTGGGCCGGGGACGGCTAACAGATGTTGGGAGGCTGAACGTAACGACCTCCTGGGCACATATGGAAAAAGACAGTCCTGCGGGTTGAAAGGGACCTCCAGGGTCATCTAGTCCAACCTCCTGCACAATGCAAGAAACTCACAAACACGTCCCCCTAAATTCACAGGATCCGCATTGCTGTCAGATGGCCATCTAGTCTCTGTTTAAAAACCTCCAAGGAAGGAGAGCCCACCACCTCCCAAGGAAGCCTGTTCCACTGAGGAATCACTCTAACGGCCAGGAAGTTCTTTCTAATGTTGATCCGGAAACTCTTTTGATTTAATTTCAACCCATTGGTTCTGGTTCTATCTTCTGGGCCCACAGAAAACAATTCCACACCATCCTCTATATCAGGGGTACCCAACCCCCGGGCCGCATACCGGTACTGGTCCATGGCCTGTTTCCAGGTGGGCTGCACAGCTGCCTGCCTCCCCTCCCCACGTACCCTCGTCGTCCCCATGCACAGTCTCGCCATCCCCCATTTATACCACTTTAAGGCTGGGGAAGGTGCCATGAAGCGCTTTCCAGGCTGACCTCCCCCACCCCCTGCTGATCAGCTGATCCAATCAGCAGGGAAAACCACAGCAGCAGTGGTGAGTGACTGCTGAAACAGCTGCGCTGCTGTAGTTTTCCCGGCTGATTGGATCTGCGGTGGGGGGGAGAGGTCAGTCTGGAAGGCGCTTCACCTTCCCTGGCCTTAAAGTGGTAAAAACAGGAGGTGGTGAGGCTGCGTGGGGGTGGGCGGCAAGGCTGCAGGGGGTGGGGCAGAGGAGGGAGGAGGAAACAGGGGGGAGGAGGTGCTTCACAGGGGTGGCCGCTGGTTCTGGGGCCGCTGGGGGGCTCTGGGATAAAAAAGGTTGGACAGCCCTTCAAGTACTTGAAGATGGTGATCATATCACCTCTCAGCCGCCTCCTCTCCAGGCTAAACATCCCCAGCTTCTTCAAGCTTTCCTCATAGGACTTGGTCTCCAGGCCCCTCACCATCTTCATCGCCCTCCTCTGGACCCGTTCCAGCTTGTCTATAGCCTTCTTAAAATGTGGTGTCCCAAACTGAACACAATACTCCAGGTGAGGTCTTACCAGAGCAGTGTAAAGTGATCTGGACACTATACTTCTGTTGACACAGCCCAAAATTGCATTTGCCTTTTTAGCCACCGCATCACACTGTTGACTCATGTTCAGCATATCATCCAATAAGACCCCTAGATCCTTTCCCCACATACTACTGCTAAGACAAGTCTCCCCCATCCTATACCATGCATTGGATTTTTCCTACCTAAATGCACTCCTAATGCCCGTGTTCAATTGCCTGCACCACCTACACACCCCTTCCTCAACAGCTCTGGCCAGTGTATGCAGTTAGGAGTGCTGTTGCCATTGCCATCAGGAATGACAGCACCGTGTATCACCCACACTGGGCCCTGACAGCTTCTCTACCTCAAAATATGCTGAAACATTTAGTAGGCCCTTCCTTCAACTGCTACTACTGAAACCCTGACTCAAGCTATAACCAAGCTTGCTTGATTTCAAGAAAATCTTTCAACAGCTATTTTTCATACTTTTCTTTGGCTGAAACACTGGGAAATTGCAGTGAAAGGTATCAGAGAATTGTACTGCAATTAATGAATTAATTTCTAGTTATATGAAGTTTGTACAAGCTTTTCTGTAGTTATCCCAAAAAGGATATTTATGAGGGGCCTTCTTTCATCCTTTTTAATATCTACAGGAGGAGTTTTATTTTGGTGTCAGACAGCTGTTAAAAGCAGGACCAGTAAAATGGTGCCAAGTTCATAGTACCATCACTTCCAGTGCTGTTGAGATATACTGCAGTAATCTCCAATAATCTCTCTGCCCCACACCTCTCACTCTCACTCACTCACACAGAAATCTCATAGAGAGGCCAGCGGGCTACAACTGGGGGTGCCAACTTTTTATTGGCAGAGCTCCTATGTCTGCAGCAGCAGTATGATGAACAGAAAAGTTTCCTCCAGTAAAAATGGAAGGAAAGAAAGAAAGGGAAAGAATGAAATGGAAGGAGAGGAAAAGAAGACATGGAAAGAAAGAACATAAGAGGAGCTATGTTGGATCAGGCCAGTGGACTATCCAGTCCAAAATTATTTATTTATTTTATTTATTTATATTGGGATTTATACCCCGCCCTTCGCACCGAAGTGTCTCAGGGCGGCTTACAACATGATAATACAAATACTACAATTTAAAACTTACAAGTAAAATTAAAACCATAAATTAATAAAAGCAAGATAGATAAAAACCGGCGGTCTACAGATGCATTTTGTTCCATCCAAAAGATTTCCTTGTCAGTCAGTATTATAGGCCTGCCGGAAGAGGGCTGTCTTACAGGCCCTGCGGAACTGCCCTAGGTCCCGCAGGGCCCGCACCTCCTCCGGCAGCTGGTTCCACCAATAAGGTGCCGTTACTGAGAAGGCCCGATCCCTGGTGGATTTTAGACGGGCCTCCTTTGGCCCGGGGACTATCAACAGGTTTTGTGAACCCGAGCGTAGTACTCTCTGGGGAACGTGTGGGGAAAGACGGTCCCTAAGGTAGACAGGTCCTAGGCCATATAGGGCTTTAAAGGTAATAACCAACACCTTGTACCGGACTCGGAATATTACTGGCAGCCAGTGCAGATCCCGGAGCCCCGGCCGAATGTGCTCCCGTCTTGGGAGCCCTAATAACAGCCGGGCAGCAGCGTTCTGCACCAACTGCAGTTTCCGGGTCCGGCACAAGGGTAGCCCCATGTAGAGGGCATTACAGTAGTCTAACCTCGAGGTGACCGTAGCATGAATCACTGTTGCCAGGTCGTCACGTTCCAGGAAGGGGGCCAACTGCTTCGCCCGCCGAAGGTGAAAAAACGCGGACTTGGCAGTGGCTGCTATCTGGGCCTCCATTGTCAGTGAAGGCTCCAACAGCACCCCCAGGCTCTTAACCCTGCCCGACGCTGTTAGTGGCGCGCCGTCAAAAACTGGCAGGGGGATTTCCCTTCCCGGGCCGCAGCGACCAAGGCACAGGACCTCTGTCTTCGCCGGATTCAGCTTCAGCCCGCTCAGCCTAAACCACCTAGCCACTGCCTGTAACGCTCGGTCCAAATTTTCTGGGGCGCAGGCGGGCCGGCCATCCATAAGCAGATAGAGCTGGGTGTCATCAGCATATTGGTGACACCCAAGCCCGTACCCTCGGGCAATCTGGGCAAGGGGGCGCATGTAGATGTTAAATAACATCGGGGAGAGCACCGCCCCTTGAGGCACCCCGCAATCAAGCGTGTGTCTCCGGGACAGTTCCTCCCCAATCGCCACCCTTTGTCCCCGACCGTCAAGGAAAGAGGAAAACCATTGCAAGGCCAACCCCTGAATCCCTGCGTCGGCAAGGCGGCGCGCCAGAAGCCGATGGTCGACCATATCGAACGCTGCCGATAGGTCCAACAACATCAGCACTGCCGAGCCGCCTTGATCCAGATGCCGCTGAAGGTCATCCACCAGGGCGACCAGCACCGTCTCCGTCCCGTGGCCCGGGCGAAAACCAGACTGGTAGGGGTCAAGGATAGAAGCGTCCTCCAGGAAGCTCTGTAGCTGCAACGCCACTGCCCTCTCGATAAGTTTGCCCAAAAAGGGCAAATTCGATACCGGCCGATAGTGTGCCAATTCGGTCGGATCTAACGATGTTTTCTTCAAGAGGGGACGGACCACCGCCTCTCTGAGCGCTGATGGAAAATGCCCCTCCAGTAGGGATCTATTTATGATATCCCGTATAGGATATCTTAGCTCCCTCCGGCAGGTCTTAATAAGCCAGGAGGGGCATGGGTCCAATTTACAAGTTGTTGGGCGTGCAGATAGGAGGATCCTGTCAACTTCTTCCAGGCTGAGCGCGCCGAAGCCGTCCAGGACGCGATCCGAAGACAGGCACGGAGCCTCAGGTTCGCTAACTGTATCTAATATGGCAGGAAAGTCGGAACGGAGCGATGCGATTTTATCCGCAAAAAAATCCGCAAAAGCCTCACAGCCAATTTCCAATTCATTAAAATTTGGTCTGCCCTGTGGCAGCGTTGTAAGGGTCTGGATTGTATTGAACAGTTGTGCCGGGCGCGAAATTGCGGACGCAATCTCCGCCGCAAAGTAAGTTTTCTTTGCGGCCTTGACTGCCATCTCATAGGACTTCATAACCTCTCTATAAGATGTTCGAGTCGCTTCGTCTCGAGTACGCCGCCATTGCCTCTCTAGTCGTCTGAGTCCCCGTTTCAGCCGACGCAGCCCCTGGTTATACCAGGGTGTCGGCCTTGCGCGAGGGCGCAGAGGACGCCTAGGCGCGATCTCGTCGATGGCTCCGGTGAGCCTATTATTCCAGGACTCCACCAGGTCATCGAGGGAATCGCCAGGGGGGCAGGGATCCCGCAGAGCCGTCAGGAACCGTTCCGGGTCCATCAGGCTCCGCGGGCGAGCTAAAATAAGCTCGCCGCCCAAACGGGGTTGGGGTGGGACGTCCACACGAGCCTTGAGGGCATAGTGATCCGACCATGGCACCGCTATAGAAGCAAGATCGTCCACTAAAACTCCCGACGCGAAGATCAAGTCTAACATGTGACCGGCCTGGTGAGTGGGTGTCGTAACTACTTGGGAGAGTCCTAGTGTCGCCATGGAAGACACTAGGTCCATCGCCTGATTGGAGGTCACGTCATCGGCATGGACATTGAAGTCACCCAGAATCAAAAGTCTCGGGTGCCTCAATGCCCACCCTGTTGCAGCCTCCATCAGTGATAGTAAGGCGCTGGCCGGTGCGTTAGGCGGTCGGTACACCAGCCAGATCGCCAACCCCTCCCCAACATCCCACGCCAGGCCGGCACATTCAATGCCCTTGATCTCCGGAGCCGGGAGGGCCCGGAAGGAGTAAACCTCTCGAATGAACAGGGCCACCCCTCCCCCCCGCCCGCTAGTCCGCGACTGGTGAAAGACCGAGTATCCCGGGGGCGCGATCTGGGAGAGAGCTACGGTCTCCCCATCGCGGACCCAGGTCTCGGTCACGCATGCCAGGTCCGTGTCCTGTTCGAGCAGGAATTCCCGAAGGATAGAGGTCTTATTATTAATGGACCTGGCATTACATAACACCAGTGACGGAGGCGAGTAATCTCGCCTTGCCCCCCTACCTGTCACCATCGGGATGGGACGCAGGCTGGAAGGTGGTCGAGCGCTATCTCGTCTCGATCTCCTTCCCTTCCAATTCTCTCATACAATGCCCAAAAAGCACCAGAATGTCCACCAGTGGACCAGGGCACTAGAAGCCCTCCAACTGTTGCTTCCCCCCTCCCAGCACCAAGAATACAGACAAAGCATCACTTGCAGGGAAAGAAAGAAAGGGGGGGGAGAGAAAAAAGCCCTTCTCACCATCAGATGACCCCAACCAGCAATAATTCTGCCCAGGGGTCGTTTGGTAAAACAAATAGCTACTGGAATGCTCACTCCCTGCCCCTCCCAGCTGAAAAACACGCACACACCCTTCTTTGCCATCCAGGCCTCCTGGGGAAATCTCCCCAAAAGAGCATACTGCAAGGCACATGAAAGCTCATACCTTGAAGAACACTTCATGGGTCTAAAGTGCCAGTGGGCTTTTCTCTTAAACACTGGGAGGTGGGGGGGGGGAGAAGGAAGGAGAGGCAGCCCAGCTCCTCTCTGCACAACACAGAGATGAGGGAAAGAAGGAAACCAAATGGAGCACAGGCTTTGCATCCTGTGTCAGTCTTCAAGGCTAGCTTTTCTTTGCACAACAGAGAGACAGAGGAAGGAAGGAAGCAGAGCAGAGGTCATGCTTTGCTGGGGGTGGGGCTAGCCTTGTTGGGGGCGGGGCAAGCTTTGGCTTTTCTTGTGACCTGGTAGTGAGGCTTCTGTGGCCCGGTACCAGGTCACAACCCTGCAAATGGGAAACACTGATATAGCAGATTTATGTGGTATAGAAACTTGGATGAGTATCCTGATCTAGACAAGCAGACAGTTACCCAGCTCTGTTCTACTTTTCACCCACTCCAAACCTCCAGTGTCTCTCTGGTTTCCCTGTGTACTCCATTGCCATTTCATCACTGCACCTGTGTTGCAGTCATAGGCAGGAACTCCTTTGCATATTAGGCCACACCCCTCTTATGTCACCAATCCTCTAAAATCTTACAGAGCTCCACTTACAGGGCCTACTGTAAGCTCTTGGAGGATTGGCTACATAGGAGGTGTGGCCTAATATGCAAAGGAGTTCCTGTTACAGAAAAGCCCTGATCATAGGGATGTTCAAGCAGTCCCTCAGCTGCCTATCAAGGGCATTGATGCCTTTTTTGTCATCTTATTTAAATGCTCAGAATAAATGTTGGCCCAAGAGCACAGCCTGCAGCTGTTTCACCAGAGTTAGTCCCAAGGACCTAATACACTGATGCAGAAAGCAGAGCAAGTAATGATCTCAAGCCCTCTAGCTCCAATAGCCTTTCTGGTTTATGAAGGATTATTTTACAATTAAGATCCTTGGGCATTTATGTAGGCACCAAGAACACAATCCATGTAATACCTTTTATTAGGGCCAACCCAATGACACTTAATAGTGTGCAACATCTGGCCTGATGAAGACTGCTGGAGAACTCAAAAGCTAGCACGCTGTTATGTATTCTTTATTATTTTTCTCTTGTTCTACAACCTCAGCCCAAATGTATTATTTTGTTTTACTAGGAGTCTTTGCAGTTATGCTCAAATGTTGTAATCATATCGTTGTAATCTGCTGACTGTTTTGGTCATATTTTATAATCCATTTACAGAGTGATTGAAAGTCTTTTTTTATCATAGCTGTAATCCGTCTTAAGTCCCAGTGAGAAACATGGGCTGAATGTGAAAATAACAAGTATCTTTGGGTTGGTCTTAATAAAAGATATTGCATGGATTTTGTTCTTGCTTTTTGGCTTTTACAACATGGCTCATTTATTTATGTAGGTGGTCTTTAGTGAGCTGCTTTGAACTAGTGGTAAGCAGAGTTTACACCCTTTTAAGTCCATTGGAGCCAGTGGGCTAGGAAAGGTGTATCTTTGCTTAGGATGGCACTGTGAGGCAGCGTCTATGTGCCATTTTGGTTTGCTGTTATACTGAAAGTACCAGGGGGCAGAGGTTCATATCTGCATGGGGTTTTGTACCTCTGTCATTCAAACTGACCCACTTCCACAAACTTAGTGAATCCCCTGCTGTGTTATTTGGACTGGTTGGAATGCATATAGAGACCAGCATCAATCCTGTGTAAAACTGCTGGCTTGATAACCTAAGAATCCTCCATTTAATTGACTGAGATTTTGCTGTACCCTTTTGTTTTTGTTGTTTGTACTTGCCCAGAAGGGTTATTTTTGGCATGCTAAAATATAACCTCATTGTGAAAGCCAAGCTGCAATTGAAAGTGACATGAGAGAAGTCTTGTTCACAGCTTCTGGCTATCAAAATGTCTTTTCCCCAAACTATTGATGAAAGAACCTTTCTTACAGAGGATCTCAAGCACATTTCTTTTGAAAATTTGCCCTTGGTACAAAAGCAATGTCCTACAGCCAGCTTCAAAACAAGAACTTCTTGCTGAAGCTGTGCTTATCAAGAACAGAATATCCTGCAACTTTTCTAGCAAGGTCACTCTTATTTTCAAAGAGAGTTTGATTTTCTGTTCTCAAGGTATCTGCAGTTACTGAAAAGACTGCAGGGGCTTTCAGCTGCGCTTAACACACAATATGTGCTAGTTTCTGTTTGGATCCCCTCAGTGTTTCTTAGCACCTCAGCTGAAGATTTCCAGGGGTGTCAAACTCATTTGTTATGAGGGCTGGATCTGACATAAATGAGACCTTGTTGGGCCAGGCCATGTGTGTCATAAAATGTAATGCCAGGTAGCAGAGATATCAACTTTATAGAGGACACAGACAAACACAATTAAAGATTTTTTTAAAAAACAACCTTAAAATAAAACATGCCTAAAACATTAGCACTTGTTGGTCTTAATGGTGCTTTCTTTGTATCTTTCCTGTGCAATTCAGGGAACTGGGCAAAGGAAACTCTGGCTCTTTCCTTCTTTCCCCAGGGGACCAGGAGGGGGCAGAGCCTCAGCCAACAGAAGGAAGAGAAGCTTGGCTCAGTAGCTTTGCTGTGTGATTGAGAGAGCCTGGCAAAACAGGTTACCTCTCCTCCCTCGCCCTAACTCCCTAAGACAAGAACTTCAGCCAATGGAGAAATGGAGCTTTTGTTCTGTAGCTCCTGTGTGATTGAGCAAGTCTGGCAAAGCAAGCCTGGCAAAGCAAGCTATGATGCCGAAGGAAGCAAGAGAGAGGGAGAAGGATGCAGATGACAGCCAGTTGCTCGGGGGTCTGATAGGAGTCCTCTGGGGGCCTGATTCGTCCCCAAGGCCACATATTTGACATCCCTGATTTACACAACCAAGTTCACCCAGCAAAATATGGCTTTCTGCTGTCTCCTCCCTATGAAGATGATATGGAACCCATGCCATGTATTCTGACTATCACACCTTGAGAGCCTGGAGTGGTATCCGGTGTTTGGGTGTGAACACTTTCACCCATGGAGCACGAGTTTTACAGCTCCTCCCTCCTGCATCAGGCTGAAATGCTCTTTGAAATCCTGCTCCTAGTTAAGAGGAGAGGACCAGGAGCAGGATTTTAGCGTGGAGAAGGGCTCTGTGAAACTCACGTGTCATGAGTTAAAGTCCTTGCTCCCATACAAATGCTGCACTTGGCTTTAAACCCATAGTGTAGGGATCAACCAGAACTGAATCTGACTAAACCAGCCTCACTGGGCGGAAAGCTTGATTCAAAGAGCAGGGCCAAAAGAGCAGAGTTGTAAGCAAGGAGGGTGTCAGGTCAAGCAGTAGCTCCAGGAAGCAGATGGCACATTCAGCTGGATCCTTCCAGAGGCAGAGGTCATATAGCTACAGTCCTGCTCTGATTGGGTCTCCTAGTCATATGCATCCACTGAAATGGCCACTTAAAGGACAGCTCTCACTTGAGGTTTAGTAGGACTAGCTTTCCTGTAGTTGTGGGAAAGGCAGTGGGCTCTGATTCTCAGGTTCCTGAGTTTTAAAAAAACTCCTCCTCTCAGCACCTTAATTATAGTAAAAATCTAGCTGTGTTGGAAGTATGGCAAAAGCAGAGTCATTTTTATGTTTGACTCTTAGATAACTTTAGGGCCAGTCAGATGTCTTCATGTGATGGGTGCCAGTGCTCTGCGGGAATGTGTTTGTTAATTATGTAGGTCATGGTTCTACATCATGGAATATTCCAGACTAGTAATCCCAGTGAAGTGTCTTTGGGCACCATGGTGTCCACAAACACGTTTCCCTGTGTTCACTTCCTCCTCATCTGAAGTATTTCTTCCCCAAAGCAAAGGGCCACTTCTGGGTTTTCACAACTTAACTAGAGAAGGAAGTCCAGTGTCTCTCTGGTTTCCCTATGTACTCCACTGCCATTTCATCACTGCACCTGTGTTGCAATCATAGGCAGGAATTCCCTTGCATATTAGGCCACACCCCTCTTATGTAGCTAATCTTCCAAGATCTTACAGGGCTCTACTTACAAGGCCTACTGTAAACTCTTGGAGGATTGGCTACATTGGAGGTGTGGCCTAATATGCAAAGGAGTTCCTGCTACAGAAAAGTCCTCAGCTTTCTAGTTGTCTTGAAACAACTGTTTTCTCATGCCTTAATGACATTTATTTCTAGCTGTTGTGGTCTGTAGGCATAAATAACCTATACATGTTAAGTTCTTTGTATAATTGTGCCTTTAGTTGAGGAATGGAAAAAGGTTTTGAATGTTTAAGTGGCAAAAGTGATGTGAAAGTTCATTCTCTGAATTCATCCTTAAATTCTCAATTCAGATGGGGAGATTATGGTCAAGTTCTGAAGTTAATTTAGAACAGTATTCCTGTTTCAATCTGGAAGTTTTTTTTAAAAAACGTGAAGCTGCTTCCACACAACCCAAGTTACTTAAAAGATTCCAAAAACGTTAAATTAAGGTTCTCAATATCCTACATTAGTTCAAGATGCCTGGATCATTACTGAACATTATATGGCTCAAGAGCAGAACATTCTGAAATTTGAAGTTTTAAGTTTGATCTCTGTGGGGAAGTTGTAAGACTATAGTGACACCATTGCTGAGGAAAACCTGTATGAATGTAACAATCTTAGAGGATTCTAAGGGTACCCGTAACTTTGCTGGATTACAAGAAGTTGTACTGGAATAATCTTTGCTCCTTTTATTTTTTTAAAATTTGATTCATAAGAAATAAAACAAAAGTCACAAACAAATAAATACTAATTTCTTTAAACATTAAGAATGCAAAAATAAATATTGACCTTATCATATTGCATGATATATCAAAAATCCATCAAGACAACTTCATCCTGTTGTAAAAGCTGTCAGCGTTATCTGTTTCTTGCACTATCATCAGCCATTCTTTTGTACCAGGTAAAGCATTTCCTATTATTCTGGCTATTGTTATAAAATTGCATACCGAACCTTTTGTTCTTTTTGTTCTTAGTCCACAGGAATTCACTATGCAGAGAACAACTTGGGTGGAAATTGGTAAATGTTAAGTATATATATTGGTTGGGTTTACAAAATTAGAGTTACTAAGCTTTGCAGTGAGGTTGCCTGTGCAAAGTCCATGTGACAGATGCCTTTTGTTTCCAAAGATTTCAAGATGGCACATTTCACAGTAATGAACAATTGATCCCTCAGGAGCTTCTGCATGCAACTCTATTTGGCAGGTTGTTTTTTACTAAGAGCTGCAGTTGCTTCTTTCTGAGCTGATTAAGCAGAAGAGGTGGAGGGGGCACCTTTTAAAAGGTTTCTCTCCCCAGCTTGTTATTTAGCACAGCTTTGTTCATACAACCAGACCACAACTCACCCACATTTTATTTTTTGTTATGGAATACTTCCCAGTTTTTAGTGTAGCAGCATGATAGTTCAGCTGCATGCAATAGTTGGTGCATAAGGGAGGAGGTACAGGGACATGTTGATTTTGGGATCCATTTTTATTTCAAGGAATTACCGTAGATCAGTGTGCAAGGGGAGAGCAGAGCTCCCAAAATCAGATTAGAGCCACTATTTGTGCAAAGGAGATGTGTCACTTTTTGCTCCTTTGTGGCTCCTAAAGCAACCTGAAACTGTCACACTTATTCATTCCTCTCCCATTAGCTATAGCTCTATCTGTGGCTGAATCTATGCAGTGGAATAACATGATAGAATGGACTGTACCATTTCAGACTACAGATGGGAAGTATTACTAATGCATGCCCCCTCATATAAAAATGGCCTTTTTTGGAAAGTCAGTTCTGGGAACTATTTCTGAGAGAATGAGATCACTTATAAGAACACAAGAAAAGCCTTTTGGGATTAGACCAGTGGTCCATCTAGTTCAACACTGTCTCTCATACAGAGCCCAACCAGTTTCCCTGGAAGGCCAGCAACAGGGCCCAGAAGGTCTTCTGCTAGCATTGCCTCCCACCGGCATTCAGAGGTTTATTGCCTCTGGATGTGGAGGTTCCTTATGGTCACCATGACTAGTAGCTGCTGATAGATTATGTATCCTCCATAGATCCGTCTAATCCTCTATTAAAGCTGTCTGTGCTTGGGGCCATCATGACATCTTCTTGCAAATTCCACTGGTTGAAGAAGTATTTCCTTTTGTTTGTTCAGAATTTACTTTCCTTCAACTTCATTGGGTGCCTCTCAGTTCTATTATTTTAGAAAGGAAGAAAAAGTTCTCTCCATCCACTGTCATTACCCCATGCATAATTTTAAAAGCCTGTATTATGTCCCCCCCTTAATTGTCTTTTTTTCTCAAACTAAACACTCAGATTCTTCAACCTTCCCTTATAGGAAACATACTCCAACAATCATCCTGGTTGCCCTCTTCTGCCCTTTTTTCAGCTCTGAGCTATGGTGACCAGAACTGTGATCAGTACTCCCAATGAGGCTGCACCATGGATTTATATAGGGGCATTATGGGATCAGCTGTTTTATTTTCAGTCTGTTTCCTAATAATTGCCAGCATAGAGCTTGCCTTTTTCACTGCTGCAGAACCCTGGGTTGACACCTTCATTGATCTATCCATTAGGACCCAAGGTCCCTTTTCTCTGTCTCAGCAAGCTCAGACCCTATTAGCATATATTTAACCCAACTCCCCAAAACTCCCAACTTTAAATATATGCTATTTAAAATTGGGAGTTTTTGTTCCAGTATGCATCACTTTACACTTACTTACATTGAATTTCATTGTCCATTGTTGTTCTTTCACCAACTTTTTGGATATCTTCCTGGAACTCTTCACAGTCAGCCTTGGTTTTCACCATCCTGAATAATTTTGTATCATCTGTAGACTTGAGTGTTACACTGCTCACCCTTCGTCCCAGATCGTTTATGAACAAATTAAATAGTACTGGCCCCAATACCAATCCTTGTGAGACCCCATTGCATTCAGGGCCAGCACATGGGAGTCGGCAAACTAGGCAACTGCCTGGGGCACCAGCTCGCAGCAGAGGCGGGGGCAGGCACCCCCTCCCTGTACCTGCTCCCGCTGTCCCTGAGCCTTTCTCGGCTTTGAGAGGTCAGAGAAGCTCCCCTGATCCCTCAGAGCAGAGAAAAAATGTGGCTTCCTTTGCCCAGTGCACTCTGAACTCAGATCATGCTGGGCAGGGGAAGGTGCCGAGCTCCCCTCATCCCTCAAAGTCCAGAAAGAACACAGCTTCCCCTGCCCAGTGCACTCCAAACTCACAGCACACTGGGCAGAGGGTTTTGCCGAGTGCCTGGTGCGATGACATCACCTCTAGGTGACATCATGCCATGTGCACACTTTGCGCATGCACATTTAGTTTGTTCCCGGGGTTAGGGGTGGGTGGATACGCATTGGGGTTCTGCCTCAAATCCAGAACCGCATGCACTGGGCCTGTCTGCATTGAGAGAGCTGCTTCCTGTTTAGCCAATTTTTAAAGATGAGAACCCATCCTTTTATCCTATAATTGCTAAGTTTCCTCAGGAGTCTTTGGTTGAGGTACCTTGTCAAAAGCCTTTTGAAAGTCCAAGTGAAAATGTTTGCCAGGTCACCATTATCTACATGTTTGAACACTTCTCAAACAACTCTAAAATGCTGGTAAGGCAGGACTTTCTTTTTCAGAAGCCAAGCTGATTTTCCCTCAAGAAGCTTTGTTCTTCTATATTCCTAATAGACAGTTTAGAAATATACAGTTTGGACTAATTTGCCTGGGACAGACATTGGGCTAACTATCCTGTGTAAAAGTAATACAGAATACTACTGTCCAATATAGAAAGAAAACTTTGAGAGAAGGTTGGTTTTTAATTGCATCTTTTGTATACTATCTTGTGTGCCAGTTTACTCAGAAGGCAGCATAGAAATGTAAGGCACATGTGCAAATGTGAAGTTATTGTCTCTTCACCTGATTATTTGATTCAGCTCTAGTCTTTTATTAGGTAGTGTCTCAGTTTAGGAACAGCTCTCTTTGTGCCAAATTAAGCAAAACACTTAAAAGTGCTGAACAAACCAGCCATGGTGTGTAGAGGCAGTTGAGCTACCACCACTTCCATGCCAGTGGAGGGTTTATGGTGCCTCAAAAACAACTACTGCTACGTTACATCCCTGCCACCGTGACTGTGCATATGGAACAAATGTAATTTCAGTTTATTCTGAGCGGGGCAGTGTGTGGATTTTCTACCTTGGTACATACCTACCAGGGTCTAGTAAACATGTTTCAAAGTTGGAGTATATGTATGTTGGTCTTTTTGAAAGAAACTGTGATTGTAAAACATCTGTGTGGAAGTATCAACAACTACATTCACCAGGCTTGAACTGCTTTTTCACCAGCCCTGTAGCTAGGGACTATGGGGAGGGGGCCATGAGGGGGCCATGGGGGAGGGGCAGTGGGATGAGAATAGGAAGCTGGAGAGTCAGGGGCTGTCTGTCTCTGTCTTGTGTGATTTAAATCACATGGGAGGGGCTTGCAGGAGCACCCACCGCCCCTCATGCATTATTTAAATTGTGCAGGAGAGAGGGGGAAAGGAGTGGCCCTGGGATGGGGGTGAGAGGCCCCCAAAACTGTCAGGGGGACAGGCCCCATGGGCCCCTGGTTAGCTATGGGCCTGTTTTATGCATCACTTAAAATAGCCATTGTTAGTGTCTCTGTTTCCTGCCCCCCCCTCCCCGCAAAGTATACACAGTCTAAATAAAGCATATTACAACAGACTCCTCTTTCATAGACACCATAGGGCCCAGCCAGTAATTTCCCAAGAAGTCTACTTCTGAGGAGATGATCAAAGCTTGGAGATCCTATTCTAACCCTAAGTGAGCTGCAGACAAGTCCCATTTCAACATTCTTGCCTGGGCAGAAACAATTGTACTCCTTTTGGGATTGATTTGATTTGATTTATTGGATTTCTAGCCTGCCCTTCCCATGAACAGGGTACTCTCCATGCCTTCCTCAGTCATGCCCACCATACTGCCACCACTCCCAAACCTCCGGAGGCCTTATGGTGTCTCAAAAACAACTGGTGGTAGCTGTATTGCTAGATTCCTGCCACTGTGATTCAGGGCTCAGGAATAGGAGTGGGTCAGCTTTGGCCTGGGACTGCTAGTTGCTGATTGCTGCTGTAAGAACCATAAGCCAGAGACCATAGAATCAGCTATAAAATGGCAATGTACTAAAAGTTCTTATTCAGACAACCAGGACTTACAAAGTATACTGCTGATCAGAAACTTGGGCAAAGGATATTGACATTTACACAGGGTCAAAGGCTAGGAGGAGGACAGGTGTGAACTAATAAAAGCGATGTTTTAGATAGCTCAGCTGCCATTCCCGATGTTTCTTGCTATCATTGAACTGGGAGACAGCCAGCAACATTTTGTAAAATGCTTACCCACCGGAAGCATGCAACTGAAGTTTGTTGAATAGCACAGTATAGTTGCTGATTGGTATAGTATTACATTTCAATGACAGCTGCTAATGAGCCACAAGTACCAAATAATTATAAAGTTTTAATGCCAAACGTGACTTGGGGGGTGTTGGCTGGAAAAGTGTAGCAGAGACACAAAAGCTGTACTTGTGATGCAAATGGTCAGCTGTTTAGAAAAACAAAGTTTACTTGTGTTTTGACCCTTCACCCTGAAAGCTGGAAGTTTTCAGAGATGTGCTTAAACAGGGGAAGGAATCTGCGTTGGGGACTTCCTCATTGGCTAGCCAAGAAGCCTTTACGCTCCTTACTAGATTTTAATGGGGCAGGGAAAAGACCTTCACCCTCTCCCCAACATTTGCTCTGTAACATTTATTTAAATAAGATTACTAACCTGACATGATTGCACATAAATCCAGGCAGGCAGCCCTATTGGTCTGAAGCAGTAGAACAAAGCAGGAGTCAAGTAGCACCTTTAAAACCAACAAAGTTTTATTCAGAATGTAAGCTTTCATGTGCTAGAAGCACACTTCATCATACAATAGGATAGAATTGAAAGTAGTCCTACATATAGAGAGAGTGGGCAGTGAATTAGTTTGCAAAATCATGGAAATGTTTTTTAGCAGATTAAAAGAATCGCAAGTTGGGATCTGGTGACTGCTAGTTTGTGTTGACTGGACAGAAACAATGTATTATTGTACATAGTATTTCCTTGGTCTCTCCAGTTTTCACACAGGTTCAGCAACCATTGAAGCAAAGCACAAGAAAGGCAATCTTGAGTTCAGGGATGAAATGTCGCATGTTCTGTTCATTTCAGTGGTTATCAAGGAAACAGAGGAGAGACGTGTTTTCCTGATAGTTTAATACTTATGAAAGGCATGTAAACTCTTGTCATTGACTTTAGCAGCTGAGCATTCTCCTGTAATCTGTTGTTTGGTCCCTGCATGAGGAAAGCAGTCAAACAATATCACTGCTTATTTTTCTTTTCTTGTCTTGTAAAACATCCCGAAAGCAAATGCACAAAAAGGTACCTTACCATTAAAAATAATACATTGTTGGTTGAGGGTGTTGAGGATATAGCTTTGTGAGTTCAGATAGTGTTCTTGCTATTTCTGTCTCAAGAACATGTGCAAAAGCGTCACAACCGTTGAAATGAGCACTGGAGTTAAGGACATAAGAACATAAGAGAAGCCATGGTGGATCAGGCCAATGGCCCATCCAGTCCAACACTCTGTGTCACACAGTGGCCAAAAAAAATTATATATGTATGTATGTATATATATACACACACATATATACACACTGTGGCTAACAGCCACTGATGGACCTCTGCTCCATATTTTTATCTAACCCCCTCTTGAAGCTGTCTATGCGTGTAGCCGCCTCCACCTCCTGTGGCAGTGAATTCCACATGTTAATCACCCTTTGGGTGAAGAAGTACTTCCTTTTATCCATTTTAACCTGACTGCTCAGCAATTTCATTGAATGCCCAAAAGTTCTTGTATTGTGAGAAAGGGAGAAAAGGACTTCTTTCTCTACTTTCTCCATCCCATGCATTATCTTGTAAACCTCTATCATATCACCCCGCAGTTGACGTTTCTCCAAGCTAAAGAGCCCCAAGCATTTTAACCTTTCTTCATAGGGAAAGTGTTTCAACCCTTTAATCATTCTAGTTGCCCTTTTCTGGATGCATACACAGTTGATGCATACACAGCCGAGAACCTGGCCTTGTGCTTTTAAAACTAATACCGAGTGAATTACAATGGTTTTAATGTTGACGTGGGGTGGAGGAAATGAAATGAAAAGATTCCACCAGTCTTATCTCTCAAGAATTTCTTGATTATCAGCACAATAATGTACAGATATTTTCTACAGTGGGGGTATCGGCTTTGCAGTCTGGCCTTGCCCTCTTGATTTGCTGCTCAGCTCTTGCAGCAGGTTGATCAGAACTGGAGGAGAGCAACAGCTGTTATGCCTTTCATTGAGAGATATCAAACAATAAGGTCTTCCAAATAACAAGGACTTTAGGCAGATATGAGGGACACTGTGTCTCAAGAAATTATTAGTACTTGCAGTATCCTTATCTTGCTTGTTAAACTGTGTTGGAAAGACATGGAAGAGATTTTTTTAAAGCTATATTTAGATTTTTTTATTCCACCATAAAAATACTAGGGGAAAATATGGAACCATTCAACCTTCACTCCGGAATTTTTTACTACTCCCAATGTTTAACCAAAACCATAAAATCATAACAAGCACCGTTGAAGGAGAAAGGAGAGAAATTGTTATTCTGCTCAATGTCTTCCTGCACTTCCAGATGTTGCATTTGATCCAATCAACTGAGTTTACAAAACAAATCCATGCTCCTTCCCACTGCAGCCTCTCTTGCACCACCTTAAAAATAATTCTCTTGAGGACCGGGGGAACCTTAAAATAATGTGTGGTCTGGTGAAAGGTTGCATCTATTGCTCTGCCCCCGGGCTTTTGTTTTGGTTGGATCAAACAACTGATTTCCCACAAGTTGCTGCACGGGCGCATTTTGACCTGCAGCTCCCTCCAGTTCTCCCTGCTCCTTCCCAATCTTGTTTTTAGAGATTGGGAAGGTGTGGGGAGAACTGGAGGGAGCCACAAGTCAAAATGCATCCATGCAGCAACTGGTGGGAAATCAGTCGCTTGATCTGACAAAAGCAGAAGTCCGGGAGTGGAGCAACAGCAACTGCGGAATTGGTGCCACTCTGTTCTTGGTTGATTGGATCCAGCCTAATCTTGCTAATTTTTTAAAAGCGTCTGATCTTAATGATAAAAAGACCTCAGGTTTGTTGGGGACTTTTTATCAGATGTGTGATGGCAGATTTGTGCCTCCTGGACATATTTATGTAGGGGTTTTTTTGCAACAGAATCAATAGTTGCTTCAGGGGGTTACTGGAGGGTGCAAAAATGGCATGGGGGTGGGGAATACAGAAACGGATTCTTTCCCACATTCTACAACTGCAAGCAGAAAATGGCTGGCATACATCTAGGAGCCACAAACCTCACATTGCACATCTGATACAAAGTTCTCTTGTCATCCCCCAGCAAACTTGAAAACTTTGTAATGTGTCGATTGGTCATTAGAATCCATGTCCCCAGGACATAATTTGCCTGAATTGTGCTACTTTACTTTCAGATTGAGTCTTTTTTTACAGATAAAAGGAGGTTTTGTTTTCTCCTGGAGCTGAGAATTAGATCGATCACTCTTTACATGTATAGAATAACATTTTTCTTTTGTAATCACAACTCCCAGGTGGTGCCTTCAATTGCCCACTAAATAACATCTTTTGTTAATTGAAGAGGGCAGCAGTAATGTGTGACGCTGGCCATGAGTCGGTTGTCTGAGTCATGAGAAAGGATTAGTGGCTCAAGCACAGTGGGAAATATCAGGCAAACACCAGATGCATCTACAATCCACTTGGAAACAAAATGCTTTCAGTTAACAGGGGGAAGAGTTCTCCAGGTCTGAATCCACAGAGAAGAGAGTTCTATTCTGTGAGCAAAGAACCTTCCCCGTCACCATCCCAGCCCATTGCAAAGTGTGGAAGGGGCATGCCAGTGAAAGAATACAGCAGGTCTGCAACGTGCACCCCAACATCTCTAAGCAGATTTTTACTTTCCACAATTCTAACTGATAGAATTAAATCCAAGACACATGTACCCTCTCCTTCGAAAGACCTTCCAGAGTGACAACAGTATAGACTCAGAAACTTTAAGGCTAAAACTTGCAGTCTGCAAAAAGGGACTCAATCAGGAGGCAAATTTGTAGATCTCAGAGGGAAGAGTGTGCTGATTTGCAAAGTAAAGAGAGGGGATGAGTGCTTGGCTCTTCCCCTGACCACTGCTTGTCTCCTGCAGCCAGGGCCAGCCCTAGACTGTCTGGCACCTTAGGCAAGGCTAACTTCTGGCACCTCCCCCCCTCCTTGCACTGCTAACATCACTGTCACGGGAAGGGGGTGCCCAATTTGGCACACCCAGAAGGTCGGCAATCACCTAGTTTGCCTAGTGGCATGGCCGGCCCTAACTGCAGACCCTCCCTTCTTCTCCCATGAAGTTGCAACAACAGGCCCATGAGCCAGGAGGGGTAGGTGGGAGGGTAAAAGAAAAGGAGTGGCCAGTTAAGCATCCTTTCCCCATTTGCTCTATCATTATTCATTATATTTATTTAGTTATTTACAAGTGGGGGACCCATAAGGATTTGTGGAAGGTATCTCATTTTCTCCGCCCCCAATATTTCTTCTTTCCCTTTTCTCCATAGCCTCCTCCGTTGTTCCACTTTTCCTTCCAATCCAGAAGCCAACTTGCCTTTATCTGCACCCTCATCTTCAGCTTTCCCTCCTTCCTTTCCCTGGCAGCCAATCATGTGTGAGTCATGCAAGTTTCATGGTCCTAAGTTGTCTAATAGCTGCTGCCGGCCCTGGCCCTGATAAGTTCTTCCTCAGGGCCAAAACAGCTCTTGAAAGGGCCCTGACCCCTCCCCCTTTGCCCTTTATTGACAGAAACAATCAAAGGCTGGTAATGCTGGTTACCTAGCATTGGCCACTGAGGGCATTTGTTTATTAAATCTACAGGCTCTGCTTCTATTATTAGGGGAGGTTTTACCCCCACCCTGATGTATCCCCCCCTGCTCAGCAATCCTGAGGCATTTTTCAGGTTTGCAGAAAGATCTGCACCATCTGTTCATGGCTCCAGTCTCTGGATTTAAGTGTCCACAACTTTGGACTTGACAAGAATTAGATATATTGAAACAGAAAGAATCAGCCACCCTGAGCCTGTCAGGGGAGGGCAGGATATAAATCTGATAGATAAATAAATAAATATTGACAAGTGGGGACCTGCAAGGAAATTGTAGAGGAGGGGACAGAGCCAATGGGGGGCAGCAGTGATGGAGGGGGGGGCAGATATCCTAGCAACAATGTTGGGGGGAGGTGGGCTCAGCAGCAAGGAGGTCAGGAGCCACAGTGGGCCTAATAGCTATGAAGGGCCTCCTGGTTTACGGAAGTGGCTCCGTGATGGTGGGGGAGAGACTGATCCAGTGGTGAGAAGTGGGTGCTGCACATACTGCCTTGATGGAAGAGAACAGTGATATTGAAACGGGGGGGGGGGGGGATTTAAGACCCCAATGTGTTGTTTTTAATGTTTTCAGATTTCCCTGGAAACCTGGGGAGCCCCCCCAAGTTTGCAGAAAGTCTGTGCTTTGTCATTGTGGCCCTGATCTACAGATTTAGATACCCGCAGATTGGGCTACAGGTGACCATTAGAATATAAAATACTCCACTTTTCTCCTCAGCGGGAGCCCTAAGCAACTTACAGTGTTATTCTGCCCCACTCCATTTCATCCTTACACTAACCCTGTGATGTAGGCTAGGTTGGGTGTGAGAGAGTGACTGGCCCAAAGTCACCCGGGGGAGAGGCTAGGTTGTAGGCTAGGTTGTAGGCTAGGTGATGTAGGCTAGGTTGGGTGTGAGAGAGTGACTGGCCCAAAGTCACCCGGGGGAAAGCGGGAATTTGAACCCGAGTCTCCCAGATCCTAGTTCCATACTCTAATGACAACATTCACTGGCTCTCACATGACACTTTTGTATATTCCATTCCCAGTGGTTCAGCAGCAGCTAAAGTTCTTGATGTCCAGTTCCATGGTCTGCCACAAATTATCTTCTATGGCTTTAAGAGGCTCAACTGACATTCCATCATATCCCAAGGCTGCTTGGTACCCAGATTAAAACATGTTCAAAAAATCCTTTCATTTGCATTCAGTTACATTACCCATGACCCAGGAGGCCCTATTGTCTATGATATGCTGTTGTCTGTCAAAAAAAGGTGTATGGGGGGAATACACTGTATCAAAGAAGAGAGATGTGTGTTAGTAATGTAAAATGACATTCCATTAAACTCCTTGTATGAGATAACAAGGAGGGAAGAAAAATAAAAAGGGAAGGGTTTTACGTACACAGAGTTCAATTCTTCTGAAGGTGACTGCATTGGCCCCAGCAACATAGGGTTTAACAACTGTCCTGCAATAAATCTATTGCATTCATCACTATTGTCACTTGCAATAGTGGAGGGAAAAAATATAACCAGTGTATATTACCAGAGAATAAAGTTGCATTTGTCCCTGGAAGGACTAGACAAGGGACCTGGAAGGACTAGACACAGAAATTGCATTTGTCCCTGGAAGGACTAGAATAGGGTTTCCCAAACTTTTCTTTCCTGTGGCCCAGTTATTTTTACACTTCTCCTTTGTGGCCCACTAAAATTTGGGGGTGGAGCCAAGAGACTTTGGGGATGGAGCCTGGAGGCAGGAATTATGTCATTTCCTGTGGTGTCAAGGGCTGAGTGATGTCACTTCCGGGGCACACTGAACCAAAACTCCACCTTTTCCTGTGATGTCACTTCCAGGGCACGCCCCCGAACCTGCCTCTTCTTCTGAAGTAACTTCATTTCCAGAAAAATTTTTCTGAAACTCATGCTGAGCCAAAATGGGGTGGAAAGTGGGCGGTCCTTTCTTTCCACTCCCACCCCTGCATGCACCTATGTGTTTGTGTGTTCTTCTCCAGCTTGCAAGCACTCCTAATGCCCAAGTTCAATTCCCTGCACCACCTACACCCCCTTCCTCAATAGCACTGGCAAGTGTATGCAGTTGGGAGTGCTGTTGCCATTGTCATCAGGAATGACAGCACTGTGTATCACCCACACTGGGCCCTGGCAGCTGCTCTACCTCAAAATATGCTGAAACATTTAGTAGGCCCTTCCTTCAGCTGCTACTACTGGAACCCTGATTCAAACTATAACCAAGCTTGCTTGGTTTCAAGAAAATCTTTGACAGCTATTTCTCATACTTTTTTTTTTTTGCTAAAACACTGGGAAATTGCAGTGAAAGGTATCAGAGAATTGTACTGCAATGAATGAATTAATTTCAAGTTATATGATGTTCATACAAGCTTTTCTGCAGTTATCCAAAAAAAGATATTTACGAGGGGCTTGCAGCTTTTTACCGGCTATGTTTCCCATGCCTTTAAAAGAAACCTGTTGTGCAGATATTTAGCCAGTGAACTTCTTTCATCCTTTTTAATATCTATAGGAGGAGTTTAATTTTGGTGTCAGACAGCTGTTAAAAGCAGAACCAGTAAAATGGTGCCAAGTTCATAGTACCACCACTTCCAGTGCTGTTGAGTTATATTGCAGTCATCTCCAATAATCTCTCTGCCCCACACCTCTCACTCTCACTCACTCACACAGAAATCTCATAGAAAGGCCAGCGGGCTACAACTGGGGGTGCCAACTTTTCATTGGCAGAGCTCCTATGTCTGCAACAGCAGTATGATGAACAGAAAATTTTCATCCAGTAAAAATGGAAGGTAAGAAAGAAAGAAAGGGAAAGCATAAAATGGAAGGAGAGGAAAAGAAGACATGGAAAGAATGAACATAAGAGGAGCTATGTTGGATCAGGCCAGTGGACTATCTAGTCCAAAATTCTCTCATACAATGCCCAAAAAGCACCAGAATGTCCACCAGTGGGCCAGGACACTAAAAGCCCTCCCACTGTTGCTTCCCTCCTCCTAGCACCAAGAATACAGACAAAGCATCACTTGCAGGGAAAGAAAGAAAGGGGGTGGGAGGAGGAAAAAAAAGCCTTTCTCACCATCAGATGACCCCAGCCAGCAACAATTATGCCCAGGGGTCATTTGGTTAAAAAAAATAGCTACTGGAATGCTCACTCCCCGCCCCTCCCGGCTGAAAAAAACACACACACCCTTCTTTGCCGCCCAGGCCTCCCGGGGAAATCTCCCCAAAAGAGCATACTGCAGGGCACATGAAAGCTCATACCTTGAAGAACACTTCATGGGTCTAAAGTGCCAGTGGACTCCAGCTTTTCTCTTAAACACTGGGAGGGGGGAGAAGGAAGGAGAGGCAGTCCAGCTTCTCTGTGCACAACACAGAGATGGGGGAAGGAAGGAAGCCAAACACAGCTCAGGCTTTGCAGCCTATGCCAGTCTTCAAGGCTAACTTTTCTCTGCACAACAGAGATCGGGGAAGGAAAGAAGCAGAACAGAGGTTATGCTTTGCTGGGGGTGGGGTTAGCTTTGCTGGGGGCGGGGCTAGCTTTGGCTTTTCTTGTGACCCGATAGTGAGGCTTCCGTGGCTCGGTACCGGGTCATGACCCTGCAAATGGGAAACACTGTTCTACTGTATTTGCAACTCCTCCCAATTTAGTATCATCGGCAGATTTAATAAGCATTCCCTCTATTCTTTCATCCAAATCATTGATAAAAATGTTGAACAAAACAGGTCCCAGGACAGATCCTTGAGGCATTCCACTTGTCACTCCTCTCCAAGAGGATGAGGAACCATTCACAAGCACTCTTTGGGTGTGATCTGTCAACCAGTTACAGACCCACCTAATGGTAACAGGATCCAAGCCACATTTTACCAACTTGTCAACAAGGATAGTATGTGGAACCTTATCAAAAGCCTTACTGAAATCAAATAAACAATGTCTACAGCATTGATGTATACATGATGTGTATATATGTCTATACATCATATGTATAGAGAGATCTTATTTCACTCTGCCCATGCATTTATGCACTCTTGAGCAGGACTGAATCCTCAGCCTCAGCTCTTTAAAATAGGAGTGTTGTCTATTGCTGTGTGTGTGTTGTGCGGGGGGGGGGGGAGAGAGAGTAGAATACACCTCTTGTACACAGTAGCCTTTTTATACAGCTTTCTGTGTGTCCGAGTTTGCAGAAAAGGGTCAGTTCAGTCACAAGCTGAAGCACAAGCAAATGCTCGCAGTGTTTCTGCCTTTGACCGTTGTTCCCAATGTATGACCGCCCCACTCAGAAAGTGAGAATGAACTCAATGAGCAAATGACGAAAGGGAAGTCAGAAGAACAACGGCATTTAGCACATGATGAGCTATGAGTCATTGTGGTGGCTCAGCTGCCTTGAGATGGTGATGTGGCTCTGAACTGCTGTTCACTCTCTAATCAACTGCCCTTCTCAGACTTTGGACTATGTAAGTCGTAAGACAAATCTTCCCATGCCTTCTTATGATGAAGGTCAGCTATGCCTGATATAGACCTTTATGTGCTTATGCTGATGCTGTGTACAGAGCATGCATTTTTGTGTATGCTTAATGCTGGGATGCATAAACTTTTCACACGTTTCATACACCAGACTGGAACTGCCACTCTCTTCTTCCCCCTCAGTTGGCAGCCACTGACATTCTGTGGGGTACGGATTTTGCTGTTTTTATATTTTCCTAGGTTGGCCAAATCTGTTTTGTGACTGTGAAAAAACTCTGGTGGGACAGTTAATATGAATGTGTGTTTTGCAACTCCTGTCCTTTTAGGCTGCGGGGGGGGGGGGGGCTCTCTTATGACAGCAGGTTTTCCCCTTACACATAGTAGAAGTAACTTTTTGTGGTGCAGAAGTGACCCATATCTTCTAATTTAAATTTGTGTCACCTATTTGGGAAACACTGATCTAACTGGATTATATTTGTTCATTTCCTGAGTAACAGCTTAAAAATAGCATTTTCCTGAGAATCCATCATTTAGACACATATTTCAGAGAATGCACTTTTTCAGGAAGTGTGTTGATATCTGGGACACATTTCTAGGCACAAAGCTTTATCTCTGTCTCAGGATATGAAGGGAATATTTCTCAGGGCTGTGTGGGTGGGCGATGTCAGATGGCAAATATATATATTTGCAAATGTCCTCATCAACTAGTTAAAAATATAGACAGCTCTGCTGTTTAGAGTTCTAACACCTTTTCCTGAGCGCCTCCAAGTATGCATCCGTGCAGCCAGTGCCCACATAGAAGTTTTGCCCTCACTTTCCTCTATCAGCTAAAAAAAGGTATATTTTCCCTGTGTTTGCTCCCTGTGTTTGCCCCCTGCTGTGTCCCCAATGATCTTTCTGAGGGCTTTAAAAAATTGCTATAGAGTAATAACATTGCAAGAATATATTACCACAGACTAGATCCTTCCTCTCAACTTTCATTATTTTTGTTCTCAGATATTTAGATTTGAGTCCAGTGACACCTTAGAGACCAACAAGAGTTTCATGATGGAGGCTTTCAAGAATCAGAGGTCCTTTCATTAGATACAATAGAGTAGAAAATGGTGGCGATTTGAGTCCTTTTATCCTAATCAGAAGGTGGGAGGGGCATTGTAAAGATATGTTTGTTCTCAAACACATCCTTATAAGAAGATGAAGAAGAAGATATTGGATTTATATCCCGCCCTCCACTCCGAAGAGTCTCAGAGCGGCTCACAATCTCCTTTATCTCCCTCCCCCACAACAGACACCCTGTGAGGTGGGTGGGGCTGAAGAGGGCTCTCACAGCAGCTGCCCTTTCAAGGACAACCTCTGCCAGAGCTATGGCTGACCCAAGGCCACGCTAGCAGGTGCAAGTGGAGGAGTGGGGAATCAAACCCGGTTCTCCCAGATAAGAGTCCGCGCACTTTACCACTACACCAAACTGGCTCTCCATGACGGCTTAAAACATATTTATTGCTTGAAGAAATATCATGTTCTCATCAGTGTTGCCAGCTTCCAGGTGGGGCCTGGAGATCTCCTACTTTTACAACTGATCTCCAGCTGGCAGAGATCAGCTCCCCTGGAGAAAATGGCTGCTTTGAAGGGTGGACTCTATGGCATTGTACCATCTAAGACCCCTCCCTTCCCCAAACCATGCCCTCTCCCAGATCCACCCCCAAAGTCTCCAGTATTTTCCAATACACCTGGCAACCCTAGGTTTTTCTGAAGTCTGTACATAGTCCTTCTCCATCTAAGGCCATTCAGAATGACTTCACTATGGTTGGTCTCCATGATTAATTTAACAAAATGTTTACAGATGTGCGAAAACATATTAGAATTTATTAACCTATATTTATTTTCCTTAGTTTGTTTTTTTAATCACTGTCAAGTGATAAAACAATAATATCACTTGTTATTTTTTTTATCACTGTCAAGACAAGTGCTGTTTATGTTGCATCCTGACTTCTGGGCACAGGAAAACAGGCTTCCTGATGTTAGGATGCTTTCAGTAGTTCTTTCACCTTCTTATTTCCTCATGCATAAATTAACTTTGTACAATACTGTTATGATAGGGTTGCTTTGAATGCTCTGACACTGAACTTCTCTAAGCATATCCTGTTATTGCAGACATGTGGAGCATCCTCCAGCAGAAGCGTTTTCTTCCTACACATTTACTAAAAACATAGGGGTTTTTTTACAAGATAAACTGACCAACTTCAATGGGAAATCACTTGGAGTGGAAATCACACAGAAGCTGCGGTCACACGAGCAGTTTGATCCAATATCATTGCAGTACCCTTGCAGATTTATACAGCATGATCAGACAGCAACATTGGGCTTCTATGCCCCAGTTGTCACCATCCTGTTCTGCCCTGTCTTCAAAGCAGAGTTATTGGACACTGGGAAAAGTCTGGTCTTTGCGGATGCCAGCACTTTCACACTGTATTTCTGGCTATCAGAACTTCCTCTTGCAAAGTCAAGCCTTTTGGGAAGTCTGAACCTTCCCTTCCATTTCCACCTCCTTTTTTTCCTTTTGGATCAGGTAGCGATGTGCACATAAGTGCATAATCACCCCAGGCATTGTTGGTCACCACGGCCAAGTAGTCATTCTGGATTGGGAGTCCCTAGGGAGTTTTTGAGCAACAACCCCCCCCCCCCAACCTCCCCCTTCCATCCTGTTTCTGTGTCAGAGTTGCAGTTGGAGAACATCCCACAATTGACACAAGGGTAAATATACTGAAGTCAAAGGGACTGCTCTCATGTAAGTCTGCACTTTACCTCCTCCCACGTATTACAAGGAAGAGAGGTGAAAGGAGGGAGGCTGAGAGGGACTGGAGTACTTGGCAAAGGGCCTGTGGAGTTGTCAAAAAGGAGCCAGAGCTTCAGATATGTGCTTATGCACATGGGTGAAAGACTAGAAAAGAATGCCACAACAATCTGAATGATCAACCATGGGGCGAGTGTGCAGTGAAGCTGGTACAGGGTGAGACATCTGATCAAAACTTCCCATTACAAAATGAAATGGTGTAATTAGAGGTGCGGCTGGATCACGTCAAGCTTGTAGTGTGACCATAGCCAGAGGGTGCAGAGTTACACCCTTCTAAGTCTATTATAGAATGATGTAAATAATGCTTAGGATTGCATTGGGAACCTGAGCTGCAGAAAGCAGAGAATGATCCTAATTATCTGAGGATGCATAATATATGTGACACATGTAAGACAGATGGGATGTGGGGTGGGATTCCCCAAACTGACTTGCAGTCGTACATAGATGTGACAGTGGACTGACCTGAAAAAGCACTGTGGGGCCAATTTCTGTTCTGGAGTATGGAGTGGCTGAAGGAAGGGGCTTCAAACTTCCCTCCTACACTGTTTTTATGAGCAAAAATGGCTGTAGGAGCCTGTTTGTTCTGCTGCTGGGGTCCATGAGTGCTGGGTCTCAGCTTCCCCCTAGACTCTGGACTTTGCCTGTCTGAAACCTGTTTACTAAATGAGGGTTTTGTTTTTCTTGTCAGATAGAAACTTAAGGATCTTTCTTGATAGAAAATCAAAGGACTTTTTTGTTAATTGTTGAAAGACCCCTCTTTGCTGTCCTTAATAGGTGATCCCTTTAGGATTGTACTCTCATTCATAGATTTTGGGTTGGAATTATTTTCTAGCACCTATTCTCTGTAATTGGCTGAACTCTTCCATTAGCAGGCTTAACTCATTCTCCCATTGGCTAAAAAGGTCCATATTTGAGCCAACCAATTCACTTGGAACATGCACACTGTGTTGTGACTAAGGAAAGCATAGGGTGTTTTCGCACTCACGTTTTACTGGCGCCACGACCCTCCTGACGCCGGCGAATCTGCATGGATTTCGCAACAGAAGCGCCGGCGCTCCCAGAAGCGCCGGCGCTTTCCGTCGCTAAGCCAGCGCAAACGTTTTCCTGCATCTTTGCGATTTCCGTTTGCGCTGGCTTAGCGACGGAAAGCGCCGGCGCTTCTGGGAGCGCCGGAGCTTCTGGTGCGAAATTCATGCAGATTTGCCGGCGTCAGGATGGTCGTGGCGCCAGTAAAACGTGAGTGCGAAAACGGCCATAGTTGGGGTACACTGGTTGTTAAGAAAGAGGTTATTACTTTAAGTGGCTAGCCACTATGGTTGAAATCTTCTCCAAATTAGAGAAGCCATGTGGCCTACAGTTTAATCCTATGCCAAATTACTCTAGTCTAAACATTGATTTCAATAGGTTTAGAATCTAGACTTGAGTAACTCTGTACAGCTCAGCCAAAAAGAAGATATAGGAAAACCTTGTGAAGGAGGGTAAAATCATCATAGTAGGTATCCTTTGAATCCTGCTGGGAAATATACATAGTGCATGGCAATGTAGAAAGATGCTTATCTACTTTATCCCTTTTTTGCCTTTTATTCATGTTTACATTAGTGTGAATTTGTGTAATTTTGTGTAGCTTTGTGAGAGATGGGTGGACTAAAATGTCTTCTATGAACAGATTTTTTCCCCTTTTACTTAAATATTGAGGTGTCACCAGGCAGGGCTCAGGGCGACTTCCAACAATTAAATACAATAAAATTAGCATCACAGTTTAAAACCAAACTTTACAGTTAAGAATCATATCATATCAGATGGCGCCCCAACAAGCCTTCAGAATGGATAACTACTGGGGCAGCCAGCACAGCAGGATTCACAGCCCAACAACGGAGAGGTTAGTCTCTTAATATGGGTTTCTTTCCCTCCTATACAGAAGGCAATTATAGAAGGTGTTCTGGATGCTGTAAAAGCCAGAAAGAGCACTTCTAGGAGTACCAAGGAGTGAAAGTAAATAACATTTGTTACCACCAATAGTGTCTCTCTTGTGGGGCTGGAAGCAGAAGATGGGAGGTGAGATAACCACTTGCTTACGAGTACTTTATACCTGCTGACTGTAGGTCCCTCAGAGTTTACATGGCAGCAATTTAGCTGCCTCAGCAATTTGCTGAGGGCCTGAGTACAAGAGAGATGGCCTGCCCAGGACAGCAGGAATGTGCTGCTATAGCACTTTCTGCTCAGCTCTCTGTCAGGCCATTCTGGTTTCCATCTGCTGTTGGGTGTTCTTTGAAGTTTCAGAAGCAGAGATTTACCATATGATTAGGCAGATGCACTTACATATCCTACATAATTATTTGCTAGGGTAATCATATGATATTGGTTGACTATTGATACTGTTAACACTCCTCTTGAGTAGGATACAATCAACTGGGCTGTCATGTGACCTTCGGGTCTCTTCCAGCTTCACGGTATTGGAGATACACAGCAAATGGGAGAAGAAAATAACATGCCAATAGATGGCGCTCAAGAACATTCAGCCTGGTTCCAAGGCAATCGCTTCCTTTTCGTTACAGGCTTCCCCTCACCCCACCCCCGCCTATGCTCTCAATAATGCCAGCCAAGGAGACCTGCAGGGGACTGAGGCAGTTTAACAGGGCAAAGAAAGTTCAGTGTGTTTTTTCTATGCAAATACAACATATTAAAAATTGCAACTCTGTTAAACAGCCTATAGAGGTGTTGGGGTTTTTTTAGACTGCAATCCTACGCACTTTTTATTTGGCAGCAAGTCGTTTGAACTCCATGAAGCTTGCTTCTGAGTGAGCATGC
Organism: Heteronotia binoei; assembly: GCF_032191835.1. NCBI lineage: Eukaryota > Metazoa > Chordata > Lepidosauria > Squamata > Gekkonidae > Heteronotia > Heteronotia binoei. Next base: position 39,415,111 of record NC_083226.1, read on the forward strand.
AGAGTTTGGCTGCAAAGCACTTTTGGATTATTCACATGCACTAATTCTCTCAGGTGCCATGAACCAGTGCTTGCACCGGATGGTTCCCTTGGATGAGACAGCTCTGCAGGCTCATAGCATTTTTCTACTATTTTAATTTACTCCTATACAAGTAGATCGCAGGTGGAAGCATAGCCAGTGGTGGGATTCAAATAAATTAACAACAGGTTCTATGTCCTAATGACCATTTTAACTATACCAAAAGATATACTGAAAGGTAGTTTAATAATTCACGCATTAAATACTGCAATAAGAACAGTAAAAGAGGTAAAGACAACTAAACTGTTGTTAATTTATTTGAATCCCACCACTGCATAAGACCACCCACTAAATTCATTTATAGGTGAGATATGAACCTGGAGCTTTGTGGTTTGTGGCTGAGCCACTAAACTATACCAGCACTGCAGGTTAGGGAGCGCTCTGAAGGATTGTGTAGAAGAGCTCTTTAAAAGCTGCACCCTGCCACAAAGATTCCAGTTGTATATCGTTACAGTTGGATCAGTGTTTTTCACTCAGTGGATTGGAAGCCACATGTGGCTCTTTGGCATGCTCTTCTGAGTATTGTTCCCCAGTGCAGGACCTGGCCCATGTTTCAGGAAAGTAGACCAAAGACTTTGCCTAATGGGGCTTGTGGCTGATAGCTGGTTCTCACTTTGAAATAGCCACCAGTGGAACAGGTAAGCTGCAATCCTCCTTAAAGTGCAGTCCTCCTGCCAGGGATGGAAATAAATATGGCTCTTTTGGTTGATGGCAATCGTAGATGTTGCTCTCCATGAACTACTGAATGAGTACCATTGAATGAACCACTGAATGAGTACCACGGAGTTAAAGAGAACACCTTAAAAGAAACTTTTGCTTCACACTGAAAGAGACAGGGTGGTAGGGTTACCAACAGACCTGGAGGAAAATGTCCTGTCCTTTTCAAAGAGGCTTAATCTGTGGAAATGGGCAGGGAAAGTTTGTTATGACATGCAGGTAAACCACATCCTGTTAAACCTCTGTTAGAGGGACAGGGCATTTCTAGCATCTTTTTTCTCCAGGATGTTGGCAGCTCTAGGTTGGTCTTAGCTACAACTCAGCGCTTTCTGTCTAACCAGTCTCTTCATTTCTTTTGGACCACACACCTTATCTGGAATGATCAAGTGGAAATGGAACTAGTCTTTATCTAGAATCATTTTGTATTTGTGGAGCTATTAAAAGGTGTTCTGAATTTATACATTTCCTGGCAAGAGTAACTCATGGGAAGACATAACAAACTCTGTTGTAAGCCAAGTGATAAAAGATAGACCTTTCTTCCCAAAATGAATGTCTTCGCAGTGATAACGATGGGGAAACCACCAACCCATTTTGGAGAGTTCTACCCCTCCTTCCTTTCCTGAACAATTAAGACATGTGGATTTATTTAGCTATCCCTTTGCAAATGTCCCCAGGTTAAAAGACTGGCCAAACAAAAACTGACACAAAGAAAGTTTTTGACAGAGAGTGGAAAGCACTTTGGCAGTTCAGTAAAGCTATCAAAGCAGATCTCTTTACCCCTTCAAAAAACTTGGTGAGATAGAGCAGCTAAAACTGTGAGGCAGAAGTTCTTCATTCATATCTAGCTTTAGGTGTGCCAGGTCTGTGTTGGAAAATACCTGGAGACTTTGAGGATGGATCTGGGAGAGGGTGGGGTTTGGGGAGGGCAGGGGTCTCAGCATGGTCCAATGCCATAGAGTCCACCCTTCAAAGCAGCCATTTCCTCCAGGGGAGCTGATCTCTGCCAGCTGGACATCAGTTGTAAAAGTGGGAGATCTTCAGGCCCCATGTGGAGGCTGGCAACCCTGCAAAGTCACAGCAACTGCACTGGGTAGCTTAGGCAAGACATTTCTCCCAGCTCCTATGTGTAAAAATGTATAATAAAGAGGCCTACTTTATAGGAGGGTTGTAGGGGTTACCAAGATAACAAGCCTTGAGCTTCTGAATGTGTCATAACATTCAGCAACACAATTCAATGAAATTATGGGCCAAAATGGACAAGATGTGGAAATATTGGAAATGAAACTCCTAGTGTTGTCTCCCTCTACAAAAAAAAAAAAGACATGTGGGGCCCGAACTTGAATTAACCATAACATGAAAGGAGTAGGTATCTGTCTCTTGCCATTTTCCTGATCTGAAATGGCCCCAAGATGTCCTGACCTGGATAGACCAGCCAAGCCCAATCTTGTCAAATCTCAGAGGCTAAGCAGGCAGTGGTCAGTGCTTGGATTGGAGACTCCCCTTAAAATACCCAGTTGGGAGGTGGAGACAGGCTTATTCAGCCACCTCTCTGAATATCCTCCAGGCCCCCAGTAGGGGTCAGTCACCATAGGTAGACATGACTTCCAGGTGCAAACACATGCAAAAAAAGAAGAAGAAATGGTTCCAAGGTATTCCTATGGATATCATTTCACAGTCACTCCTCTGACTGTACTGGCTGCCCATCAGCTACCAGGGTCAATTCAGGGAAGTGGCCATCACATAAAGAGCCATTCATGGCCTGGATCCCACAATCCATGAGTCTGCATCTCCCCCTATGCTCCACCATGAGCAGGGCATTCTGCAGATGCTCCCCTTCAAATAGGCAAAATCAATAACTGCCTGAACACGTATATTCTCTGTTGTGACCCCCCACACAAACACACGCCCCTTATAGAATGGCCTGTCTGGAGACGTCTCACCCACCTGGCTAAACTATGCAAAAATGAATTATTCAGCAGAGCTTTTTACGTGGATAATAGGACAATAGTTTAATGAAATGTTTTTCAGAATGATATTTTGGTAAAGGAATAGGTGCTGTGGACCTACAGTATCTAGTACATACTATCTGTTGCTGTAAGTATGATCCTACCTTTAAATGCTTTGGAGAGGAAGTGGGGGGGGGGCGACACACCTGCAATCCAACCTGCAAAATCACAGCTTGGAGTGCAAATGCATGTGCATGCTCCACTTCATCCCAAGCATTAAAAGATACCTTTAAATACTTTGGGGAAGAACTGGGGGAATGGCATGCGCATGCAATCCAAACTATGAAATCGTGGTTTAGAGTGCAAATGCATGCAACCCCTCTTCTCCCTCAAAGGATTTAAATGCTTTGGGGAAGAAGGGGGGGGGGCATGTATGTTTGCACTCCAAGCCACAGTTTCGCAGCTTGCATGCACTTATGCTGGGAATCCCCTCACTTCTTCCCCAAAGCATTTAAAGGGAAGCGGGGGGGTAGGGCGCCTGCCTGTAATCCAAGCCGTGAAATCATGGTTTGGAGTGCAAATACACGCGTGCAAAGGATGCTGGTGTTGCCCCTCTTGCTCTTGCACCCGGGGCAGCTGACCCCTCTGCCCCCCCTCCCCGATCCAGCCCTGTCTTCTGGATACAAAGCTACTGAGCCTAACATCAGCAGCATGACCTGTAAATTAGGTATTTTGCAGTGCCACCCTAAGCAAAGTTACACCCTTCTAAACAAACTGACCTAAATGAATTTAGATAAATGCAACTCTTGTGGTATTTCGCGTCCTGGTATGTGTTGTGCCGGTTCCTGCCTACAAACTATCCTGCATTCACTGGAGTTTCTCAAGGATTTAAGGGTGGTCGTGGTAAAAAGCAAACCGTGACGTTTCTGGGGCCAGCCTTTCCAAGGGGGCTTCAATCGCTACCGAAACATCCCTCCCCGCTTCCAGTAAGAGCCACGACGGCCAGTTCTCTTCCGGATTCTGCATCCTGCCTCCAAAGTGCCGGCACGGTGTGATGACGTTGATGACACGAGGGGTCAGCGCGAGGTGACGTGGCCTTGCGGGAGCAGGCTGGGGAGGGCCGGCAGCGGGTGCCAAGAAAGAGACAAAAGTTCACTGCGGTCGCCTCTTCGCCTCTCTCCTCCCCCCCCGCCCGAAGCGCCTGGTCTCGCTGCCCTATGGAGCCCGCCGTTTCCTCCAGCCTCACCTTCATCGGGGCGCAGAAAGCAAAGGCGACCCCTTCCTCCTCCTCCTGCTGCTCAGCGGTGAAGGGGGAGGTGGCGGTTAACAGCAGGCGCCCAACCAACAAACGGTTCTATAGAACTGATAGCACATTAGGTAACGGTTCCATAGAACTGGTGCGAACCTGCTGAATCCCACCACTGAATAGCCCTACTATGCAAGGGATCTGAAACACCAAATCAGAAAGAGAGAGATCCTGCATCCCAAGATGCTTTAGTCTCTTCATCATAATATCTGTCTCTTTAACCATCTCACTGTCTTCTACACTTTCTTTCATATTTTCAGCTGAAAGCACCTCTTCTAAGACCTGATGGGCCTATAGTGGAGATAATTATGGATTGTTAAGACACATGATCTATCATTTCTTTTATCATAGGGATAGTTTGATCCACAATAATCAGAATCTAATCCTGTTAGCCTTATATTTTGTTTGTTTGTTTTAAAAAACATTGACCTCAAAAGCAGAATAGTATTCAGAGGCAGAAATAAATAATAGTAGATTTCAGAGACACAAATGTAATTGTTGATGGTTGAGACAGGAGAATGAAAGAATCGGTTGTACTACATTCTGTGCGAGAACTGCACTTTATGTGTAGCTGTCTGACCATACATGTCCAACACACACACATATATAGCTGCGCCTTTGAACAACGTAGGATCCTTCAGTTTGTCACAGTTGAAAATGCTCTTGTGTATCATGTTTGGATCCACAAAAGATTACTGCCTTACATCCCATATTGCTGAAGGCTATTCTTTGCTTGCTGAGTGTATTAAATTTCTTTAGCAGCAGCCTGTCCTCTGCTGACATCTGGAACCAGCCTTTCTGTAAACAGACTACATTCATTTTCATATATATAAAATATATACCTTGCTTTTTTGGCCCTTGAGGTTTTTCTTTTAAAAGCCCCATAAATACAGCTAGATTAACAGTGTTCATTACAGAATAGCAGTTCTATCACAAATACAGTCATATTAAACTGACTTGCTCACAGGAGCATGTACCCAAGAACAATTCCTTCAGTCGAATGGTATTTCTCTTTGTGGAAGTGGGGCAATTATTTGCATGTATCTCCCCACACACACAAGCGTTCACAGCCTCCCAATTAAAAACTACCATCTGCAAGCATGGTCAAAGGTATTTTCCTAGAACTAAGTCTTGTTTTAGGGTTTTATGACACTAGAGCAAACTTGCCTTATCAAGGAAGGGGGAGCAATATTGTCCAAAAGGCTGGAACTTTGCTAAGCTTGTGGTTTTCTTTGGTAAGCAGATCTATATACTATAGCTCTCAGTTTGGGGAGGTAGTGGTGGTGATTGACAGCACCATTAAAATAAAATATAAGTGTTTTTACAGGGTTGCTGAACTCCAAGTTGATCCTGGTGATCTCCCAGAATTACAACTGAACTCCAGACTAGAGATATCAGTTCTGGGGAAACGACTGCTTTGAAGGACAGACTATATGGCATTATGCTCTGTTGAGGCCCCTTTTCAAACCCTGGTGTCCCCAGGCTCCACTCCTAATTTCTTCTTCTTCCCAATTTCTCAGAAATTTTCTAACCCAGAGTTCACCAGCCTGGTGTTTTATAAACTAAGCAGGACTCCTAACTTGGGCAATCCCAATAACAAAGTTTGAGACCACCTTTAAGACCAACAAAGTTTTATTCAAGGTATAAGCTTTTGTGTGCATGCACACTTCTTCAAATACAATGGAAATGGAAGTTACTAGTCCATACATATAGATAGAGGGTGAGCAGCAAATTAGCATACAGCATATTAAAGTTGTTTGACAGATGCAAGGACCCAGCTGGAATAGCAAGCTTAGACCGATTTCGCACTCAGCATACCCCCCCCCGTCATGTACCTCTTCTCTGCGCAGTGTCCTTTGGATTTTCCACTATCTGCTCTGGAGCTGCAGCAAACATCACGGTTTTCGTGTGGCAAAAGGAAACTGGTTTTTAGCGGTTTCCTTTTGCTGCGCAAAAACCGCAATGTTTGCTGCAGCTCCGGAGCAGATAGTGGGAAATCCAAAGGATGCTGATTGGAGAAGAGGAACGTGACAGGGGGGGTTAGCTGAGTATGAAATCGGTCTTAGTTTATATGGTCACCATTTCTTTGGGTTTTATTCTGGGGGGAAACATAGCAAAGGAAATAAATATATCAAAACCAGAGATTGATGAGAAGATGTACCCTTCTTAACTATGGAATGCTGAGAGAAATTATCATGCTCCATCCATATACTATTATGAGGAACTGTGAATCAGCTGCGGTATGCAGGCTAAAAGCCAGAACTCTGCTTGCTTGACCCTACTGGATCTTAGATAAGCACAGAATGCCTCATTATTGGCTGAGTAGAACTCTGCTGATCTAGGAATTTTTTTTAAAAAAATTTCTATTACTTCCCCTCCAGCTGTTCAGTAAACAACGTAATCAGCAGCCAACTGACATCTTTGAATAATGTCTCATTTCCATCAAGCTTCCTTCCTGATTGCTTGAGGTCCCACAAGAACGATAATTGAAGTCATTAAACGCTTCAGAAGCAGAAATCTGAAAAGGTGGATTTTGAAAGATTCAGCTGCCAGTTCAGGTCATGTTTGTCAATGCAGCATCACAACTACAGCAGACTGCGAGCAGATTCTCCATGTTATTCAGCTCTTTTGAAGTGCTAGAGGAGAAAGTCCATCAAAACAAAATTGCTGCTTTCTTTTGATGAACTTAGAGATGGACATGAAGGCTTGGTTCAGGCCAAATGCTAAAACAGAGGTTTAGAGGTGGAGGAGGAGGAGGAGGAGGAGGAGAAAAGGAAAAAGAACAAGTAGAAGCTTACAATTCCCTTTCCCTTCCCCTCCCTATAGCAGGTGCCCTGTGAGGTAGGTGGGGTTGAGAGAGCTCTCAGAGAACTGCTCTTGAGAGAGCAGCTTTTTCAAGAACTGTGACTGGTTCAAGGTCACTCAGCAAGAGCACATGGAGGAGTGGGGTATCAAACCCGGTTCTCCCAGATTAGAGTCTGCACACTTAACCCCTACACAAAACTGGCTGGATTGTGCATGTGTTCCCTATTCCTTTCCCTCTTGAATTCATCATCTTACCTACTTTCAGTGTGACACCAATCATCCTTAACAATCAGCCTGTGCAGACATTACGTCTGTGTGAACTGTGAGCTGAACTGATCATGAGACTGTACCTCATAGAGGTGATCACAATATTGTGTGAATAGGGATAGTTCTCATATATGCTGGCCAGGCCATAAGTGCATGGAAAATCCATGCGTTGCCCAATTCACACAATATGACAAATCATCATTCATGAATGTCAGGTGCATTGTGGGGACACAATACGTATAGTTGGCAGGCTTCCACTTCGTGTGAATGTACATCTGCCTAGTTATTTAAACTCAATCCGGTTAGCTCTGCATGGTAAAAAAAAAATATGTGTAATGCCAAAATTGGGGTAACGGAGCAGGAGCATAGAACCTATCCATGCATGGATGCAGGGATTGACTGGGAAGTGACAATGGCCCTGGAGCAAGCCAAACTGAGTGGCTGCTGTGATACTGCAAGCCAACATTGGAGAGGTCACTCAGCTCAGCAGTACAAGCAGTGGGTTAATATCACCTATTACTTCCTCCTTAAAACTGGCAGCAATGCAGGAAAAGACAAAAGGTAAATGGACATCAGTGACAATTGTTAATGAAGGATCTGCACCATCATGCCCCCTGAGGTTCCTTCATAGTTGCTGGTGATGCTTGCTGCTGGCCACCTGTGACCTCGTAGGGGCAGAAGCCCACCAGGAAATTTCTATGGAAGTTAAAAGGTCAGTCCACCTCTGTATGGGTGAGGGGAATCAGGAGGAACTCATGCATATGCCATGTACACAGTTCTGTGGCATGATGTCTCAGTATGGGTTCAGCGTTAAGCCTGAATTCTGCAAAAAGCTAAGATATCTTTTTTGTGAGAAATGACAAGGAAAGTTGCTGGTTTCAAAAATGGCTGCTAGAACATGAATGTCGAAAGAAAACTGTAATCTGGGTTGACTCTGAAATAATGGAATAAGACACTAAATCTTGTATTTTTCTGGTCTCTGTAACTGATAGCTAATAAACATTATAGCTCAGTTCCAGTGATGAAAGAAAGCCGATAATAAGATGGTTATGGTATGTGTAAGAATCGGTCCATATCCTGATTTCAGCCCTCGCCCCCCATAGTACTAGTAAAAAAAAAAAATTAAGGTACCTTCATTCTTGTTCAGTTCGGACAGAAGTTTGCTATTATATGAATGAGTCTGGAAGATCCCTGGGCTAACCCTCCGTCATTGCCCCCTTCTCTCACACACGGCAAACTAGCTACTTCTCTCTGCTTTAGCAGCAAATCAAACCATAAATTGTGGCTCACATGTATCAACAAACTGTGGTTTGCAGCAAAAAAACCAATTAAATGAGCTGCATGTGGGGGTGGGGTTGGTGGAAGGGAGCACACAAGTGCAAGAATCCCCCAAGTTTGTTCCTACAATGACAAGCTATGATTTGTGGTTATGAGTGAACCATCCCTGAATTGGAAAGATATATACTGTTTTCAAGAGAAGCCAGCTCTGGTTTAATTGTCTGCAGGACAATTAGATCCCAAAGGCAAGTTGGAACTAGACTTCTGTTGTTTAATTGCATCAGTTTGTTCTAGATTGCCTAGATAGTTCTTGTAGATAAATACTTCCTAGTGAAGAACAGAGGTGCCCGACACAGTTTTCCCACAACACAGTTGGGACTATCCACAGGAATATAGTGTGCAATGTGGAAAGAAATTATTTACTTGCCTGGTAGGGTTGCCAACCTCCACGTGGGGCTTGGAGTTCTCCCAGAATTACGAATGCTTTCCAGACTATGGAGATGAGTTCCCTTGGGGAAAATGGCAACTTCAGAGGGTAGACTCTATGTTCAGACTTTGTCCTGGAGAGCCAGCTGTGGTGTAGTGGTTAAGATCTGCAGATTCTAAACTGGACAAACCATATTTGATTCCCCACTCTTCTACATGCAGCCATCTGGGTGCCCTTGGGTCAGTCAACTCTCTCAGCCCCACCCACCTCACAGGGTGGCTGTCGTGGGGATAGGAAGAGAAGGTGATAGGGAAGATTCTGTTGGGTAATATGGATGCACATAAGTGACATCATCACACTGGGGACTAGCACTTGTGCTCCAAGCCACAAATGTGTGGTTTGGAGTACAGGTGCACACTGCCTTCCACTTCTTGTGCTCCCTGTCAATCAATTGAAGGGCCCTTCAAATCTATCAGGAGGGGAGGGAGATCAGTAGCTGCTGGTGGTTGGACTTGGAGGCGGGGCTTCCCCCCTTTGGCCAGCTGGTTGAACAGTGGATTGGAGCCCCCACCACCAGGGGGAACCCCACCAGATCCTGGGGGTTGGTAACCCTATCAGGTACCACAGATCTCCAAGAATTTCCCAACCTGGAGCTGGCACCATATTTCTCCCCCCCAAAAAATCCCTCCCCCTAATTTAAAGTATAATGTGAATATAGAACTTTGGCCACACCATGTGGTAACACTTTGGATCAGGATGTGGTTTGTCTCTGCACATTAGATGCCTGAAATATTTGGAAGTATTTGTCACACTAGTTCAGCCAGAACCCAGTGGGAATAGATGCACGGGGGAGGGAGTATGGTTCAGTGAATTAGTGTGTGGAAGAGAAGCGTAAATACCTTCCAGGAGCAAAGGGAGAAAATGATCTCTGTAGTTCCACTGAAAGAACTGAGTGATGGTTCCTTTGTCAAAACAAGAAGATCAGTTACTGGCTTTTCTTGTTCTCAGCAGTTTGAGGAATTTCCCCTGGGCCTACCATGCCTTCAAAAGCTCCACTGTTTATCTATCTATTCAGGCAGCTCTTTTGCCGAATTAGTTTGGCAACAACATAGTCTCTCTCTCTCTCTTCTTGTCTGATCAGAACTGTTTTCGCTGGTCTGTGAAATCCCAACATCTAGGCCAGACTATGATTTTACCTGCTTGAACAGCATGTGCTCCACTGAGTATTGGGGAGGGACGGTGGCTCAGTGGTAGAGCATCTGCTTGGGAAGCTGAAGGTCCCAGGTTCAATCCCTGGCATCTCCAAAAAAGGGTCCAGGCAAATAGGTGTGAAAAACCTCAGCTTGAGACCTTGGAGAGCCACTGCCAGTCTGAGAAGACAATACTGACTTTGATGGACCAAGGGTCTGATTCAGTAGAAGGCAGCTTCATATGTTCATATTTTTAAAAGAAAATATTTCAATTACCATCCAATAAATAACACTGTGACCGTTTTCGCACACAGCTTACCACGTGGTCACGTTCCTGTTCTCTCTGCAGCATCTGTTGGATTGCCCATTATCTGTGCCAGAGTTACAGGAAGTAACTCTGCCGCAGAACTCTGGAAGCAGCAGTTTACATTTGCTATGCAAAAGCCGTGGCACTTCCTGTAACTTTGGCATAGATAGTGGGAAATCCGACGGATGCTGCGGAGAGAACAGGAACGTGACCCCGTGGTAAGCTGTGTGCGAAAATGGTCTGCGTGACTTTGTCCGTGGGGTCGCAAAGAGTTGGACTCGACTGTGTGACTTAACAACAACAAATAACACTGCAGATATAATCCTAGATTCAGTATGATGATACTACTTAATATGAGATTCCTTTGCAGCTACAATACTTTATGCTAAGCTCATTTCTGTTTTGCAGTTCAGTGAAACTTAATATTCAACCTGAGTCCCAAATACACTTTAAAAATTAATTGCAGAGTAATTGAACTTAACTACAGATGTATTTTTTTTCTTTACTGTTTGGCAGCATACCTACGTATTTATGTGGTTCTGATCTCCCACTGAATGACAGTTTAGGTCCACCTCTCCTTAGTTAAATCGGCTAGTTCCTGGAGTGGGGAAACCACATGCAGTCTTGAACTTTTTGTTTCTTAATTTATTTTAATACATTTTTAGTCTTAAAGACAGCTACATTTGTACATTCAACCCAATAAACATATGCATGGATAAATCCAGCCTTGGAACTTATTGTTCCAAAATATAATGACTATAGATCATTGCTGAATAAAGCCACAATATACCATGTTTAAAGAAAAATTAAAATGTAATAATACATAATTAGAGCCAGCACTTATTGGAATGTAACAATACATAACCAGAACCAGCAGAGTGAAAACATATTCTTATGTATTCTTACTTAATGGGTTTATTTTGTCATGCAAGCTATTTTCCAAACCTTCTGATACCAGTCTATTAGAGAAGGATTTGGTTTCTTCCACTTAACTGCAATGCACAGTTTAGCTTCTGTAAATCAAATATCATTTCAACATGAGTCTTGAACCTGTCCCTTTACATAACTCAACAAGATAATCTTAGGTTCAACAATCAGTCATGATCTTATCATTTTGTTACTTAATTGTACAATTACTTCCTAGAAGGACTGGATTTTCTGGCAGTGCCAGAATATGAGGATAAAATCAGCTTTATTTGACTGGTACTGCCAACATTTATCCAGAGACTTACAATACATTTTAGACAGCTGGTTAAGGACTTTATCCCATTTAGATATATGTATCTGTAAACACTCTCTCCCAAATTTAATAACAACACATAAATAAATAATATTCACTCGTCAATACTTTTTTTTCAAATTCATTTCTGGTTTTCAAACTGCTCATCTCACTTAGTAACTTAATCAAAATGTGCCAACTGAAAATATTGAAAAGTGGGGATTTCTTTTCAGTCTTAATTTCTATTACCTCTTCATGTGATAAAACACCCATTTTGCCATACAAATACTTCAATTAAACAGACCGTTTTCATATTGCAGTATCACTAAGCAGGGCAGTATCTGACATCTATTCATTAAAACTATTGACATAAGAGGTGAAACTCCAAGACTTAGAGATGTTCTATATTTATCCCAAACTACAAGTTTACTGCTAACTGATATAAACACTGGGTGCGATCACACGAGCAGTTTAGCCCAACATAGCCACCCATCCCCTCTGGATTAAATAGGCATGCTCACAAGCACACAACTGGCTCCCATGCCACACTTGTCCTTAACTTACGCTAAAACGACTCCACACAGATTAAATATCCACTGGCAAAATCTGGTGGTTTCCCTGGCAAAGTGCTTCCATGGTGGGTTTCCAGCCATCTGATTGTCCCGGCGTGCCATGGAAATGCACGAGTGGTATGATCATTCCACTCTGTTTCTGGTGTACCTTTCCCCCCCAACTCCACTTCAACAGAACAGTCCAGGAGCACATGTGTGCTTGTCTGCTTCTGCTCTCACACAGTGGGGATTTGGAAAAAAAAAACCCCAACCCAGCTGCGGGTCTCTAGTAAAGTGGACAATCAACCAAGGGCCATGGGGCCACACCGCTATGATGTCTGACTTAAGGGGCACTGTCTGATTGACATAAACTGCCTCAAACTCATGCAGCTTATTTAAAGCTGAGATACTGTTGTTGCAATCTACCCATCTGACCACACCTACTGTTTTTTTAAAAAAAATCTCACCTAGTACCATACCAAAGCTGTGAATAATCCAAGAGTGATTCAATAGCAGTATTATTTTCCCTAGTAATGAAGTAATCCCTCATCTCACCTAATCTGGATGTATAGTAATACAACATAATGTTAGTGAGATTCACCTCCCTTCTTTTTCTGCTTTTACAAAGACTTCTTAAAAACCAGGTGGTCTATCAGTCTGCTCCAATTCAACCAGGTGTAGTAAGCTATTTACAGCAAATTCTACAACATTTTTGTTTGGGCAGTCTGGGTTTATACTTGAACTTCATTAATATATATTTAATCCAGAACCAAGAATTTCTATTAATTTAGTCTCTGGTAGTTTTCATATAGCACACGGTATAAAGCAAAAGTGTTCTATCTCCTTTGTTATTTGAATTTTCTATTGAGCTGATGGCCATAGCAATTTGATAAAATGCTGATACATGTCAATACAGATATTGCGTCAATAATTATTATGTCAACAGAGATAGACAAGCTGGGTTAGTAAATTTTAACATTTATCTGTATGTGGATAATATTCTTACTACATCCCAGACTTGGGGGAGGGGGGGAGAACAGTTGGAATGATACAGTGGAAAGATACAGTGAACTCTTTCTCCAGATGTAAAATTAATTTGACTAAAATCAGAGATGTTAGAATTATGTTTGAAAATTGTTCTCATGAATAAGATAGCCAAGGTATGTTCTACCTCATGGTGGGGGTGGGTGGGTAGAGAGATGCAATTTTGTAGCTTGGTGTCTGGATTTCAGACCATTTGGCTCAGTGATTTGATTTAAATTATCAGAGGCTGATGATGAGTGAGGTACAAGATACTGGAATAAACTACTGATCTCCTGGTTTGAAAGGATTTCAGTAATCAAGAAGAATATGTCATCTACCATCTTTTTCTTGTTATATCCCTTTAGGGGTTAAATCTTTGATTCTAAACACATAGTAGAAAATTATTCAAAGGTTTGTGTGGATTAAAAAAAAGGCTACCAAGAACTTAATGCATTTTAAAAATTTCCTCTGAGTGCTGCATGATTCATGGTGCTGTATTGCTAATATATGTACAATTCTATCCCCTTCCCCCAAAAAAGAGGGTGGATGTCTGATCTGAGGGCCAGTGTTAGAAAAGCCACCTCAAATTTGTACAAAGGGGAAATGTAGGATATACAAAATCTGGAGGGAAAGGCAAGGATGGGATTCTGGTAAGGTAAGAACTTACGTAAGTCCTTATTGCAACAGAAGTTTATATAACTATACATGATATGGAAATTTAATAGAGAGTATTATTTTGCTTTCTCCCATAATATAAGAACTCAATGAAAAGAATAGAGTCAGGAGTCAGGACAATATGAAAGTATGATGGATCTCACCATGGGGATTTAACTTTTAATTAGTGTTTATCGCTAGTCTTGTACTGGTTACTAAAAAAATTTAAACTGGGAAAATAATTTAAAATGGTGCTTGTACAGCAATGAAGGATGGGGCATGGCAGAAGGTAGATGAGTGAGTGGAATGACTTTGATATTGGTGGGAGAGTAGTCATCAAGGGGTGCAAAGGGCAGGGGGGGATCTGATGGAATCATTACACTTTTGGATTTTCTTCAACTTGGAAGTGAAAGGGGGGAAATTGCCACAAAAGGGTCCTCAGTAAATGCAGAGGGGGGGGGGCTAAAAAGAAAGCAAAGTGAGTGCTAAAGGGAGGAAAACATATGCAGAAAGGGGGGGAGGAACTCTGATGGTCATTTATGCTGAAAGCAGAAGAAAACACCCAAACATAACCCTGAGAGTCACTTAACTTTCATTCCTGCCTATGACATTTTAATGAGACCTTTTCCCACCATAATCATTAACCCATTGTGTTTTAGAACACTTTTTAAAAATACACTTTATGGGTGCTCCTATTCCTGTTGGTGATAAGCCACTGATAAGTATGATTCTAGTTGTAACATATAATGACAAAGTGTTTAAAGATCTGGAAAAGACCTTTTATTCCTGAGAATGGGGCGATAGTTCTCTGTACATGCCTTCTCAACAGACTTGGGCATTGCTTACAATCTGGGGATGTTTCAGTCTGGGGATGTACAACCTTGTTTCAGAGGTTGTTTGGATAATAGTGGCAATTCTAGGGGAGAATGGGGGATGTTGTTCACTGCTGTTAATTGTGTAGTGCTCCTGTTGTTATTACAGTATTATCATGATTGTTAATTTTGTAGTGTTCTTGTGGTTTTGTGTTGGGGTTGCCTATGCACTGTAGTTGTGAGGTTTTGGTTTTTAAAGTTCTCCTGCTTCATTCATTCTAGTTGCTGGGGAGGGGGCTGAGGTGTGTGGGTGGGTTGTTGTGTATTTCACGATTGTTGTTCATAGCTTGTGCTAGTTGTGGTGCACTGTAGTACTGTGGATTTCTAGGTTTTTCATATTTCTAAAAAGTTGATTGTTAGCGTTGGTTCTTACATTACAGTAAGATTACAATGGGAAAATTGACAGACTGTCCCTCCCCCATCATAGGAGCAATAGTGGATGCCTCTTTGGGTGCCCCTAGAACTGGAACCCAGTCTTTTTGAAACTTGGGGGTTCTTCAGTGACCCATAGAGTATAATGGAGCCATGTATTTGGGAATAGCCAAATATCTCCCAAATCAGATTCAGGCACCAAACCTGGTATTTGGGGATATTTAGCCCCCTGAATATTTTTGGCCCCAAATATCCCAAATCTGAATTTTACTGATTTTTTTCCCTGCAACCCTGTCCTGTATATGATTCATATGAACATGAACATATGAAGCTGCCTTATACTGAATCAGACCCTCGGTCCATCAAAGTCAATACTGTCTACTCAGACCGGCAGCAGCTCTCCAGGATCTCAATAGGGGTGTGCATTCGGTTCGGCCGAACTAAATCAACCGCCGAATCACCCCTGATTCGGCTGTATATGGAATCACATACAGCCGAATCCAATTGGGGCCCATTATGCGGGAGCAGAGTATAGCTCCCCGTATGCTTCCATATAGATATTTGGAAGTATACGGAATTCAATGGAAAAGGTGGGAAAGGGGCTTCTGCAGCCTCAGGGGAGCAGCTTGCCTCCTTTCCCGCCTTTGGCAGCCTTTTCCTGCCTCTCCCATAGCCTCCCTGCGATCAGGGAAGGGGGGGGAGGGGGAAGAGGAGCCCCAGCAGCCAATCCAAAGCATGCATTTGCAAAATGCATTGTAAATGATTGCTTTGCAGGGCTGTTGTGTAGCTGATCCCCCAGCCATCAGCAACATTGTTGTTCTTTTGATCTTTTGCTTACTTGGGTATCCAGGTAAGCACTGTTGTCTGGCCAATCACAGAGCAGTGCTATTTTTTGAAACTGCTCTCTGTAGGGCCAGAGAACCTTTTTAAGGAGTCTGCCTGGCTGGACTCCTCCATTGCTGCTGTGTTAGTGTGTGAGAGAGATTGTGCTGTGCTGGCCCTTGGCTTCAGCTGCTGCTGCTCTCTCTCAGCCTTACCAGACTTGCCTGGAGTAGAGAAGACGTCTAAGGTAAGACAGTCTTGGGGTTCTTGTTTTTATTTTAGTTGGTAAAAGGACTTTTTAAGACTCAGAGTTCCTTTACTTATCCAGATTTGGGTGGTGGGTAGCTTATTTGGGGTTAGGGGGTTCTGCTGGGGGAGGGGGCCTGGGGTGGGGGTTTTTTTTGCCAATTTGTCCATATCTTACTTTAGTGAGAGGACTTTTAAAAGTGCAGTGTCCTTTTACTTTTCCTGATTTGGATGGCTTGGATTTCTTGGGGTTAGGATGAAGGGGTTTTTTTTGGGGGGGGGGAGGGGTTGGTAAAGTTCCTGTATTGTTAAAAGTTAAGGTTTTTTACTGTTTTAAAAGGATTCTGTGTTTGATTTGTTGCTGCTGTGTTGTACTGCTGTTGTTCCTTTTCTCTTCTGGTTCTGGATCTTGCGGGGGGGTGCTGTTTGGCCTAATTTTCATTGCTTAAAAGGCCACTTTTTAACAGTTGAGTTTGTGTTGGCCTTCTGTTTGGATCTATTCTCTATTGCTGCAGGTTTTGCATCCTCCTGTCCTATTGTCCCCCTTTTCCTGGTTCTGGTTTTGGGGGGGGGGTGTTGTTGACTGATTTGGCCTGAGGTTTCTTATTGGTGAAAAGGCCGCTTTCTTGGCCTTCTCCTGTTGTCCCTTTTCCTGATTCTGTTTTTTTTTGGGGGGGGGGAAGCTGGCACCTGGATGAGAGACCCAGAACCAGCAGGCTTGTTGTGCTTGGCCAGCTCTCCTCGTGTTGTTTGGGGCAGGGCTGGAGAGCTGGCATCTGTAGATTGTGTGTTCTGTGGCAGGGAAGCTGGCATCTGGGTGAGAGACCCAGAACCAGCATGCTTGTTGTGCTTGGCCAGCTCTCCCCATGTTCTTTGGGGCAGGGCTGGAGAGCTGGCATCTGGGTTTGCTGCAGCCAGGTCTGCAGAGCAGACCTTGAGCAGCTTGTGTTTTGTGTGGTAGGGTTCATAGAGGAGATAGATGTACATAGTGCATTTGGGTCCTATAGAGATTCTCCGGTGTGGTTAGGTTTGGCTTTGGGTGCCCCAGGAATTGGACCCCCTGGCCCAATCTTTTTGGGACTTGGGGGGTTTGTAGGGGAGAGTCCCCTGCAAATTTGGGGGCTCTCCCTCAAACCCCCTCCCCTCCAGGCGGCTTCAAATATACCCTATTTGCCATTTATTTCAATGGCCCATAGGGTATAATGGGGCCGTATAGTCTGAAATAGCCGCACATCTACCGTATATGCGGCTATTCTGACTACGGAATTTAGAAATATACGGGATTCCGTATCCACACCCCCCCCCCGTATATTTCCGAATCCGTGTACTACCACTCTTTTTTTTTGCACATCCCTAGGTCTCAAGCTGAGGTTTTTCACACCTATTTGCCTGGACCCTTTTTAGTTGGAGATGCCGGGGATTGAACCTGGGACCAAGCAGATGCTCTACCACTGAGCCACCATCCCTCCCCAGCTAACTCTCAGGAGTTTGAAGGCTGCTGATTTACCTTTACTCCATTTTCCCGTCAACTCAGCTGTCTCAACATTCTATGGCTGCTGAAGCAGCTTCAGATTTCACCACACCATTTTTGCTTAATTTACAAAGCTTTGTTTTTTTCCCACATTCCTGGGGAATTCCCTGAGTAGAAAGAAAGTTGAAATCCTGGTTTTGCCACTTTTGTGATCATATTGAGGGGGGAGCAGCCACTGTACTATTAAGAGTAAGGATGTAACTACATGGTGCTCCCAACTTGTGTCAGGCCACGGGTGCACAACCTGACACAGTCAGAGGCACATCAGGGGAACTCTCCTTAAAAAGCTTTTGTTTACTTACTGTTTCAAGGGAGGAGAAGGAGCTTCCAGTTTCCCTTCCACCCTGTTTTTACCAGCAGAAAGGTTAGCAGCAGCGGGGTGGTGGTGGTACTGTTTTCTCTGGTTCCACATGTGTCCTTCCTAGCACTCCCCTCTTCTTCCTTGAAGATCTCCCTTGCAGTGCCAAGCAGATGAGTCCCCCCCTACCCATGCTGGGCCATAGCCAGGTTTTTAAAAGCCAGGGGGCTTTTTTTTTTTTAAGTCAGGGGGTACCCTTTTCTATCCACTGCAGGGCTTACCGCTTCTCAGAAGCTTTCAGGGGTAGGGGCAAAAGTTGGAGACTCTGAATGTGGCCAAGTCATGGCAGCCAGCCCTAAAATTGTGGAGTCAAGAAGGGGCTGCACCTTTCATGCAAGCAGGGGGTGGGTTGCTTCCACCTCCCTCCTCCCCTAGCGCTTGCAGCTAGCAGCTCCATCCATCAACCCTCCCCAGCCCATTCCATGCAGCTTCCTCCCCCTCCCACTCCTCCACCTGCTGCTTTTGCTGCTACAGTTCACTGCGCCCTGCTCAGCTCTCCCAGCTTTGGCTGCCACTGATGACGCTTCACTGGCTCAGCCATGGCAAAAAGAAAAAGAAAAAACAGGCTATGCCCTGGAGGGCCCCCTGGGAGTGTGTGGGGGGGGACTGTCTGGAAATTGAGGGGGCAGTACCCTCATAGGTCTCCCTGTGACTTTGGGCCTGCCCTCATGTGTGTCTGAGTGCAAGTCTGGTAGCATACCCGCAGTTGTAGGAGAGCTCTCTCAGCCCCACCTACCTCACAGAGTATCTGTTGTGGGGAGGGGCAGGGAAAAGAGATTGTAAACCACTCTCTCCTTTGGATAGTGAAAGGCGAGGTATAAATCTAATCTCTTCTTCTTCTTGTTTTTCTTCAGTTATTGAAAATTTATAGTGATTTCTGAGACTGCTGAGAAGATAAGAAACATTTTAAAGACCCAGTGCCTGACCTGAGGTAAAAATTGAGGGCAAGAGAAGTGCATTATTAGAGAATCAAACAAGGATCTGGGAGACCCAGATTAAAATCTCCAAATCAACCGAGGAAGCTCACTGGATGATTTTAGACCAGTGGCTTTCTCTCAGACTAACATACTTCATCTGGTCCAGATGATACTTCACACCCAGCAACTCCCTTCTGTGTTCTGTCAGGGTTACATGTATGCACGTTTGCTTTTTGTATGTGAGGGAGCTCAGTGGTGGATTTCTCATGGACACTAATGATTCTCACATACTTATACCTTATAGGCTGCCATAAACATGCATTTATCTTCTCCTTCTCCATTCCACTCTTATTTAGTTTGTTCTTGGTGGAAAGTGGGTGGTTGTTGTGAGAATAAAATGAAAGAGAGGACAATGATATTGTAAGCAGCAGTGGCTCAAGGCGGAACAGTGCCCTAGGCAGGGTGCCCTGCCCCCTCCAAAAGTGGCAGGGAGCAGCTGCATGCCTTCACTGTGGAGCATGCTGTGAGGCTGCCCTAGCTCCACTCCTGCATCTGATGCAACCTGCAGAGTAATGGGCAGCTCTACGGCGCACTCTGTGGCGCAGGCGCACAGCCCCCCCCCCCCCAGCCACTTTCACTGGTATTTCCCTCACCACAGAGGCAAAGGCGGATGGGAGGGCCATTCCAGAGTCCTCTTGGGGCTCACAATGGCACCCTTGCCAGGGCTGCACCCCAGGCAGCCACCTGAGCTGCCTAGTGAAAGGGCTGGCCCTGATTGTAAGCCACTTTGGATCCTCATTGGTTAGAAAAACAAGGTATAAGTAGATAAGATGGCAACTGTTAGCATCTCATCCCCACCTTCTTGCTCTCTTAGCTGCTTGGAGGTGGTATAGGGAGGAAGAGGATGGGTGAGACACAGATGTGTCACTAAATGAAGAAGTCCTGTTTCTCCTGTAAGTATTGTCTGTAGTAGTGGACTGGGACATTGATAACAGCCCTGAAGCAAGCTGAGCCAGTGGCACTGTGGGATTGTTACACCACAGAGGTCACCTAACTTAGAATCAACAGCCAATGATGTACAGCTGCTGATTGGGAACTTTCCTTGTAAGTTAAAGGGTGAGTCTCTCTGGTTGTCTGCTACCAAAGGGTGGCAGAAAGTATCATATAGCTGGTAACTAGTATTGCCAACCTCCATGTGGAGTCTGGAGATCTCCTGGGATTACAACTGATCTCCAGGCAATAGAGATCAGTTCACTAGGAGAAAATGGAAGGAAAGAGTACAGGACTTTATGGCATTCTACCCCACTGAAGTCCCCCCCCTCCCCAAACTCTGCCTTCCTCAGGCTCCACCCCCAAAATCTCCAGGTATTTCTCAACCTGAAGCCGGCAACGCTAGATAAGGAGTCTGCAATGAGACAGCAGATGTTTTAGTTACCTGTGAGCCAACAAAGAGACCTATTTGAATGGAAAGAAAGATTCCAAGTATTTTGGAACAGATAATAAATGCTTGCTTAGCTGCTGCAGCATTACTAACAAGGAGAGAGTTATCTTGGTTCTCCTGATGCATAGGGAGCTTTCTTAATCTTCCACCGGTGGGAAAGCCCTAGGCTTGCAGCTCTGCTCTTCACTCTTAAGGAGCATGGGTGCGTGCTATGACCTGGTTTCTCTTCAAGAGAATTTAACTATAGAACTAACATTGTGACACGATGCACAGGTGACACTGAGATGAAAAAGTTGCCCAATCTCTGAAATGGTAAACAATGATTGTCCTCGGAGATTTCACAAGGCCTATTTTTGCTGGCAAGTTTCATTATAAAAAGCCACTGCTTCCTCCATGTGCTGTTCTATCCTCTGGGTCAGAAACTGAGGGCCACCTGGCACCCACCAAATGGCAAGGATCAGCTTGTTGTGAGCATATGTAATGCATGTGCAAGGGAGAACATGCGTGTGTGCATTTTTTTCTCCTCGACATATAATAGCTAGTTGCGTAAGATGCTTTTTAATATAATCCTAAATAATTTAAATGATTTGGCAAGAGGAGGTGTTCAAGCAAAAATGTGTTTAAAAAAACAAATCTGGGTGTGTGCTTGACGATCTCACACACCTACACTTTGGGATTGCGGCTATGGTGTGAAATCTCTTTTGACCAGAGGTCTTAAGCATAAAGAAATCAATACAATAAAGTAGAATAAAACACATGGCAGAATAAAGTGTTACAATATTCATGGGAAACATTAGTGCATTAAAACCCATCTTGATAACTCCTTAAAGAAATCACTATTTGGCAATATTGGCAACAGCTCTAGTTATTATTGGATCGGTGTCTGCCAACAAAAAAGAGATCACCCAGGATTCAGCAGAAAGCTGGTATTTGGTCAAGATAGGCACAAATGATCCAGAGATCTCTGAATGGTGGCCATTGATCACAAAAATAACATTATCTGTGGTCTCTATTGCACCAGACTTGGAAGAGCTAAAACAATCAAAGAATGGGGGTCTAGCAAAATGACTTGGGCTTATTCCGTAGTTACCTTTAAACCATGAAGTCATCCTCTCAGCAGAAAATATTTTTATTTCCGTGCAAAAAGGGGGGGGGGTGAAGAGAGAGAGAGAGAGTTACCAAATGGGCTGCCATTAGACACAATTAATTTAAGGCTGATATTTTAAAATGATTCCCAGTGGATATTCACATTTTAAAAAATTTGCAGCTACTTTGAGTCACTCTCCCACTCATATAGGATGAATTCTCCATAGTCTCATAAGCAGTTCCACACTTCATTATGTGCCTGGTTTGGACATGTGCCTGCTTTAGGCTCCATTAACAAAGATTATCATTGTGAACCGTGACTAATTTTTCCTTAAGTGCTTCCTCTTACAATGATCATCCCCTCCTGCCCCCAAAGTTAAAAATAAATTCCAGCTGCTCAACTTCATTGGAGCTTACGCAGAGTACAAGGGGAGACTTATTAGGTCTTCAAAAAGCAGCAGGTCACATGTCGGCACACATCATAGAATAAAGACAAACTTAATATTTCAAGAGCAGTACAGACATTTGGAAAGAACCCTCAAACGGGCACAGTACAAACATACCCTTTTCTGTACTAGGCTAAAATCTGACACCATATGATTCTAAAAGTTCTCAGCGTGAACTAGGGAAAAACCTATTTTGGGCAGCACCCGTTGTACAGTGCATATAGCATTAACAATCCTCCTGTAATTATTCTAAGCTATTTTTGAACTGATTTGATTTATTTATTTTATTAAATTAATATCCCACCCTTGCCGCAAGCGGGCTTAGGGCGGCTAACAGACCATTGTGGACATAAAACATAATAAAAGAGGTCAATAGAAGTTTCTATCAATTAAAATACAGTATCTAAAATTTAAAACTCCATTATAATAATAGGTGCAACCTCATCACCGATACCACCCAGCAGTCTCATAGGGTATTGCGTTGATAATATTGGCACAGCGATAGTAATGGAACAATTGATTCTGTGGTGACTTGGCAGCAATCTTCTAGTTGTTAATTGAAATTCAATGAAACAACAGCAAAACCTTGTATACAATAAATAGGGTTGCCAGGTCCTACCTGGCTCTGGGCGGGGGACTGTCCTCACACGCACAAAGTGTGCATAGCGCAATGTTGTTACCCAAAAGTGACATCATCGCACTGGGCATAGTTATTACCGATAGTGCCAGAGTTTTTACCCAAATTGCTAGAGTGTCCCGTGCGCAATGTGTCCAGTGCAATGACGTCACTTCTGGGGTGATGTCATCACATGTGATGGAGCTCTTTTGGGGGCAGCGATCCCCTGTGGATCAGCTCCATCTAAGCTGCAGTCTTGTGAGCAAAAACTCTACTTTGTAAGCTACTGGTATTAAAGTTGTGCGCTACTGGCATTAAAGTTGTGAGCTACTGCATAAATTATTGTGCTCTGGTGCCAATTTTCCTCAGCTAAGACCAAAATGTGTGAGCTGGAGGCTAAAAATCTGTGAGCTAGCTCACACCAATTCAGCTTAGAGGGAACACTGGTTCAGGCTACAGGTAGGTCAGTTCACCTCCCATCTTGCCTCTTTTAAATACAAACAGAGCCCTGACTCTTTCATACACAAGCAGTGCCGGCGCATGGGAGTAGGCAACCTAGACAATTGCCAGCTCCCAACAGGGGCACAGGGCGGGTTCCCCCTCCCTCTCGTGCCGTCCCTGAGCCTCCAACTGGATGCTTTCAAGCTTTCAAGCCTAAAAGTGCCACTCATTGTTTCTGGGCGCTGAAGGGTGAGTCGGAGGAACTCCCCTGCCCCTCAGTGCCCAGAAACAATGGCGCTTTCAGACTTCAGCATTCTCCAAGGCGAACGCCGAAGCCTGAAAATGCTGTTCATTGCTTGTGGGTACTGAAGGGTGGGTTGGAGGAATTCCTCCGTCCCTCAGCACCCAGAAACAACGGCGCTTTCAGGCTTCGGCGTTCTCCGAGGAGAACATCTAAGTCTGAAAGCGCCGCTCGTTGTTTCTGGGTGCTGAAGGGTGGGTCAGAGGAACCCCCCAGCCCCTCAGTGCGCAGAAACAATGGCGCTTCAGTGATTGGCATGATAACGTCACCTCTGGGTGACATCATCATGCCCCGCGTGCGTGCAAATATTTCCCCCCATGAGACGGGGGTGGGCACACATTGGGGTTCTGCCTCGGGCAGCAGAACCCCATGCGCTGGCCCTGTACACAAGGCCCCCTTTCTCATTTACAGAGACACCACCAGGTAAGGCAGTCCAGTCCTCTTTAACTATCACCCCTCCCTTAGACACTTTACGGAACTATTGGGGTTGGAACTCAAGCTCTGCTGTAGTCATGATGCTACTATTAATTCATACACACACACACATGTAGGCTGAAATATTGTGTGTGTGTGTTTCTTTCCCTAAGACCATACAAATTCAGTCGACAGGGTTAAACAAACAAGGAGTTAACTTTTATTTATGGCTCAAGCACAACGTTGGAGTGATTCAGGTCAAGGATTACAAAGTTTTTCCACTTTGACTTTTGAACCGTAGTTCTATTCAGACATTCAGGATTCCTCATGACAGAGGACCCTGAGGAATTACATGGGGGGTTCTACAGTAAGAGGATGGGGTTGATGGAAATTGCAAATTTAGTCTGAATCCAACCCTTCGACTTGCTGGTATGAGCTGGAATAAAGCAAGTAGCCAAGCTAGGATCACAGCCAGTTTGAAGACCAACCGTCACTTCTGCTAAAGTTATGTCTTTGTGTACCCATAGATTCCCAACAGATTTGAGGGAAGAGACACAGCTTTTTGTAAGTTGGTAGAACCTTGTGTGGAAGAAAAACATAGACTATCCAGTCACATATCTATGCATTGATTATGGGGACATTCTGTGTTCTTGTAAAAAGCACTGGGAGAGAGGAAAGAGATAAACAATTATTAACTCAGCTTGAATGTGGCATGGAGAACTATAACTTGCAAAGAGGTTTTTGTTTAGACAATTCATTCTGGATGGCACATCATTTGCTAGCCTGACATAAACCAGTCTAAATAAAGACCAGAATCAAAGATTCTCTTCCCCACTTTCCAAAATATAGGGTCATTTTTCATGGTTCAAATGGAAGACTTGTTTTTAAAACTGTCTGCATGCAGAAAAGCTAAACTTGCTCACAATAAAACTCTAAAGTGGACCAGGTGCTTTTAGTCTCTTTGGATGGCAAATAAACAAGGTATATTCAGGGCAGTCATATGCTGCAATTCAGGGTAAGCACAGAAAAGCCACCAAGTATTACATCAGTAGCAGGTTGCTAAGAATCTCAGTTTGTTGTTTTTTGGAGAAGAGAAAAGGCAGGTTTGTAGCTCTCATGGTTGTGAAGATATGCTTGAAACTGTGCAGGCAATACTTGATGAATCATCAGAGGGTGGTTTGAATAAGAAATCTGTTTGTCAGAGAGCAGACTTTAATTCCTAGCACCATTCCTTAAACCTTCCTACAACTAGAAGAAATTATGCAAAGCAGTAAACATGGCAATTTAAATGAAACAACATAAAATAAACTACGAATTTGCTTGATTTATACAAGTTTCAGAATTGTTTTATTTTTATTTATTTGTTTGCAGTGCCTTGGTTTTTATTTATTCATTTGTTAAAAATTTGGGAGCTTTTAAAAAAAAACACAAATTATGTAGCA